>NC_091979.1:81420166-81743146 GCF_044704955.1 Pristiophorus japonicus | reverse complement strand
CCCTCCTCCCTCCTCTCCCCCCACCCTCCACCTCCCTCCTCTCCTCTCTCCCCTCCCCCCACCTCCTTCCACCCCCTCTTCTTGCCCCACTCTCTCCACCCCCTCACAACCCCTCCTCCCCCACTCACACTCCCCTCTCCACCCCCTCCTCCCCCCACTCCCCCCCCTCCCCCCACCCTCCCCCCACTCACCCCCCCTCCCCCACTCACCCCCCCTCTCCACCCCCTCACCCCTCCTCCCCCCACTCCCCCCTCCTCCCCCCACTCCCCCCCCGTGAGAGAGACACACACAGACAGACAGAGAGATAGAGACACTTTCAGAGACACACGGGGGTGGGTGGGGGGGGCGTCCCAGCACGCTGTTGGAGAACTCCCAGTGCTGCAGTCAGTAAGTAGAAAATGTTTTATTTATAGATATTTTTTTTTTTTAAATTATTTTTAATTATTTTTTTTGGATTGATTTATTGGTTGATTTATTGATGTATTTATCATTTATTATTGATGATGGCTCTTTTTGTAAAACTGAAGTGTTTAATGTTTGTAAACTTCCCTTTAAACACCCCCCCATTCCCTTTGCTTGATTTGTAACCTACACCTGATTTTCTAAGTGTAGACAAGGTTTTTCTGAGTGTACAAAAATCTACACTTACTCCATTCTAAGTTAGTTTGGAGTAAGTTTTCACTGCCTAAACTTTCAAAACGGGCGTAAGTGGCCAGACACGCCCACTTAAAAAAAAAATCTGTTCCAAACTGAAACTGTTCTAACTGACTAGAACTGGAGCAAACTAAATGCCGAGAATTGCAATTTCTAAGATACTCCACTCTAAACCAGTTGCTCCAAAAAAACAGGAGCAACTCAGGCCGAAACTTGGCCCCTATATGTGCAGTATATCGCCATGACTAAACCACAAAAATCATGGTCTTAATAAGCCTTTTTAACTAAAAAATTCATATGATGACAATAAATAAAGTATATGTCAGAGCCGATAATACAAATTAATATCTGGAATTAATTTGATTTGTCATTCATTTTATTTTAGGTGTCCTTTTTTTGTTTTCCCTGTTTAAATATAATAATACTGCACATATGATCCTGACCATGCTTCAAATTATCTTCATAGCTTGCAAGTATATGTGAAATTAAGATTTTTCCTTACTTAACGTCAACTATTACAGATCCTTTGTAACCTTTGTCCTTAAATGCAGATTTAAACTGGAAAAAAGGGAAAAGAAAATCAGAATATTTTCAAAACATATGAGAAATCTCCATTCTATCTTTAATTCAAATATAAATGCATTCTATTACTGATCAATATAAGTGCTTTACTTTTATCCTCTTCCCCTTCGACAACAACCTTGCACCATCTCCAGTTGAGAGGACAGGCTATCTGCTCCAAATCTTTGCCAATGTTGTTCTTTAAGTGACCACTAAATGGTACAATTTGGAATGGCTCTCATTGTGATAGTCTCTCTGTTCCCCTAGAAGCTGCCCAGCCTGTGTTCTGTTCTTCATTACAAGAGCAGGTTAAAATTGGGAAGTCACCATTTGGGAACTGCAGGTATGAACCTATATTCTGCCACTATCCTGTCATCTATGTTTTTAACCAAAGCTAATTTTGTCTTTGAAAGTGGGTTGTTGCTCTTAATTTTTTTCAAATTGTGCTTTACAGCTATGAATACCTACAAAGGAAGTTATTTCATCCTGATGTTCCTTATATGCCTCAGTTTCTTTGTTCCTCAAGTCTTCGTTAAATGGCTTGTTCATTGTCAATTTTCCACTGAAGGTCTTGCCTAGAAATTAAAAATGGAATCAAATACTTACATTTTGTTCCAGTCTCAGAAGATACAGCAATTTGATTTATAAATGATAGAAATTACTTTCTCCATTTTCTTTGCCTTCTCCAGTTATAATTACAGGTTTTGAACAATTGGATGGTTTCAAAAGCATGGCCACTGTGATTGGGAAAAGCAGCAGCAAGTGAATGTCCTTCCATTTTAAAAAGTCTTGAATACCGGTTTATGCTGTTGTGTTTGGTGGGTTATTATTGTTGTTTTATTCAACGTGTCTGGATGGAGGAGGTGCATCCGGGAGGGCACTGACCACCTCGAGTCTCATCGCCGAGAGCATGCAGAAAACAGGCACAGGCAGCGGAAGATGCGTGTGGCAAACCAGTCCCACCCACCCTTTCCTTTAACGACTGTTTGTCCTACCTGTGACAGAGACTGTGGTTCCCATATTGGACTGTTCAGTCATCTAAGAACTCACTTTTAGAGTAGAAGCAAGTCTTCCTCAATTTCGAGGGACTGCCTATGATGATTCAACATGTCAGGAGTGAGCTTCAATTAATTTAACCTTTGTTTTATTGTAGAAACAAATTGAAATAGAATTTTTATTGAATATTACAAAAGTACACACAAATACAACAGCTCTTGAAATCATTAAAGGTAGTTCAATCACCTTGATTATCATCGATGCTTCGATTGTAGAGATAACCAATAGTGCTGGGGATTCGATTAACAATTGTGGATGAAGCTCAAATTATAGGTTGAGTGAGAGTGTTAATTATTTCCACTTAATCCAATTGGTGCTATATTCCAAACAGTACTCAAATTTAAACATCAAGAATGATTGACAACCAAAATATCTAAAACAAAATGGTTTTGTTTTATCTAACCTTGTGATTAACAACATAACATTGTATGCATGAATATTGTGACTAGGTTTTCCCAGGCCTGTAATACTAACGTTTAGATAGATAAATTTAGGGGATTTGTAACATGAAAAGGTTCTGGAAGATGTTCTACCAGTTTTTAGCAAGTTTTTCTGGAGAAGATGAATAATCTTGGGAAGAAGGTTTTAGGAAGCTTCTAAAGAGGATAATTTTCAAGCAGGAAGATGATGAAAGAAATCAGGATGAAGCCTGGATCACTGTATCATTAAAACCGATTAAACTATGCAACACTCCAGCTAATTTACTACTACATAAAAGAGTTATGGGGGTGAAATTCCGGGTTGTGCCCGATTTGGGGGCATTGACATCCGGGAGGCGGGACATTTTGCAGCAGGCACGCAAGTCCCACCCCACTCAAGAAATTTCAGGTTACCACCCCAAAAGGAAGTGGAGCACAAAAGAATGCACTCCACTTCCTTTCTGGGGTGGTAGTGGGGTGGACGGGTCGGGAGCGGGGCGCAGCGCTGCACACTGGGCCCAGTAGTGCTGCCACGGAGGAGGGGTTCCTCCCTTCATTAAATGGAAGGGCCCAAGCTACCAACTCCGCAGTGAAGAAACGGGTCCTCAAGCACTCAAGCAGAGTGCCGGGCTGACCGAATGCGGCACGGATCCTGAGATCAGAGCGCCAATGGGGCGCAGAAGAAAGTCGTCAAAATGTTTTTTTAAATGGCCACCACCTTCCCTTTAAGTATTGCCCCCCTGAGCGGCCTGCTGCCCAGTTCACAGCCCCTGTAGATCAGGTGAGATGAGAGTGACTGCCCTTAACATCAAGGCAGCATTTGACCGAGTGTGGCATCATGGGGGTCCGAAATTGCCCCTTTCCTTAAGGTCTGTTGCCACCACAAATCGGCGGCCATGCTGCGGAGTAGAGCCCAGTGGTGCCAAAACAACTTTTTCCCCAGTGGTCCAGTGAGGCTGTGGCCTTCTACAGCAGCAGTGTGGCTTCTTTAAAGGGGAGGGCGAACTGCCATTTTTTTTTGTCGGCTGACTACCAGGTCGGCATGACCATTAAGCCCCCGGGTTCGGCCGTGATGCCAACAGGCAGCCTGGCACCTCCTTTTGGGTGTAACCCTCACAGGTGGCCCAGTGTGTCGAAGATTAAAAAGCGCGGAGGCTCTCCCCTTTAAGTGAAGGGGAGAGCCGTGGTGAAGCCGTGCCGTGATGACATCATCGCGGCGGTGAATATGCACCGCCCCCAACTTTCACCCCTCAGTTGCTGTCACCGCCGCATTTTTGCCCCTCACGTGCAGTCATTATGACCGACTTCCGATGAAAACAAAAAAAAACAGCGGAATTTCCCGCAAGAGTCGACCTGAACCGCAGCTGAGGTTAAAAAACCCATCAAAACAGGGTGCGGCGCCCCGTTTCGGGTGGGGGGCAATTTCTACCCTCAGGAATTTTAGTAAAATTGAAGTCAAAGGAAATCAGGGGGAAAACTCTTCTCTGGCTGAGGTCATACCTAGCACTAAGGAAGATAATTGTCGTTGTTGGAGGCCAATCATTTCAGCCCCAGTACATCACTGGAGGAGCTCCTCAGGGTATTGTCCTCAGCCCAAACATCTTCATCTGCTTCCTCTGACCTACCCTCCATCATAAGATCAGAAGTGGGGATGTTTGCTGATGAGTACATAGTGTTCAGTTCCATTCACAACACCTCAGATAATTAAGTAGTCCGTGCCCGCATGCAGCAAGACCTGGGCGACATTCAGGCTTGCGCTAATATATGGCGAGTAATATTCGTGCCATACAAGTGCTAGGTGTAATGTCTGTAAGCTTGTAATGTTTGTAGCTCCACACTGTGGATGTGGACATATTGTGCAAGTGCAGGGTTAATAATAAACAGAACCAGGCAAATTTCCGGAGACTTCCGAGAGAGCTGCCTGCCATGTTAGGAAGCTGTGTGTGCTGTGCTCTGTGAATATATCACATTTGGCGATTGAGATGGGATTTTTCGGACGATTTAAAGCTTAAATTTTGTTGGTGAAGGATTCAGCCAGCCGACAGAGAGACTTTGGAAGTTTCTGTCTTTGGAAAAAGCGACAAAAATCCGAGATAAAATACAGCACACGGTGTGAACAGCTAGAGATTAAAATGGCAGCACCTGCAGGTGTATTGGGACATTTGGGAGAATATAGACACGACTGGGAACATTTTAAAGCGTATGTGGATCGGCTAGAAATGTATTTCACTGCAAATAATATAATCGAAGTTCCAGATAATGCAGTCCAGAACCGGGCTGTTTTGGAACATAAGAAAGCGATTTTTTTATCGGAGGCGGGTCCGACATTATACGAAACCCTTGTAAATCTGCTTGTGCCTGACGAGCCAAAGGACACAACGCTTAAAGAGATTTTAACGAAGCTGGAGCAGCACTATAATCCCAAACCGTTAGAACTTGCTGAAAGCTATTGTTTCATGATTCGGAATCAAAAGACCGATAAAAGTATCAGTGATTTCATCGTCGCTTTAAAAAAGCTATCGATGCACTGTAATTTTGGAAACTTTCAAAACCGAGCATTACGGGATCGTTTTGTTTGTGGGGTGAAAAATGATGCGATCAGAAGGAAGTTATTGACGATGGATGACTTGACTTTTGAGATTGCTTGTCAGACAGCAAGGTCGATGGGCATGGCCGAACAATATTTCCGAGAATTAAATAATGATTACGGTCGTCAGTCAACCGAGATAAATCACCTGCAAGTTCAAAGTAAAAGATGGTGGGGGCCCAAAATTTCAGAAACTGAAAATTCTAACAGAGCGTCGAAGTCGTGCTATAGGTGCCTGGGACAACACATTGCTCAAAGTTGTCCATTCGTGAAGGCAGAGTGTTTCTTCTGCAGAAAGACTGGGCATCTTGCGAAGGCATGCCGACTGAAGGGTAAACCAGTTTTTAAAGCTATGAGTCCAGCGTTCAAAGCTATGAGTAGAAATCCCAAGAGACTACATAGCATGGAAGAACAACAACAGGATGAGGAGATGTTAGAGTCACACGTCATCAGGAGCACGAGGTTAACGGACAGCGATTCGGAAAGCATCAAAATCCACATAGTTGTTGCGGGATTCAAGATACCAATGGAAATTGACACGGGTGCATCCGTGAATGTAGTACCGGAGTCACTGTACCTCGACAAATTGCGTGATTTCCAACTGGAGAAATCCAAGATAGAGCTGCGAGGCTACTAATGAGAGAAAATTCCTGTGGTAGGTCGTATCACCGTACCGGTGAAATATAAAGATCAATTTCAGAACTTGCCTCTAATAGTAGTGAAAGCGACAAGTCTGCCTTACTAGGAAGAAATTGGTAGAGCTCACTGAAGCTGGATTGGAGTAAGATTTTCTGTGTGGAAGCGAGATTTTCATCAACGGATGAGGTTATCAAGAAGTATCCGAAGGTGTTCTGCGAAACGGGCAGTCCGATCCAAGGCTTCCAGAAGGATGCTAGATCAGTTTACTACAAGTCACGTTCCATACCATATGAACTCAAGGAGAAAGTTGAGCAAGAACTCAAAAGACTAGAGACTGAGAACATTATTTGTAAGATAGATCGATGTAATTGTGCTACACCCATTGTTGTTGTACCTAAGTCCGATGGTAAGGTAAGATTGTGTGGTGATTATAAAGTAACCGTAAACCAGGTTCTAGAGGGTAATGTCCCCAATACATTGCCGAATATAGAAAATTTGTTCACAACACTGACAGGTGGTCAGATCGTCTCAAAACTGGATCTTACGAATGACTACTTACAGCTTGAACTAGATGAGGAATCCAAGTCATGTTTGACTATCAATACTCATCTAGTAGTAGACAAAGATGGTTTACATCCAACCATGGAAAAATTGGATGCAATTAGAAATGCACCCACTCCCAGGAATGTCACTGAACTTCGTTCATGCTTGGATCTTTTGAACTATTATGGGAAGTTCCTACCAAATTTGGCTACAGTATTACATCCATTGAATGAACTTTTGAAAAAACAGGTCCATTGGAAGTGGTCAAAAGAATGCGATACAGCATTCAAGAAGTGTAAAATCAAATTGGTAGAGAGCACCATGTTAGTTCACTATGACATATCTAAGGAGATTAAGCTAGCATGTGATGCCTCTCCGTATGGAGTTGGGGCAGTAATCTCTCATGTATTAAGTAGTGGGAAGGAGAGACCAATTGCTTTTGCTTCACGCACTCTCAGTGCCAGTGAGAGTAATTATGCGCAAGTTGAAAGGGAAGCTTTGGCATTAATTTTTGGGGTCAAGAAGTTTCACAAATACTTGTATGGTCGTAAGTTTACCATCGTTCCGGACCATAAGCCCCTAACAGCAATCCTCCATCCAAAGTCCCCAGTTCCAACATTAGCTGCAGCCCAAATGCAGAGATGGGTTTTGATTTTGTCAGTATATACATATGATATTGAATATAGAGGATCAGCTGATCACAGTAATGCTGATGCAATGTCTAGATTGCCTTCCCCATTACAAGTTACACCCGATAGGGAAGAAGTGTTTTATTTTTCATACATTAGCTGTGACTGGCAGTTCATCAAAGAGATTGGTAGAGCAACCAAACGTGACCCAGTGATGTCAAAGGTGTATGAGCATATTGCAAATGGATGGCCAAACCAGGTAACAGACAACGATACACATCCATTCTTCATTCATAGGAATGAATTATCAGTCGATAAAGATTGTATCACGTGGGGTGCAAGAATGGTTATACCAAATAAATTCAGGTCCAAATTATTAGGAGACCTCCATGACCAGCACCTGGGAATGTGCTTGACCAAGAGTTTTGCACGCAGTTATTTATGGTGGCCAGGTCTTGATAAAGATATAGAGTACATCGTGAGTCAGTGTACGACATGTCAATCGGCAAGCAAGGAACCACCACCAGTACCATTACAGCCATGGAAATGGCCTCCCAGAGTGTGGCAAAGGCTACATATTTATTTTGCTGAGTTAGAAGGACAACAATTATTCATTGTGATTGATAGCCATTCGAAGTGGATTGAAGTGTTTCCAATGTGGAAAATAACAACAAATAAAACATTGGACATTTTACGAAAATTATTTTCTTCATTTGGTCTCCCTGAAGAAATTGTTTTGGATAATGGACCACAATTTTGTTCAGAAGAATTTGCACAATTCACGAGCAAAAATGGTGTGAAACATACCAAGGTTCCACCATACCATCCTGCTTCAAATGGTGCAGCAGAGCGCACTGTACAAATTGTAAAATGTGCCCTCATAAAACAAATGTTAGATCCAAATCCAAGGAAACGACAGTTGTCATTGGATCACAATTTGGCTAATTTTTTGATGACATATCGAAATACTCCTCATACAACTACTGGTAGAACACCAGCAGAGTTGTTTCTCAAATGACAGCCTCGAACCAGATTCTCGTTGTTAAAGCCAAATTTGGCACAGTCCGTAAAGACACAATTAAGGCAGAAAGAGAATCATGATAAAGGTAGAGTAAAGAGAGAAGTGTGAAATTTAAACCAGAAGGTGAGAGTGAAGAACCATCACCATAAATGGTTAAAGTGGTTACCAGGAAGAGTGGTGAAGATATGTGGTCCTCGCACATATTGGGTAAAGATGGATGATAATGGACAGGTTAGGTTTGTTCATGTTGATCATATTTTACCTACAGGCATGGAAGGAGTTGAAGGTGGGAATGATTCAATTACTTCTGACTCATCAGATAGTTTTGATAAACCAGTAGCAAATCCTAAATCCAATGTACTGGAAACAAATCCAGGAGAGAATCAGAATGAAAGTCTGAGTCCGAGTCAGGAAAACAAAGAGCCTGAAGTTAGAGTGACTTCAAATAAAAATCAAGGAAATTCCATGGAGGAAAATGTTCCTCAGGATGAGCCTCGAATGAGTTTAGATTCGAGACCATGTTTGGAAGGTTCTATTCGAGAGCGAAGGTATCCTCTTCGAAACAGAAAACAAGTGGTAAAGTTAAATTTGTAAATATGGAAAAAAAATTTTTATATCCTGTGTTATGTATAAACATGAAAGTTATGTATGATGTTTATTATGATGGCTTCTTTATTAAGGAGGGAGAAGTATAATGTCTGTAAGCTTGTAATGTTTGTAGCTCCACACTGTGGATGTGGACATATTGTGCACTGCAAGTGTAGGGTTAATAATAAACAGAACCAGGCAGATTTCCGGAGACTTCCGAGAGAGCTGCCTGCCATGTATGCTGTGCTCTCTGAATGTATTACACTAGGCAATGACTATCCTTAACAAGAAAGAATCTAACCACTGACCCTTGACATTCAATGGCATTGCTATTGCTGAATCCCCTGCCACCAACATCCTGGACCAGCCACATAAATACTGTGGCAACAAGAGCAGGTCAGAGGCTGGGGATTCTGCGACAAATGTCTCACCTCCTGACTCCCCAAAGCCTTTTCGCCATCTACAATGTTCAATTCAGAAGTGTGATGGAATACTCTTCACTTACCTGGATGAGTACAGCTCCAACAACACTCAAGAAGCTCAACACCATTCAGGACAAAGCAGCCCGTTTGATTGGCACCCCATTCACCACCTTAAATATTCACTCCTCCACCACTGGCGCACAGTGGCTGCAGTGTGTACCACCTACAAGATGCACTGCAGCAACTCGCCAAGCTTCTTCGACAGCACCTCCAAAACACGAGACCTAGACCTACAAGGGCAGCAGACGCATGATAACACCATCACCTCTAAGTTCCCTTCCAAGTCATACATCTGACTTGGAAATATATTGCCTTTCCTTCATTGTTGCTGGGTCAAAATCCTGGCACTCCCTCCCGAACACATGGACTGCAACGGTCAACAAGGCGGCTCACCTTCTGTAGGGCAACTAGGGATAGGCAATAAATGCTGGTCTTGCCAGCGTCGCCCACATCCCATGATGCATTTAAGAGGCGCAGGCTAGCTTTACTTTTAGCCAGCCTCGATCAAACAGCAGGAACTTAGGTGCCCTGCTGAGCTAACAACCAGTTACCAGCCCCTTCAGCTCTTTAAGCTGTGCGCTGTAATCACTATAATTAGTATATAACTAAGTTCATGTGCTGCCTGCGCGATATGCCCGAGCCCGTTTTTCAGCAGTATCGAATTTCACCCCCCTTATTTAAATGCAAGTTGTTGTTGCAGCTGCTGTTCAATTCAATTTATCTCACATACCAAAAATATCCCTTACATACCTCAGGAAATAAATTACATTTCCCCAGCTGATATGTGATGGAACAGAGATAACAATTTTTCATTACTGCAACATCCCCCTACACTGCTCGCATTGCACCTCTTTTACATTTGAGGTGCTAATGAGTTATGAATTTTTACACCTATAGAAGTGCAATGGTATTGTACAATATTGGGGTTATCAACATCCTTCCATTGGTTATGTACTTTAATTTTGTTTCATTCTTTACCTGTTTTTATATTTTTCATTTTTACTTATTTCCCTCTATTCAAACCCAGTACCATTGTTAGTATTCATTTATTACATATTTTAGAAGAAAATATGAAGTCAACATTAGCACATGAAGTTACTTCACTCAAAGAATTCTGTACTTTCAGTCAGACAGAACAACACACCTCTATTAAGTCATAGAAATTAAATACATTCTTATTATATTTATGCTTTAAGTTTTCAGAGAAATACTCAAAATAGAAAAGGAAAATTCTAAATATTATTTTACTTAGAATACACCTTATTTTACAATTCTTCACAAACAACAAGAGTAGTTTGTAGCAGTCCAAGAACAATATTTTTTTACCCTTACCATTTCTGCAGGTGCGAGTCGTATCATTATAGTAAAAACCAAAGTCGCATTTGCAATGATAGCCTTCAAACTCGGGCACACATGTTGCTTTACCACAGGGATTTGATGAACAAACTGGAGCTGGGAAAAGTGAAGCTATTTAGATGAAATAATGCATCAATAAACAAATTATTTATATTTAACTCAATCATTTATTAGTATATCTTTTCTTTTATAAATTATCAAAGTGCTGCACCAATCTACACGCTTCAAAATGTCATATATGTAAAGTGTATGTCCGATTGCCTGTCACACTTGCTTGATTGTTCAAATATCATATCCATAAAACAGCAACAAATCATAAGAAATCACTCTTGATTGATGGCCAGAAATAATTTGGTACAGGTAAGCAAGCAGGTAGAAAATCTATCAATTGACAAGCAACAAGTAGGTTGGCAAACCAGTACTGAAGAGTTGGCAAACAGCTACCAGAACAGCCATTAGGAAGAAGAAGGCAAACATAGAAACATAGAAAATTGGTGCAGGAGTAGGCCATTCTGTCCTTCGAGTCTGCACCACCATTCAATAAGATCATGGCGGATCATTCAACTTCAGTACCCCTTTCCTGCTTTCTCTCCATACCCCTTGATCCCTTTAGCCATAAGGGCTATATCTAACTCCCTCTTGAATATATCTAACAAACTGGCATCAACAACTCTCTGCGGTAGAGAATTCCACAGGTTCACAACTCTCTGTGTGAAGAAGTTTCTCCTCATCTCAGTCCTAAATGACTTACCACTTATTCTTAGACTGTGACTCCTGGTTCTGGACTTCTCCAACATTGGGAACATTCTTCCTGCATCTAACCTGTCCAGTACCATCAGAATTTTATATGTTTCTATGAGATCCCCTCTCATTCTTCGAAACTTCAGTGAATACATGCCTAGTCGATCTAGTCTCTCCTCATATGTCAGTCCTGCCATCCCGGGAATCATTCTGCTGAACCTTCGCTACATTCCTTCAATAGCAAGAAAGTCCTTCCTCAAATTAGGAGACCAAAACTGAACACAATATTCCAGGTGAGGTCTCACCAAGGCCCTGTACAACTGCAGTAAGACCTCCTTGCTCCTATACTCAAATCCCCTAGCTATGAAGGCCAACATGCCATTTGCCACCTTCACTGCCTGCTGTACCTGCATGCCAACTTTCAATGACTGATATACCAAGACACCCAGGTCTCGTTGCACCTTCCCTTTTCCTAATCTGCTGCCATTCAGATACTAGTCTGCCTTCAAGTTTTTGCCACCAAAGTGGATAAACTCACATTTATCCACATTATACTGTATCTGCCATGCATTTGCCCACTCAGCAAACGTGTCCAAGTCACCCTGCAGTCTCTTAGCATCCTCCTCACAGCTCACACCGCCACCCAGCTTAGTGTCATCTGCAAACTTGGAGATATTACATTAAATTCCTTCATCCAAATCATTGATGAATATTGTAAATAGCTGATGTCCTGCGGCACCCCACTAGTTACTGCCTACCATTCTGAAAAGGACCTATTTATCCCGACTCTCTGCTTCCTGTCTGCCAACCAGTTCTCTATCCATGTCAATACATTACCCCCAATACCATGTGCTTTAATTTTGTACAACAATCTCTTGTGTGGGGCCTTGTCAAAAGCTTTTTGAAAGTTCAAATACACCACATCCATTGGTTCTCCCTTGTCCACTCTACTAGTTATATCTTCAAAAAAATTCTAGAAGATTTGTCAAGCATGATTTCCCTTTCATAAAGCCATGCTGACTTGGACCAATCCTGTCACTGCTTTTTAAATATGCTGCTATTTCATCTTTAATAATTGATTCCAACATTTTCCCCGCGACTGATATCAGGATAACCGGTCTATAATTCCCCGCTTTCTCTCTCCCTCCTTTTTAAAAAAGTGGTGTTACATTAGCTACCCTCCAGTCCATAGGAACTGATCCAGAGTCGATAGACTGTTGGAAAATGATCACCAATGCATCCACTATTTCTTGGGCCACTTCCTTAAGTACTCTGGGATGCAAACTATCAGGCCATGGGGATTTATCGCATCAATCCCATCAATTTTCCTAACACAATTTCCTGAATAATAAGGATTTCCTTCAGTTCTTCCTTCTCGCTAGATCCTCTGTCCCCTAGTATTTCCAGAAGGTTATTTGTGTCTTCGTTCGTGAAGACAGAACCAATGTATTTGTTCAATTGGTCTGCCGTTTCCTTGTTCCCCATTATGAATTCACCTGATTCTGACTGCAAGGGACCTACGGTTGTCTTCACAAATCTCTTTCTCGTCACATAGAGATAGGAGCTTTTATAGTCAGTTTTTATGTTCCCAGCAAGCTTCCTCTCATACTCTATTTTCCCCCTCCTAATTAAACCCTTTGTCCTCCTCTGCTGAATTCTAAATTTCTCCCAGTCCTCAGGTTTGCCGCTTTTTCTGACCAATTTATATGTCACTTCCTTGGATTTAATATATTCCTAATTTCCTCGTTAGCCACAGTTGAGCCACCTTACCCATTTTATTTTTACTCCAGACAGGGATGTACAATTGTTGAAGTTCATATATGATTCCACATCATCCAAGCTAATGTCCTTCCTTACTATTGCGTTAATTTCCTCTTTAACCAGCAATGCTAGCCCACCTCCTTTTCCTTTCTGTCTATCCTTCCTGAATATTGAATACCCCTGGATGTTGAGTTCCCAGCCTTGGTCAGCCTGGAGCCATGTCTCCATAATCCCAATTATATCACATTCGTTAATGGTTGCCTGCACAGTTAATTTGTCCACATTATTACGAATACGCCTTGCATTGAGGCACAGAGCCTTCAGGCTTGTCTTTTTTAACACACTTTTCCCTTTAGAATTTTGCTGTCATGTGGCCCTTTTTGATTATTGCCTTGAGTTTCTCTGCCCTCCACTTTTACTTTTCTTCTTTCTATCTTTTGCTTCTGCCCCCATTTTACTTCCCTCTATCTCCCTGCATAGGTTCCCATCCCCCTGCCATATTAGTTTAACCCCTCCCCAACAGCACTAGCAAACACTCCCCCTCGGATTTTGGTTTCGGTCCTGCCCATGTGCAGATCATCCAGTTTGTACTGGTCCCACCTCCCCCAGAACTGGTTCCAATGTCCCAGGAATTTGAATCCCTCCCTCCTGCACCACTCCTCAAGCCAGGCATTCATCTTAGCTATCCGGCTATTTCTACTTTGCCTAGCACGTGGCACTGGTAGCGATCCTGAGATTACTACCTTTGCGGTCCTGCTTTTTAATTTAACTCCGAGCTCCCTAAATTCAGCTTGTAGGACCTCATCCCATTTTTTACATATATCGTTGGTACCTATATGCACCACGACAACTGGCTGTTCACCCTCCCCCTCCAAAATGCCCTGCAGCCGCTCCGAGACATCCTTGACCCTTGCACCAGGGAGGCAGCATACCATCCTGGAGTTTCGGTTGCGACCGCAGAAACGCCTCTCTCTTTCCCTTACAATAGAATTCCCTACCACTACAGCTCTCCCACTCTTTTTCCTGCCCCTCTGTGCAGCAGAGCCACCCATGATGCCATGAACTTGGCTGCTGCTGCCCTCCCCTAATGAGTCATCCCCCCCAACAGTATCCAAAACGGCGCATCTGTTTTGCAGTGGGATGACCACAGGGGACCCCCGCACTACCTTCCTTCCATTGCTCTTCCTGCTGGTCACCCATTCCCTCTCTGCCTTTAACCTTTTCCTGCGATGTTACCAACTCACTAAAGGTGCTATTCACGATATCCTCAGCATCGCGGATGCTCCAGAGTGAATCAATGCGCAGCACCAGTAACGCAATGCAGTCTGTCAGGAGCTGCAGCAGGATACACTTCCTGCACATATAGTCAGGGACACTGGAAGCATCCCTGAGTTCCCACATAGCCCAGGAGGAGCATTACATGTGCCTGAGCTCTCCTGCCACGACTTAACCCTTAAATTAACCTAATTTGGCAACAATGATAAAGGTTACCTACTGATAAAGGAAAAGTATTGAGGAAATTCACTTCCAGTAATTCCATTCAGGGGGTTTATATTACAGCCAAAATGAAATGTATAGACCATACTTGCTGTGGGTGCTGTTGATGTTGTTTTAACTGAGAAAGGTATTCAGCAATGTTAATTTACATAAATCAATCATTTGTCATTTGGAATCACAAATCAGAATGCCAAGTTAAGTTAATATCTGAAGTCTGACAGTCATTTCGTTCGATACAGCGACACATTTGAATCCTTTTTAAAGTATTTTGTTGCTTTTTCCATTTCATATTACTTTCCTCCTCAGATGAAGAATTATTGAGCAATTTTGGGGGCCTTATTGCATGTTTTAAGGAAGTAAATTAATACAGTCAACACCAACCAATCGGCCATAAAGTATTTTCTTTAACAACAAATTCATCAACCTAATTTTTAATTTCCCGCAGTAATTTTACTGCCTGACATTAGTCACAATGAAATGTACAGTACATACCTGTTGTTATTGGAGGTGTTGTTGGAGACGCTCCTGAAAAAAAAATTAGGAATGTAAATTTACACAAATGATATGAAGAATATTCAAGATTGGAATGAATTTCTTGCAGAAGAAGCCTTTTATCAGATCAGGTTTCGCTAAAACATTGCATTAGAATATTTCCTTCTTGTAGATTTCCACTCTAATCCAACATATCTGGTCTCTCCCTCCAAGTTTTCATATCTTTTTTATGATGTGATGATATATTCTCTCCAAATGTTGTGATTGTCTTCGCTAATTACCATTTCATATTTTAAGCACCTTTTCTAGGAAAACAATTGCTTCTACTTTCTCCATATATCCTCACATTTGTATCCTGATTTGAGGTCCCTTTTTATTAATTAGAATATTTCAGATATATTCAATCCGAAACTCTGTCATAACTTTGGAATACTTCGATTCAATCCCTTTAACCTTCTCCTGTGAATACAGCCATGTTTTGTTTAAATGATTCATTATTGCCCTCTGCTTTCGTAAGAACATAAGAACAAAAGAACTTAGGAAATAGAAGCAGGGGTAAGCCATATGGCCCCTCGAGCCTGCTCCGCCATTTAATATGATCATGCCTGATCCGATCATGGACTCAGGTCCATTTCCCTGCCCACTCTCCTTAACCCCTTGTTCACTTATCGTTTCAGAAAATATCTATTTCTGTCTCAAATTTATTTAATGTCCCAGCTTCCACTGCTCTCTGAGGCAGCGAATTCCACAGATCCGCAACCCTCTGAGAGAAGAAATTTCTTCTCATCTCAGTTATGAATGGGTGGCCCCTTATTCTAAGATTATGCTCTCTAGTTCTAGTCTCCCCTATCAGTGGAAACATCCTCTCTGCATCCACCCTGTCAAGCCGCCTCATGATCTTATACGTTTTGATAAGATCACCTCTCATTCTTCTGAATTCCAATGAGTAAAGGCTCAACCTACTCAACTTTTCATCATAAGTGAACCACCTCATCTCCGGAATCAACCTTGTGAACCTTCTCTGAACTGGCTCCAAAGCAAGTCTGTCCTTTCATAAATATGGAAACCAAAACTGCACGCAGTATTCCAGGTGTGGCCTCATTAATACCCTGTACAACTATAGCAAGACTTCCATGCTTTTTTCTCCATCCTCTTTGCAATAAAGGCCAAGATTCCATTGGCCTTCCTGATCACTTGCTGTACCTGCATGCTAACCTTTTGTGTTTCATGCACAAATACCCCCAGGTTCTGCTGTACTGCAGCACTTTGCAATCTTTCCCCATTTAAATAATAGCTTGCTCTTTGATTTTTTTCTGCCAAAATGCATGACTTTCCAACGTTATACTCAATCTGCCAAAATTTTGTTCACTCATTTAGCCTGTCTGTGTCCTTTTGTTGATTTTTTGTGTCTTCCTCACACATTGCATTTCCTCCCATCTTTGTATCGTCAGCAAACTTTGGCTATGTTACACTCAGTCCCTTCATCCAAGTTGTTAATATAGATTGTAAATAGTTTGGGTCATCCTGATGATCCGCTTTTCCTCTTTTCCATGATTCCGAAATCCATTCCAAAATGAAGAGCATGCAATTGCACTCAACATTCACAATGTGGCACAGCTGATGCTTTGAACAATTTGGAATTTTGTGTCTTTGTTCTGGTGTTCAAAACTAATTTACATAAAACCCAGGATCCCAGTTGCCCACGTTGTGGCTTTGCCATCTTGTTCTTAAAGATCTATTATCTGCACCCACAGATCTCTCTGTTCCACCATTCAGAATTTTTTATTGATGGTAGATTCCCATTCCGTGTTCTTTTGTGCTAAATTTTTAACCTGTTTGAGTCAGAATCGGCTTCCCGAGTAAAGCTTAGATGTCATAAACCAGGGTTGTACATCAACAAGATCCTGCAAATCCACTGGGAGGACAGACGCACCAACATCAGTATTCTCACTCAAACAAACATTCCCAGCATCGAAGCACTGACCACACTCGACCAGCTCCATTGGGCAGGCCACATTGTCCAACATTCCGATACGAAATTCCCTCAGCAAGTGCTCTACTCAGAACTCCTACACGGTAAGCAAGCCCCAGTTGGGCAGAGGAAACACTTCAAGGACACGCTCAAAGCCTCCATGATAAAGTGGAACATCCCCACCGGCACCTGGGAATCCCTGGCCCAATACCACCCTAAATGGAGGAAGAGCATCCGGGTGGTCGCTGAGCACCTCGAGTCTCCTCGGCGAGAGCATGCAAAAACCAAGCACAGACAGCGGAAGGAGCGTGCAGCAAACCCCACCCACGCTTTCCTTCAACCACTGCCTGCCCCACCTGTTACAAAGACTGTACTTCCCACATTGGATTGTACAGCCACCTGAGAACTCACTTTTAGAGTGGAAGCAAGTCTTCCTCGATTTCGAGGGACTGCCTATGATGATGACATCAACAATGTAAAAGTTCTTTCTTGAATAAATTTCTCTCAGTTCCACAAAATAACAACCAAATTCATCAGTTTCATTGTTTTTCAATTCCAGTGATGTATTTCTTGCGGAACTTTAATTTTGGGTGCATTTTCCCTGGGGTTACCACTGCCTGGCTGGAGTACCCGCCTGAGTCAGGCAGCATGACCTTTTAATATGCAAATCTGAGTGTTATGGTGTACCTGGGGGTTTGCACGGTGCACACTTGGTTGAGTATCAGCTGGCAGTCTAGCTGAAGTGGAGCAAAAGAGCAGATGTTGTTTTTTCTGAGTCTTGCAGAATCAAGTTCTCCTCCGAGCACGATAAGTCCATCCTGGGTACCCACCACCAATGAGATCGGATCTCCCTGCCTATGGTCCTATGTCCTTTCTGCCTAAAATCTGCACTGGGGGAAAATCTACCCCCATTGTGTATTTTCTCTACAATGCTGAGCTAGCTCACATGAAATCACGATTCACCCTCTCTGTGCGATTTCTTGTAACAAGACTGTACATGTTAAAATATTCAGCACAGAAAGTAGGTATCTTTTTGTTATCAATTGGTTAACTTACTGAAATAGGTCGGTAGTCTTTTGGCGTATTCTAGACAGTAATTGCTCTGAAAATTGTCGGAGCTTCTTGGTTTATAAAGCTCATAAATGGAATCTTAGAAGGTGAATTTCTCTGAGGCTCCTCCCATTGTGTTGCTGTAAATTTGGTGGAAAATCCCAGTTATGTGCGTAATGGGTGTTTCCGCCAAACTTTCACAAAAATTACGGTGGCGGAGAGGACGAGGTATTAAGGAAATTCACTTCCAGTAATTCCATTCAGGGGGTTTATATTACAGCCAAAATGAAATGTATAGACCATACTTGCTGTGGGTGCTGTTGATGTTGTTTTAACTGAGAAAGGTATTCAGCAATGTTAATTTACATAAATCAATCATTTGTCATTTGGAATCACAATCAGAATGCCAAGTTAAGTTAATATCTGAAGTCTGACAGTCATTTTGTTCGATACAGCGACACATTTTATACCTTTTAAAGTATTTTGTTGCTTTTTCCATTTCATATTACTTTCCTCCTCAGATGAAGAATTATTGAGCAATTTTGGGGGCCTTATTGCATGTTTTAAGGAAGTAAATTAATACAGTCAACACCAACCAATCGGCCATAAAGTATTTTCTTTAACAACAAATTCATCAACCTAATTTTTAATTTCCCGCAGTAATTTTACTGCCTGACATTAGTTAGAATGAAATGTACAGTACATACCTGTTGTTATTGGAGGTGTTGTTGGAGAAGCTCCTGAAAAAAAAATTAGGAATGTAAATTTACACAAATGATATGAAGAATATTCAAGATTGGAATGAATTTCTTGCAGAAGAAGCCTTTTATCAGATCAGGTTTCTCTAAAACATTGCATTAGAATATTTCCTTCTTGTAGATTTCCACGCTAATCCAACATATCTGGTCTCTCCCTCCAAGTTTTCATATCTTTTTTATGATGTGATGATATATTCTCTCCAAATGTTGTGATTGTCTTCGCTAATTATCATTTCATATTTTAAGCACCTTTTCTAGGAAAACAATTGCTTCTACTTTCTCCATATATCCTCACATTTGTATCCTGATTTGAGGTCCCTTTTTATTAATTAGAATATTTCAGATATTTTCAATCTGAAACTCTGTAATAACTTTGGAATACTTCGATTCAATCCCTTTAACCTTCTCCTGTGAATACAGCCATGTTTTGATTGAATGATTCATTATTGCCCTCTGCTTTCGTCAGAACATAACAACAAAAGAACTTAAGAAATAGAAGCAGGAGTAAGCCATATGGCCCCTCGAGCCTGCTCCAGTATTTAATACGATCATGGCTGATCCGATCATGGACTCAGGTCCATTTCCCTGCCCACTCTCCATAACCCCTTATTCGCTTATCGTCTCAGAAAATGTCTATTTCTGTCTCAAATTTATTTAATGTCCCAGCTTCCACTGCTCTCTGAGGCAGCGAATTCCACAGATCCGCAACCCTCTGAGAGAAGAAATTTCTTCTCATCTCAGTTTTGAATGGGTGGCCCCTTATTCTAAGATTATGCTCTCTAGTTCTAGTCTCCCCTATCAGTGGAAACATCCTCTCTGCATTCACCCTGTCGAGCCGCCTCATGATCTTATACATTTTGATAAGATCACCTCTCATCCTTCTGAATTCCAATGAGTAAAGGCTCAACCTACTCAACCTTTCATCATAAGTGAACCACCTCATCTCCGGAATCAACCTTGTGAACCTTCTCTGAACTGGCTCCAAAGCAAGTCTATCCTTTCATAAATATGGAAACCAAAACTGCACGCAGTATTCCAGGTGTGGCCTCATTAATACCCTGTACAACTATAGCAAGACTTCCATGCTTTTTTCTCCATCCCCTTTGCAATAAAGGCCAAGATTCCATTGGCCTTCCTGATCATTTGCTGTACCTGCATGCTAACCTTTTGTGTTTCATGCACAAATACCCCCAGGTCCTGCTGTACTGCAGCACTTTGCAATCTTTCCCCATTTAAATAATAGCTTGCTCTTTGATTTTTTTCTGCCAAAATGCATGACTTTCCAACGTTATACTCAATCTGCCAAAATTTTGTCCACTCATTTAGCCTGTCTGTGTCCTTTTGTTGATTTTTTGTGTCTTCCTCACACATTGCATTTCCTCCCATCTTTGTATCGTCAGCAAACTTTGGCTATGTTACACTCAGTCCCTTCATCCAAGTTGTTAATATAGATTGTAAATAGTTTGGGTCATCCTGATGATCCGCTTTTCCTCTTTTCCATGATTCCGAAATCCATTCCAAAATGAAGTGCATGCAATTGCACTCAACATTCACAATGTGGCACAGCTGATGCTTTGAACAATTTGGAATTTTGTGTCTTTGTTCTGGCATTCAAAACTAATTTACATAAAACCCAGGATCCCAGTTGCCCGCGTTGTGTCTTTGCCATCTTGTTCTTAAAGATCTATTATCTGCACCCACAGATCTCTCTGTTCCACCATTCAGAATTTTTTATTGATGGTAGATTCCCATTCCATGTTCTTTTGTGCTAAATTTATAACCTGTTTGAGTCAGAATCGGCTTCCCGAGTAAAGCTTAGATGTCATAAACCAGGGTTGTACATCAACAAGATCCTGCAAATCCACTGGGACGACAGACGCACCAACATCAGTATTCTCACTCAAACAAACATTCCCAGCATCGAAGCACTGACCACACTCGACCAGCTCCATTGGGCAGGCCACATTGTCCAACATTCCGATACGAAATTCCCTCAGCAAGTGCTCTACTCGGAACTCCTACACGGTAAGCAAGCCCCAGTTGGGCAGAGGAAACGCTTCAAGGACACGCTCAAAAGCCTCCATGATAAAGTGGAACATCCCCACCGGCACCTGGGAATCCCTGGCCCAATACCACCCTAAATGGAGGAAGAGCATCCGGGTGGTCGCTGAGCACCTCGAGTCTCCTAGGCGAGAGCATGCAAAAACCAAGCACAGACAGCGGAAGGAGCGTGCAGCAAACCCCACCCACGCTTTCCTTCAACCACTGCCTGCCCCACCTGTTACAAAGACTGTACTTCCCACATTGGATTGTACAGCCACCTGAGAACTCACTTTTAGAGTGGAAGCAAGTCTTCCTCGATTTCGAGGGACTGTCTATGATGATGACATCAACAATGTAAAAGTTCTTTCTTGAATAAATTTCTCTCAGTTCCACAAAATAACAACCAAATTCATCAGTTTAATTGTTTTTCAACTCCAGTGATGTATTTCTTGAGGAGCCTTAATTTTGGGTGCATTTTCCCTGGGGTTATCACTGCTTGGCTGGAGTACCCGCCTGAGTCAGGCAGCATGACCTTTTAATATGCAAATCTGAGTGTTATGGTGTACCTGGGGGTTTGCACGGTGCACACTTGGTTGAGTATCAGCTGGCAGTCTAGCTGAAGTGGAGCAAAAGAGCAGATGTTATTTTTTCTGAGTCTTGCAGAATCAAGTTCTCCTCCGAGCACGATAAGTCCATCCTGGGTACCCACCACCAATGAGATCGGATCTCCCTGCCTATGGTCCTATGTCCTTTCTGCCTAAAATCTGCACTGGGGGAAAATCTACCCCCATTGTGTATTTTCTCTACAATGCTGAGCTAGCTCACATGAAATCACGATTCACCCTCTCTGTGCGATTTCTTGTAACAAGACTGTACATGTTAAAACATTCAGCACAGAAAGTCGGTATCTTTTTGTTATCAATTGGTTAACTTGCTGAAATAGGTCGGTAGTCTTTTGCCGTATTCTAGACAGTAACTGTTCTGAAAATTGTCGGAGCTTCTTGGTTTATAAAGCTCATAAATGGAATCTTAGAAGGCGAATTTCTCTGAGGCTCCTCCCATTGTGTTGCTGTAAATTTGGTGGAAAATCCCAGTTATGTGCGTAATGGGTGTTTCCGCCAAACTTCCACAAAAATTACGGTGGCGGAGAGGACGAGGTATTGAGGAAATTCACTTCCAGTAATTCCATTCAGGGGGTTTATATTACAGCCAAAATGAAATGTATAGACCATACTTGCTGTGGGTGCTGTTGATGTTGTTTTAACTGAGAAAGGTATTCAGCAATGTTAATTTACATAAATCAATCATTTGTCATTTGGAATCACAAATCAGAATGCCAAGTTAAGTTAATATCTGAAGTCTGACAGTCATTTCGTTCGATACAGCGACACATTTTAATCCTTTTTAAAGTATTTTGTTGCTTTTTCCATTTCATATTACTTTCCTCCTCAGATGAAGAATTATTGAGCAATTTTGGGGGCCTTATTGCATGTTTTAAGGAAGTAAATTAATACAGTCAACACCAACCAATCGGCCATAAAGTATTTTCTTTAACAACAAATTCATCAACCTAATTTTTAATTTCCCGCAGTAATTTTACTGCCTGACATTAGTCACAATGAAATGTACAGTACATACCTGTTGTTATTGGAGGTGTTGTTGGAGAAGCTCCTGAAAAAAAAATTAGGAATGTAAATTTACACAAATGATATGAAGAATATTCAAGATTGGAATGAATTTCTTGCAGAAGAAGCCTTTTATCAGATCAGGTTTCTCTAAAACATTGCATTAGAATATTTCCTTCTTGTAGATTTCCACTCTAATCCAACATATCTGGTCTCTCCCTCCAAGTTTTCATATCTTTTTTATGATGTGATGATATATTCTCTCCAAATGTTGTGATTGTCTTCGCTAATTACCATTTCATATTTTAAGCACCTTTTTTAGGAAAACAATTGCTTCTACTTTCTCCATATATCCTCACATTTGTATCCTGATTTGAGGTCCCTTTTTATTAATTAGAATATTTCAGATATTTTCAATCTGAAACTCTGTCATAACTTTGGAATACTTCGATTCAATCCCTTTAACCTTCTCCTGTGAATACAGCCATGTTTTGATTAAATGATTCATTATTGCCCTCTGCTTTCATCAGAACATAAGAACAAAAGAACTTAAGAAATAGAAGCAGGAGTAAGCCATATGGACCCTCGAGCCTGCTCCGGCATTTAATACGATCATGGCTGATCCGATCATGGACTCAGGTCCATTTCCCTGCCCACTCTCCATAACCCCTTATTCGCTTATCGTCTCAGAAAATGTCTATTTCTGTCTCAAATTTATTTAATGTCCCAGCTTCCACTGCTCTCTGAGGCAGCGAATTCCACAGATCCGCAACCCTCTGAGAGAAGAAATTTCTTCTCATCTCAGTTTTGAATGGGTGGCCCCTTATTCTAAGATTATGCTCTCTAGTTCTAGTCTCCCCTATCAGTGGAAACATCCTCTCTGCATCCACCCTGTCAAGCCGCCTCATGGTCTTATACGTTTTGATAAGATCACCTCTCATTCTTCTGAATTCCAATGAGTAAAGGCTCAACCTACTCAGCCTTTCATCATAAGTGAACCACCTCATCTCCGGAATCAACCTTGTGAACCTTCTCTGAACTGGCTCCAAAGCAAGTCTATCCTTTCATAAATATGGAAACCAAAACTGCACGCAGTATTCCAAGTGTGGCCTCATTAATACCCTGTACAACTATAGCAAGACTTCCATGCTTTTTTCTCCATCCCCTTTGCAATAAAGGCCAAGATTCCATTGGCCTTCCTGATCATTTGCTGTACCTGCATGCTAACCTTTTGTGTTTCATGCACAAATACCCCCAGGTCCTGCTGTACTGCAGCACTTTGCAATCTTTCCCCATTTAAATAATAGCTTGCTCTTTGATTTTTTTCTGCCAAAATGCATGACTTTCCAACGTTATACTCAATCTGCCAAAATTTTGTCCACTCATTTAGCCTGTCTGTGTCCTTTTGTTGATTTTTTGTGTCTTCCTCACACATTGCATTTCCTCCCATCTTTGTATCGTCAGCAAACTTTGGCTATGTTACACTCAGTCCCTTCATCCAAGTTGTTAATATAGATTGTAAATAGTTTGGGTCATCCTGATGATCCGCTTTTCCTCTTTTCCATGATTCCGAAATCCATTCCAAAATGAAGTGCATGCAATTGCACTCAACATTCACAATGTGGCACAGCTGATGCTTTGAACAATTTGGAATTTTGTGTCTTTGTTCTGGCATTCAAAACTAATTTACATAAAACCCAGGATCCCAGTTGCCCGCGTTGTGTCTTTGCCATCTTGTTCTTAAAGATCTATTATCTGCACCCACAGATCTCTCTGTTCCACCATTCAGAATTTTTTATTGATGGTAGATTCCCATTCCGTGTTCTTTTGTGCTAAATTTATAACCTGTTTGAGTCAGAATCGGCTTCCCGAGTAAAGCTTAGATGTCATAAACCAGGGTTGTACATCAACAAGATCCTGCAAATCCACTGGGAGGACAGACGCACCAACATCAGTATTCTCACTCAAACAAACATTCCCAGCATCGAAGCACTGACCACACTCAACCAGCTCCATTGGGCAGGCCACATTGTCCAACATTCCGATACGAAATTCCCTCAGCAAGTGCTCTACTTGGAACTCCTACACGGTAAGCAAGCCCCAGTTGGGCAGAGGAAACGCTTCAAGGACACGCTCAAAGCCTCCATGATAAAGTGGAACATCCCCACCGGCACCTGGGAATCCCTGGCCCAATACCACCCTAAATGGAGGAAGAGCATCCGGGTGGTCGCTGAGCACCTCGAGTCTCCTAGGCGAGAGCATGCAAAAACCAAGCACAGACAGCGGAAGGAGCGTGCAGCAAACCCCACCCACGCTTTCCTTCAACCACTGCCTGCCCCACCTGTTACAAAGACTGTACTTCCCACATTGGATTGTACAGCCACCTGAGAACTCACTTTTAGAGTGGAAGCAAGTCTTCCTCGATTTCGAGGGACTGTCTATGATGATGACATCAACAATGTAAAAGTTCTTTCTTGAATAAATTTCTCTCAGTTCCACAAAATAACAACCAAATTCATCAGTTTAATTGTTTTTCAACTCCAGTGATGTATTTCTTGAGGAGCCTTAATTTTGGGTGCATTTTCCCTGGGGTTATCACTGCCTGGCTGGAGTACCCGCCTGAGTCAGGCAGCATGACCTTTTAATATGCAAATCTGAGTGTTATGGTGTACCTGGGGGTTTGCACGGTGCACACTTGGTTGAGTATCAGCTGGCAGTCTAGCTGAAGTGGAGCAAAAGAGCAGATGTTGTTTTTTCTGAGTCTTGCAGAATCAAGTTCTCCTCCGAGCACGATAAGTCCATCCTGGGTACCCACCACCAATGAGATCGGATCTCCCTGCCTATGGTCCTATGTCCTTTCTGCCTAAAATCTGCACTGGGGGAAAATCTACCCCCATTGTGTATTTTCTCTACAATGCTGAGCTAGCTCACATGAAATCACGATTCACCCTCTCTGTGCGATTTCTTGTAACAAGACTGTACATGTTAAAACATTCAGCACAGAAAGTCAGTATCTTTTTGTTATCAATTGGTTAACTTACTGAAATAGGTCGGTAGTCTTTTGCCGTATTCTAGACAGTAATTGTTCTGAAAATTGTCGGAGCTTCTTGGTTTATAAAGCTCATAAATGGAATCTTAGAAGGCGAATTTCTCTGAGGCTCCTCCCATTGTGTTGCTGTAAATTTGGTGGAAAATCCCAGTTATGTGCGTAATGGGTGTTTCCGCCAAACTTCCACAAAAATTACGGTGGCGGAGAGGACGAGGTATTGAGGAAATTCACTTCCAGTAATTCCATTCAGGGGGTTTATATTACAGCCAAAATGAAATGTATAGACCATACTTGCTGTGGGTGCTGTTGATGTTGTTTTAACTGAGAAAGGTATTCAGCAATGTTAATTTACATAAATCAATCATTTGTCATTTGGAATCACAAATCAGAATGCCAAGTTAAGTTAATATCTGAAGTCTGACAGTCATTTCGTTCGATACAGCGACACATTTTAATCCTTTTTAAAGTATTTTGTTGCTTTTTCCATTTCATATTACTTTCCTCCTCAGATGAAGAATTATTGAGCAATTTTGGGGGCCTTATTGCATGTTTTAAGGAAGTAAATTAATACAGTCAACACCAACCAATCAGCCATAAAGTATTTTCTTTAACAACAAATTCATCAACCTAATTTTTAATTTCCCGCAGTAATTTTACTGCCTGACATTAGTCACAATGAAATGTACAGTACATACCTGTTGTTATTGGAGGTGTTGTTGGAGAAGCTCCTGAAAAAAAAATTAGGAATGTAAATTTACACAAATGATATGAAGAATATTCAAGATTGGAATGAATTTCTTGCAGAAGAAGCCTTTTATCAGATCAGGTTTCTCTAAAACATTGCATTAGAATATTTCCTTCTTGTAGATTTCCACTCTAATCCAACATATCTGGTCTCTCCCTCCAAGTTTTCATATCTTTTTTATGATGTGATGATATATTCTCTCCAAATGTTGTGATTGTCTTCGCTAATTACCATTTCATATTTTAAGCACCTTTTCTAGGAAAACAATTGCTTCTACTTTCTCCATATATCCTCACATTTGTATCCTGATTTGAGGTCCCTTTTTATTAATTCGAACATTTCAGATATTTTCAATCCGAAACTCTGTCATAACTTTGGAATACTTCGATTCAATCCCTTTAACCTTCTCCTGTGAATACAGCCATGTTTTGATTAAATGATTCATTATTGCCCTCTGCTTTCATCAGAACATAAGAACAAAAGAACTTAAGAAATAGAAGCAGGAGTAAGCCATATGGACCCTCGAGCCTGCTCCGGCATTTAATACGATCATGGCTGATCCGATCATGGACTCAGGTCCATTTCCCTGCCCACTCTCCATAACCCCTTATTCGCTTATCGTCTCAGAAAATGTCTATTTCTGTCTCAAATTTATTTAATGTCCCAGCTTCCACTGCTCTCTGAGGCAGCGAATTCCACAGATCCGCAACCCTCTGAGAGAAGAAATTTCTTCTCATCTCAGTTTTGAATGGGTGGCCCCTTATTCTAAGATTATGCTCTCTAGTTCTAGTCTCCCCTATCAGTGGAAACATCCTCTCTGCATCCACCCTGTCAAGCCGCCTCATGGTCTTATACGTTTTGATAAGATCACCTCTCATTCTTCTGAATTCCAATGAGTAAAGGCTCAACCTACTCAGCCTTTCATCATAAGTGAACCACCTCATCTCCGGAATCAACCTTGTGAACCTTCTCTGAACTGGCTCCAAAGCAAGTCTATCCTTTCATAAATATGGAAACCAAAACTGCACGCAGTATTCCAAGTGTGGCCTCATTAATACCCTGTACAACTATAGCAAGACTTCCATGCTTTTTTCTCCATCCCCTTTGCAATAAAGGCCAAGATTCCATTGGCCTTCCTGATCATTTGCTGTACCTGCATGCTAACCTTTTGTGTTTCATGCACAAATACCCCCAGGTCCTGCTGTACTGCAGCACTTTGCAATCTTTCCCCATTTAAATAATAGCTTGCTCTTTGATTTTTTTCTGCCAAAATGCATGACTTTCCAACGTTATACTCAATCTGCCAAAATTTTGTCCACTCATTTAGCCTGTCTGTGTCCTTTTGTTGATTTTTTGTGTCTTCCTCACACATTGCATTTCCTCCCATCTTTGTATCGTCAGCAAACTTTGGCTATGTTACACTCAGTCCCTTCATCCAAGTTGTTAATATAGATTGTAAATAGTTTGGGTCATCCTGATGATCCGCTTTTCCTCTTTTCCATGATTCCGAAATCCATTCCAAAATGAAGTGCATGCAATTGCACTCAACATTCACAATGTGGCACAGCTGATGCTTTGAACAATTTGGAATTTTGTGTCTTTGTTCTGGCATTCAAAACTAATTTACATAAAACCCAGGATCCCAGTTGCCCGCGTTGTGTCTTTGCCATCTTGTTCTTAAAGATCTATTATCTGCACCCACAGATCTCTCTGTTCCACCATTCAGAATTTTTTATTGATGGTAGATTCCCATTCCGTGTTCTTTTGTGCTAAATTTATAACCTGTTTGAGTCAGAATCGGCTTCCCGAGTAAAGCTTAGATGTCATAAACCAGGGTTGTACATCAACAAGATCCTGCAAATCCACTGGGAGGACAGACGCACCAACATCAGTATTCTCACTCAAACAAACATTCCCAGCATCGAAGCACTGACCACACTCAACCAGCTCCATTGGGCAGGCCACATTGTCCAACATTCCGATACGAAATTCCCTCAGCAAGTGCTCTACTTGGAACTCCTACACGGTAAGCAAGCCCCAGTTGGGCAGAGGAAACGCTTCAAGGACACGCTCAAAGCCTCCATGATAAAGTGGAACATCCCCACCGGCACCTGGGAATCCCTGGCCCAATACCACCCTAAATGGAGGAAGAGCATCCGGGTGGTCGCTGAGCACCTCGAGTCTCCTAGGCGAGAGCATGCAAAAACCAAGCACAGACAGCGGAAGGAGCGTGCAGCAAACCCCACCCACGCTTTCCTTCAACCACTGCCTGCCCCACCTGTTACAAAGACTGTACTTCCCACATTGGATTGTACAGCCACCTGAGAACTCACTTTTAGAGTGGAAGCAAGTCTTCCTCGATTTCGAGGGACTGTCTATGATGATGACATCAACAATGTAAAAGTTCTTTCTTGAATAAATTTCTCTCAGTTCCACAAAATAACAACCAAATTCATCAGTTTAATTGTTTTTCAACTCCAGTGATGTATTTCTTGAGGAGCCTTAATTTTGGGTGCATTTTCCCTGGGGTTATCACTGCCTGGCTGGAGTACCCGCCTGAGTCAGGCAGCATGACCTTTTAATATGCAAATCTGAGTGTTATGGTGTACCTGGGGGTTTGCACGGTGCACACTTGGTTGAGTATCAGCTGGCAGTCTAGCTGAAGTGGAGCAAAAGAGCAGATGTTGTTTTTTCTGAGTCTTGCAGAATCAAGTTCTCCTCCGAGCACGATAAGTCCATCCTGGGTACCCACCACCAATGAGATCGGATCTCCCTGCCTATGGTCCTATGTCCTTTCTGCCTAAAATCTGCACTGGGGGAAAATCTACCCCCATTGTGTATTTTCTCTACAATGCTGAGCTAGCTCACATGAAATCACGATTCACCCTCTCTGTGCGATTTCTTGTAACAAGACTGTACATGTTAAAACATTCAGCACAGAAAGTCAGTATCTTTTTGTTATCAATTGGTTAACTTACTGAAATAGGTCGGTAGTCTTTTGCCGTATTCTAGACAGTAACTGTTCTGAAAATTGTCGGAGCTTCTTGGTTTATAAAGCTCATAAATGGAATCTTAGAAGGTGAATTTCTCTGAGGCTCCTCCCATTGTGTTGCTGTAAATTTGGTGGAAAATCCCAGTTATGTGCGTAATGGGTGTTTCCGCCAAACTTCCACAAAAATTACGGTGGCGGAGAGGACGAGGTATTGAGGAAATTCACTTCCAGTAATTCCATTCAGGGGGTTTATATTACAGCCAAAATGAAATGTATAGACCGTACTTGCTGTGGGTGCTGTTGATGTTGTTTTAACTGAGAAAGGTATTCAGCAATGTTAATTTACATAAATCAATCATTTGTCATTTGGAATCACAAATCAGAATGCCAAGTTAAGTTAATATCTGAAGTCTGACAGTCATTTCGTTCGATACAGCGACACATTTTAATCCTTTTTAAAGTATTTTGTTGCTTTTTCCATTTCATATTACTTTCCTCCTCAGATGAAGAATTATTGAGCAATTTTGGGGGCCTTATTGCATGTTTTAAGGAAGTAAATTAATACAGTCAACACCAACCAATCGGCCATAAAGTATTTTCTTTAACAACAAATTCATCAACCTAATTTTTAATTTCCCGCAGTAATTTTACTGCCTGACATTAGTCACAATGAAATGTACAGTACATACCTGTTGTTATTGGAGGTGTTGTTGGAGAAGCTCCTGAAAAAAAAATTAGGAATGTAAATTTACACAAATGATATGAAGAATATTCAAGATTGGAATGAATTTCTTGCAGAAGAAGCCTTTTATCAGATCAGGTTTCTCTAAAACATTGCATTAGAATATTTCCTTCTTGTTGATTTCCACTCAAATCCAACATATCTGGTCTCTCCCTCCAAGTTTTCATATCTTTTTTATGATGTGATGATATATTCTCTCCAAATGTTGTGATTGTCTTCGCTAATTACCATTTCATATTTTAAGCACCTTTTCTAGGAAAACAATTGCTTCTACTTTCTCCATATATCCTCACATTTGTATCCTGATTTGAGGTCCCTTTTTATTAATTCGAACATTTCAGATATTTTCAATCCGAAACTCTGTCATAACTTTGGAATACTTCAATTCAATCCCTTTAACCTTCTCCTGTGAATACAGCCATGTTTTGATTAAATGATTCATTATTGCCCTCTGCTTTCATCAGAACATAAGAACAAAAGAACTTAAGAAATAGAAGCAGGAGTAAGCCATATGGACCCTCGAGCCTGCTCCGGCATTTAATACGATCATGGCTGATCCGATCATGGACTCAGGTCCATTTCCCTGCCCACTCTCCATAACCCCTTATTCGCTTATCGTCTCAGAAAATGTCTATTTCTGTCTCAAATTTATTTAATGTCCCAGCTTCCACTGCTCTCTGAGGCAACGAATTCCACAGATCCGCAACCCTCTGAGAGAAGAAATTTCTTCTCATCTCAGTTTTGAATTGGTGACCCCTTATTCTAAGATTATGCTCTCGAGTTCTAGTCTCCCCTATCAGTGGAAACATCCTCTCTGCATCCACCCTGTCAAGCCGCCTCATGGTCTTATACGTTTTGATAAGATCACCTCTCATTCTTCTGAATTCCAATGAGTAAAGGCTCAACCTACTCAACCTTTCATCATAAGTGAACCACCTCATCTCCGGAATCAACCTTGTGAACCTTCTCTGAACTGGCTCCAAAGTAAGTCTATCCTTTCATAAATATGGAAACCAAAACTGCACGCAGTATTCCAGGTGTGGCCTCATTAATACCCTGTACAACTATAGCAAGACTTCCATGCTTTTTTCTCCATCCCCTTTGCAATAAAGGCCAAGATTCCATTGGCCTTCCTGATCACTTGCTGTACCTGCATGCTAACCTTTTGTGTTTCATGCACAAATACCCCCAGGTCCTGCTGTACTGCAGCACTTTGCAATCTTTCCCCATTTAAATAATAGCTTGCTCTTTGATTTTTTTCTGCCAAAATGCATGACTTTCCAACGTTATACTCAATCTGCCAAAATTTTGTCCACTCATTTAGCCTGTCTGTGTCCTTTTGTTGATTTTTTGTGTCTTCCTCACACATTGCATTTCCTCCCATCTTTGTATCGTCAGCAAACTTTGGCTATGTTACACTCAGTCCCTTCATCCAAGTTGTTAATATAGATTGTAAATAGTTTGGGTCATCCTGATGATCCGCTTTTCCTCTTTTCCATGATTCCGAAATCCATTCCAAAATGAAGTGCATGCAATTGCACTCAACATTCACAATGTGGCACAGCTGATGCTTTGAACAATTTGGAATGTGGTGTCTTTGTTCTGGTATTCAAAACTAATTTACATAAAACCCAGGATCCCAGTTGCCCGCGTTGTGTCTTTGCCATCTTGTTCTTAAAGATCTATTATCTGCACATACAGATCTCTCTGTTCCACCATTCAGAATTTTTTATTGATGGTAGATTCCCATTCCGTGTTCTTTTGTGCTAAATTTATAACCTGTTTGAGTCAGAATCGGCTTCCCGAGTAAAGCTTAGATGTCATAAACCAGGGTTGTACATCAACAAGATCCTGCAAATCCACTGGGAGGACAGACGCACCAACATCAGTATTCTCACTCAAACAAATATTCCCAGCATCGAAGCACTGACCACACTCGACCAGCTCCATTGGGCAGGCCACATTGTCCAACATTTCGATACGAAATTCCCTCAGCAAGTGCTCTACTCGGAACTCCTACACGGTAAGCAAGCCCCAGTTGGGCAGAGGAAACGCTTCAAGGACACGCTCAAAGCCTCCATGATAAAGTGGAACATCCCCACCGGCACCTGGGAATCCCTGGCCCAATACCACCCTAAATGGAGGAAGAGCATCCGGGTGGTCGCTGAGCACCTCGAGTCTCCTAGGCGAGAGCATGCAAAAACCAAGCACAGACAGCGGAAGGAGCGTGCAGCAAACCCCACCCACGCTTTCCTTCAACCACTGCCTGCCCCACCTGTTACAAAGACTGTACTTCCCACATTGGATTGTACAGCCACCTGAGAACTCACTTTTAGAGTGGAAGCAAGTCTTCCTCGATTTCGAGGGACTGCCTATGATGATGACATCAACAATGTAAAAGTTCTTTCTTGAATAAATTTCTCTCAGTTCCACAAAATAACAACCAAATTCATCAGTTTCATTGTTTTTCAATTCCAGTGATGTATTTCTTGCGGAGCCTTAATTTTGGGTGCATTTTCCCTGGGGTTACCACTGCCTGGCTGGAGTACCCGCCTGAGTCAGGCAGCATGACCTTTTAATATGCAAATCTGTGTGTTATGGTGTACCTGGGGGTTTTCACGGTGCACACTTGGTTGAGTATCAGCTGGCAGTCTAGCTGAAGTGGAGCAAAAGAGCAGATGTTGTTTTTTCTGAGTCTTGCAGAATCAAGTTGTCCTCCGAGCACGATAAGTCCATCCTGGGTACCCACCACCAATGAGATCGGATCTCCCTGCCTATGGTCCTATGTCCTTTCTGCCTAAAATCTGCACTGGGGGAAAATCTACCCCCATTGTGTATTTTCTCTACAATGCTGAGCTAGCTCACATGAAATCACGATTCACCCTCTCTGTGCGATTTCTTGTAACAAGACTGTACATGTTAAAACATTCAGCACAGAAAGTAGGTATCTTTTTGTTATCAATTGGTGAACTTACTGAAATAGGTCGGTAGTCTTTTGGCGTATTCTAGACAGTAACTGCTCTGAAAATTGTCGGAGCTTCTTGGTTTATAAAGCTCATAAATGGAATCTTAGAAGGTGAATTTCTCTGAGGCTCCTCCCATTGTGTTGCTGTAAATTTGGTGGAAAATCCCAGTTATGTGCGTAATGGGTGTTTCCGCCAAACTTTCACAAAAATTACGGTGGCGGAGAGGACGAGGTATTGAGGAAATTCACTTCCAGTAATTCCATTCAGGGGGTTTATATTACAGCCAAAATGAAATGTATAGACCATACTTGCTGTGGGTGCTGTTGATGTTGTTTTAACTGAGAAAGGTATTCAGCAATGTTAATTTACATAAATCAATCATTTGTCATTTGGAATCACAAATCAGAATGCCAAGTTAAGTTAATATCTGAAGTCTGACAGTCATTTCATTCGATACAGCGACACATTTGAATCCTTTTTAAAGTATTTTGTTGCTTTTTCCATTTCATATTACTTTCCTCCTCAGATGAAGAATTATTGAGCAATTTTGGGGGCCTTATTGCATGTTTTAAGGAAGTAAATTAATACAGTCAACACCAACCAATCGGCCATAAAGTATTTTCTTTAACAACAAATTCATCAACCTAATTTTTAATTTCCCGCAGTAATTTTACTGCCTGACATTAGTCACAATGAAATGTACAGTACATACCTGTTGTTATTGGAGGTGTTGTTGGAGAAGCTCCTGAAAAAAAAATTAGGAATGTAAATTTACACAAATGATATGAAGAATATTCAAGATTGGAATGAATTTCTTGCAGAAGAAGCCTTTTATCAGATCAGGTTTCTCTAAAACATTGCATTAGAATATTTCCTTCTTGTAGATTTCCACGCTAATCCAACATATCTGGTCTCTCCCTCCAAGTTTTCATATCTTTTTTATGATGTGATGATATATTCTCTCCAAATGTTGTGATTGTCTTCGCTAATTACCATTTCATATTTTAAGCACCTTTTCTAGGAAAACAATTGCTTCTACTTTCTCCATATATCCTCACATTTGTATCCTGATTTGAGGTCCCTTTTTATTAATTCGAATATTTCAGATATTTTCAATCTGAAACTCTGTCATAACTTTGGAATACTTCGATTCAATCCCTTTCACCTTCTCCTGTGAATACAGCCATGTTTTGATTAAATGATTCATTATTGCCCTCTGCTTTCATCAGAACATAAGAACAAAAGAACTTAAGAAATAGAAGCAGGAGTAAGCCATATGGCCCCTCGAGCCTGCTCCGGCATTTAATACGATCATGGCTGATCCGATCATGGACTCAGGTCCATTTCCCTGCCCACTCTCCATAACCCCTTATTCGCTTATCGTCTCAGAAAATGTCTATTTCTGTCTCAAATTTATTTAATGTCCCAGCTTCCACTGCTCTCTGAGGCAGCGAATTCCACAGATCCGCAACCCTCTGAGAGAAGAAATTTCTTCTCATCTCAGTTTTGAATGGGTGGCCCCTTATTCTAAGATTATGCTCTCTAGTTCTAGTCTCCCCTATCAGTGGAAACATCCTCTCTGCATCCACCCTGTCAAGCCGCCTCATGATCTTATACGTTTTGATAAGATCACCTCTCATTCTTCTGAATTCCAATGAGTAAAGGCTCAACCTACTCAACCTTTCATCATAAGTGAACCACCTCATCTCCGGAATCAACCTTGTGAACCTTCTCTGAACTGGCTCCAAAGCAAGTCTATCCTTTCATAAATATGGAAACCAAAACTGCACGCAGTATTCCAGGTGTGGCCTCATTAATACCCTGTACAACTATAGCAAGACTTCCATGCTTTTTTCTCCATCCCCTTTGCAATAAAGGCCAAGATTCCATTGGCCTTCCTGATCACTTGCTGTACCTGCATGCTAACCTTTTGTGTTTCATGCACAAATACCCCCAGGTCCTGCTGTACTGCAGCACTTTGCAATCTTTCCCCATTTAAATAATAGCTTGCTCTTTGATTTTTTTCTGCCAAAATGCATGACTTTCCAACGTTATACTCAATCTGCCAAAATTTTGTTCACTCATTTAGCCTGTCTGTGTCCTTTTGTTGATTTTTTGTGTCTTCCTCACACATTGCATTTCCTCCCATCTTTGTATCGTCAGCAAACTTTGGCTATGTTACACTCAGTCCCTTCATCCAAGTTGTTAATATAGATTGTAAATAGCTTGGGTCATCCTGATGATCCGCTTTTCCTCTTTTCCATGATTCCGAAATCCATTCCAAAATGAAGTGCATGCAATTGCACTCAACATTCACAATGTGGCACAGCTGATGCTTTGAACAATTTGGAATTTTGTGTCTTTGTTCGGGTGTTCAAAACTAATTTACATAAAACCCAGGATCCCAGTTGCCCACGTTGTGTCTTTGCCATCTTGTTCTTAAAGATCTATTATCTGCACCCACAGATCTCTCTGTTCCACCATTCAGAATTTTTTATTGATGGTAGATTCCCATTCCGTGTTCTTTTGTGCTAAATTTTTAACCTGTTTGAGTCAGAATCGGCTTCCCGAGTAAAGCTTAGATGTCATAAACCAGGGTTGTACATCAACAAGATCCTGCAAATCCACTGGGAGGACAGACGCACCAACATCAGTATTCTCACTCAAACAAACATTCCCAGCATCGAAGCACTGACCACACTCGACCAGCTCCATTGGGCAGGCCACATTGTCCAACATTCCGATACAAAATTCCCTCAGCAAGTGCTCTACTCGGAACTCCTACACGGTAAGCAAGCCACAGTTGGGCAGAGGAAACGCTTCAAGGACACGCTCAAAGCCTCCATGATAAAGTGGAACATCCCCACCGGCACCTGGGAATCCCTGGCCCAATACCACCCTAAATGGAGGAAGAGCATCCGGGTGGTCGCTGAGCACCTCGAGTCTCCTAGGCGAGAGCATGCAAAAACCAAGCACAGACAGCGGAAGGAGCGTGCAGCAAACCCCACCCACGCTTTCCTTCAACCACTGCCTGCCCCACCTGTTACAAAGACTGTACTTCCCACATTGGATTGTACAGCCACCTGAGAACTCACTTTTAGAGTGGAAGCAAGTCTTCCTCGATTTCGAGGGACTGCCTATGATGATGACATCAACAATGTAAAAGTTCTTTCTTGAATAAATTTCTCTCAGTTCCACAAAATAACAACCAAATTCATCAGTTTCATTGTTTTTCAATTCCAGTGATGTATTTCTTGCGGAGCCTTAATTTTGGGTGCATTTTCCCTGGGGTTACCACTGCCTGGCTGGAGTACCCGCCTGAGTCAGGCAGCATGACCTTTTAATATGCAAATATGTGTGTTATGGTGTACCTGGGGGTTTTCACGGTGCACACTTGGTTGAGTATCAGCTGGCAGTCTAGCTGAAGTGGAGCAAAAGAGCAGATGTTGTTTTTTCTGAGTCTTGCAGAATCAAGTTCTCCTCCGAGCACGATAAGTCCATCCTGGGTACCCACCACCAATGAGATCAGATCTCCCTGCCTATGGTCCTATGTCCTTTCTGCCTAAAATCTGCACTGGGGGAAAATCTACCCCCATTGTGTATTTTCTCTACAATGCTGAGCTAGCTCACATGAAATCACGATTCACCCTCTCTGTGCGATTTCTTGTAACAAGACTGTACATGTTAAAACATTCAGCACAGAAAGTAGGTATCTTTTTGTTATCAATTGGTGAACTTACTGAAATAGGTCGGTAGTCTTTTGGCGTATTCTAGACAGTAACTGTTCTGAAAATTGTCGGAGCTTCTTGGTTTATAAAGCTCATAAATGGAATCTTAGAAGGTGAATTTCTCTGAGGCTCCTCCCATTGTGTTGCTGTAAATTTGGTGGAAAATCCCAGTTATGTGCGTAATGGGTGTTTCCGCCAAACTTTCACAAAAATTACGGTGGCGGAGAGGACGAGGTATTGAGGAAATTCACTTCCAGTAATTCCATTCAGGGGGTTTATATTACAGCCAAAATGAAATGTATAGACCATACTTGCTGTGGGTGCTGTTGATGTTGTTTTAACTGAGAAAGGTATTCAGCAATGTTAATTTACATAAATCAATCATTTGTCATTTGGAATCACAAATCAGAATGCCAAGTTAAGTTAATATCTGAAGTCTGACAGTCATTTTGTTCGATACAGCGACACATTTTAATCCTTTTTAAAGTATTTTGTTGCTTTTTCCATTTCATATTACTTTCCTCCTCAGATGAAGAATTATTGAGCAATTTTGGGGGCCTTATTGCATGTTTTAAGGAAGTAAATTAATACAGTCAACACCAACCAATCGGCCATAAAGTATTTTCTTTAACAACAAATTCATCAATCTAATTTTTAATTTCCCGCAGTAATTTTACTGCCTGACATTAGTCACAATTAAATGTACAGTACATACCTGTTGTTATTGGAGGTGTTGTTGGAGAAGCTCCTGAAAAAAAAATTAGGAATGTAAATTTACACAAATGATATGAAGAATATTCAAGATTGGAATGAATTTCTTGCAGAAGAAGCCTTTTATCAGATCAGGTTTCTCTAAAACATTGCATTAGAATATTTCCTTCTTGTAGATTTCCACTCTAATCCAACATATCTGGTCTCTCCCTCCAAGCTTTCATATCTTTTTTATGATGTGATGATATATTCTCTCCAAATGTTGTGATTGTCTTCGCTAATTACCATTTCATATTTTAAGCACCTTTTCTAGGAAAACAATTGCTTCTACTTTCTCCATATATCCTCACATTTGTTTCCTGATTTGAGGTCCCTTTTTATTAATTAGAACATTTCAGATATTTTCAATCCGAAACTCTGTCATAACTTTGGAATACTTCGATTCAATCCCTTTAACCTTCTCCTGTGAATACAGCCATGTTTTGATTAAATGATTCATTATTGCCCTCTGCTTTCATCAGAACATAAGAACAAAAGAACTTAAGAAATAGAAGCAGGAGTAAGCCATATGGGCCCTCGAGCCTGCTCCGGCATTTAATACGATCATGGCTGATTTGATCATGGACTCAGGTCCATTTCCCTGCCCACTCTCCATAACCCCTTATTCGCTTATCGTCTCAGAAAATGTCTATTTCTGTCTCAAATTTATTTAATGTCCCAGCTTCCACTGCTCTCTGAGGCAGCGAATTCCACAGATCCGCAACCCTCTGAGAGAAGAAATTTCTTCTCATCTCAGTTTTGAATGGGTGACCCCTTATTCTAAGATTATGCTCTCTAGTTCTAGTCTCCCCTATCAGTGGAAACATCCTCTCTGCATCCACCCTGTCAAGCCGCCTCATGGTCTTATACGTTTTGATAAGATCACCTCTCATTCTTCTGAATTCCAATGAGTAAAGGCTCAACCTACTCAACCTTTCATCATAAGTGAACCACCTCATCTCCGGAATCAACCTTGTGAACCTTCTCTGAACTGGCTCCAAAGTAAGTCTATCCTTTCATAAATATGGAAACCAAAACTGCACGCAGTATTCCAGGTGTGGCCTCATTAATACCCTGTACAACTATAGCAAGACTTCCATGCTTTTTTCTCCATCCCCTTTGCAATAAAGGCCAAGATTCCATTGGCCTTCCTGATCACTTGCTGTACCTGCATGCTAACCTTTTGTGTTTCATGCACAAATACCCCCAGGTCCTGCTGTACTGCAGCACTTTGCAATCTTTCCCCATTTAAATAATAGCTTGCTCTTTGATTTTTTTCTGCCAAAATGCATGACTTTCCAACGTTATACTCAATCTGCCAAAATTTTGTCCACTCATTTAGCCTGTCTGTGTCCTTTTGTTGATTTTTTGTGTCTTCCTCACACATTGCATTTCCTCCCATCTTTGTATCGTCAGCAAACTTTGGCTATGTTACACTCAGTCCCTTCATCCAAGTTGTTAATATAATTGTAAATAGTTTGGGTCATCCTGATGATCCGCTTTTCCTCTTTTCCATGATTCCGAAATCCATTCCAAAATGAAGTGCATGCAATTGCACTCAACATTCACAAGGTGGCACAGCTGATGCTTTGAACAATTTGGAATTTTGTGTCTTTGTTCTGGTATTCAAAACTAATTTACATAAAACCCAGGATCCCAGTTGCCCGCGTTGTGTCTTTGCCATCTTGTTCTTAAAGATCTATTATCTGCACACACAGATCTCTCTGTTCCACCATTCAGAATTTTTTATTGATGGTAGATTCCCATTCCGTGTTCTTTTGTGCTAAATTTATAACCTGTTTGAGTCAGAATCGGCTTCCCGAGTAAAGCTTAGATGTCATAAACCAGGGTTGTAGATCAACAAGATCCTGCAAATCCACTGGGAGGACAGACGCACCAACATCAGTATTCTCACTCAAACAAACATTCCCAGCATCGAAGCACTGACCACACTCGACCAGCTCCATTGGGCAGGCCACATTGTCCAACATTCCGATACGAAATTCCCTCAGCAAGTGCTCTACTCGGAACTCCTACACGGTAAGCAAGCCCCAGTTGGGCAGAGGAAACGCTTCAAGGACACGCTCAAAGCCTCCATGATAAAGTGGAACATCCCCACCGGCACCTGGGAATCCCTGGCCCAATACCACCCTAAATGGAGGAAGAGCATCCGGGTGGTCGCTGAGCACCTCGAGTCTCCTAGGCGAGAGCATGCAAAAACCAAGCACAGACAGCGGAAGGAGCTTGCAGCAAACCCCACCCACGCTTTCCTTCAACCACTGCCTGCCCCACCTGTTACAAAGACTGTACTTCCCACATTGGATTGTACAGCCACCTGAGAACTCACTTTTAGAGTGGAAGCAAGTCTTCCTCGATTTCGAGGGACTGCCTATGATGATGACATCAACAATGTAAAAGTTCTTTCTTGAATAAATTTCTCTCAGTTCCACAAAATAACAACCAAATTCATCAGTTTAATTGTTTTTCAATTCCAGTGATGTATTTCTTGCGGAGCCTTAATTTTGGGTGCATTTTCCCTGGGGTTACCACTGCCTGGCTGGAGTACCCGCCTGAGTCAGGCAGCATGACCTTTTAATATGAAAATCTGTGTGTTATGGTGTACCTGGGGGTTTTCACGGTGCACACTTGGTTGAGTATCAGCTGGCAGTCTAGCTGAAGTGGAGCAAAAGAGCAGATGTTGTTTTTTCTGAGTCTTGCAGAATCAAGTTCTCCTCCGAGCACGATAAGTCCATCCTGGGTACCCACCACCAATGAGATCGGATCTCCCTGCCTATGGTCCTATGTCCTTTCTGCCTAAAATCTGCACTGGGGGAAAATCTACCCCCATTGTGTATTTTCTCTACAATGCTGAGCTAGCTCACATGAAATCACGATTCACCCTCTCTGTGCGATTTCTTGTAACAAGACTGTACATGTTAAAACATTCAGCACAGAAAGTAAGTATCTTTTTGTTATCAATTGGTTAACTTACTGAAATAGGTCGGTAGTCGTTTGGCGTATTCTAGACAGCAACTGTTCTGAAAATTGTCGGAGCTTCTTGGTTTATAAAGCTCATAAATGGAATCTTAGAAGGTGAATTTCTCTGAGGCTCCTCCCATTGTGTTGCTGTAAATTTGGTGGAAAATCCCAGTTATGTGCGTAATGGGTGTTTCCGCCAATCTTTCACAAAAATTACGGTGGCGGAGAGGACGAGGTATTGAGGAAATTCACTTCCAGTAATTCCATTCAGGGGGTTTATATTACAGCCAAAATGAAATGTATAGACCATACTTGCTGTGGGTGCTGTTGATGTTGTTTTAACTGAGAAAGGTATTCAGCAATGTTAATTTACATAAATCAATCATTTGTCATTTGGAATCACAAATCAGAATGCCAAGTTAAGTTAATATCTGAAGTCTGACAGTCATTTCGTTCGATACAGCGACACATTTTAATCCTTTTTAAAGTATTTTGTTGCTTTTTCCATTTCATATTACTTTCCTCCTCAGATTAAGAATTATTGAGCAATTTTGGGGGCCTTATTGCATGTTTTAAGGAAGTAAATTAATACAGTCAACACCAACCAATCAGCCATAAAGTATTTTCTTCAACAACAAATTCATCAACCTAATTTTTAATTTCGCGCAGTAATTTTACTGCCTGACATTAGTCACAATGAAATGTACAGTACATACCTGTTGTTATTGGAGATGTTGTTGGAGAAGCTCCTGAAAAAAAAATTAGGAATGTAAATTTACACAAATGATATGAAGAATATTCAAGATTGGAATGAATTTCTTGCAGAAGAAGCCTTTTATCAGGTCAGGTTTCTCTAAAACATTACATTAGAATAGTTCCTTCTTGTAGATTTCCACTCTAATCCAACATATCTGGTCTCTCCCTCCAAGTTTTCATATCTTTTTTATGATGTGATGATATATTCTCTCCAAATGTTGTGATTGTCTTCGCTAATTACCATTTCACATTTTAAGCACCTTTTCTAGGAAAACAATTGCTTCTACTTTCTCCATATATCCTCACATTTGTATCCTGATTTGAGGTCCCTTTTTATTAATTAGAATATTTCAGATATTTTCAATCTGAAAATCTGTCATAACTTTGGAATACTTCGATTCAATCCCTTTAACCTTCTCCTGTGAATACAGCCATGTTTTGATTAAATGATTCATTATTGCCCTCTGCTTTCATCAGAACATAAGAACAAAAGAACTTAAGAAATAGAAGCAGGATTAAGCCATATGGCCCCTCGAGCCTGCTCCGGCATTTAATACGTTCATGGCTGATGCGATCATGGACTCAGGTCCATTTCCCTGCCCACTCTCCATAACCCCTTATTCGCTTATCGTCTCAGAAAATATCTGTTTCTGTCTCAAATTTATTTACTGTCCCAGATTCCACCGTTCTCTGAGGCAGCGAATTCCACAGATCCACAACCCTCTGAGAGAAGAAATTTCTTCTCATCTCAGTTTTGAATGGGTGGCCCCTTATTCTAAGATTATGCTCTCTAGTTCTAGTCTCCCCTATCAGTGGAAACATCCTCTCTGCATCCACCCTGTCAAGCCGCCTCCTGATCTTATACGTTTTGATAAGATCACCTCTCATTCTTCTGAATTCCAATGAGTAAAGGCTCAACCTACTCAACCTTTCATCATAAGTGAACCACCTCATCTCCGGAATCAACCTTGTGAACCTTCTTTGAACTGGCTCCAAAGCAAGTCTATCCTTTCATAAATATGGAAACCAAAACTGCACGCAGTATTCCAGGTGTGGCCTCATTAATACCCTGTACAACTATAGCAAGACTTCCATGCTTTTTTCTCCATCCCCTTTGCAATAAAGGCCAAGATTCCATTGGCCTTCCTGATCACTTGCTGTACCTGCATGCTAACCTTTTGTGTTTCATGCACAAATACCCCCAGGTCCTGCTGTACTGCAGCACTTTGCAATCTTTCCCCATTTAAATAATAGCTTGCTCTTTGATTTTTTTCTGCCAAAATGCATGACTTTCCAACGTTATACTCAATCTGCCAAAATTTTGTTCACTCATTTAGCCTGTCTGTGTCCTTTTGTTGATTTTTTGTGTCTTCCTCACACATTGCATTTCCTCCCATCTTTGTATCGTCAGCAAACTTTGGCTATGTTACACTCAGTCCCTTCATCCAAGTTGTTAATATAGATTGTAAATAGTTTGGGTCATCCTGATGATCCGCTTTTCCTCTTATCCATGATTCCGAAATCCATTCCAAAATGAAGAGCATGCAATTGCACTCAACATTCACAATGTGGCACAGCTGATGCTTTGAACAATTTGGAATTTTGTGTCTTTGTTCTGGTGTTCAAAACTAATTTACATAAAACCCAGGATCCCAGTTGCCCACGTTGTGTCTTTGCCATCTTGTTCTTAAAGATCTATTATCTGCACCCACAGATCTCTCTGTTCCACCATTCAGAATTTTTTATTGATGGTAGATTCCCATTCCGTGTTCTTTTGTGCTAAATTTTTAACCTGTTTGAGTCAGAATCGGCTTCTCGAGTAAAGCTTAGATGTCATAAACCAGGGTTGTACATCAACAAGATCCTGCAAATCCACTGGGAGGACAGACGCACCAACATCAGTATTCTCACTCAAACAAATATTCCCAGCATCGAAGCACTGACCACACTCGACCAGCTCCATTGGGCAGGCCACATTGTCCAACATTCCGATACGAAATTCCCTCAGCAAGTGCTCTACTCGGAACTCCTACACGGTAAGCAAGCCCCAGTTGGGCAGAGGAAACGCTTCAAGGACACGCTCAAAGCCTCCATGATAAAGTGGAACATCCCCACCGGCACCTGGGAATCCCTGGCCCAATACCACCCTAAATGGAGGAAGAGCATCCGGGTGGTCGCTGAGCACCTCGAGTCTCCTAGGCGAGAGCATGCAAAAACCAAGCACAGACAGCGGAAGGAGCGTGCAGCAAACCCCACCCACGCTTTCCTTCAACCACTGCCTGCCCCACCTGTTACAAAGACTGTACTTCCCACATTGGATTGTACAGCCACCTGAGAACTCACTTTTAGAGTGGAAGCAAGTCTTCCTCGATTTCGAGGGACTGCCTATGATGATGACATCAACAATGTAAAAGTTCTTTCTTGAATAAATTTCTCTCAGTTCCACAAAATAACAACCAAATCCATCAGTTTCATTGTTTTTCAATTCCAGTGATGTATTTCTTGCGGAGCCTTAATTTTGGGTGCATTTTCCCTGGGGTTACCACTGCCTGGCTGGAGTACCCGCCTGAGTCAGGCAGCATGACCTTTTAATATGCAAATCTGTGTGTTATGGTGTACCTGGGGGTTTTCACGGTGCACACTTGGTTGAGTATCAGCTGGCAGTCTAGCTGAAGTGGAGCAAAAGAGCAGATGTTGTTTTTTCTGAGTCTTGCAGAATCAAGTTCTCCTCCGAGCACGATAAGTCCATCCTGGGTACCCACCACCAATGAGATCGGATCTCCCTGCCTATGGTCCTATGTCCTTTCTGCCTAAAATCTGCACTGGGGGAAAATCTACCCCCATTGTGTATTTTCTCTACAATGCTGAGCTAGCTCACATGAAATCACGATTCACCCTCTCTGTGCGATTTCTTGTAACAAGACTGTACATGTTAAAATATTGAGCACAGAAAATAGGTATCTTTTTGTTATCAATTGGTTAACTTACTGAAATAGGTCGGTAGTCTTTTGGCGTATTCTAGACAGTAACTGCTCTGAAAATTGTCGGAGCTTCTTGGTTTATAAAGCTCATAAATGGAATCTTAGAAGGTGAATTTCTCTGAGGCTCCTCCCATTGTGTTGCTGTAAATTTGGTGGAAAATCCCAGTTATGTGCGTAATGGGTGTTTCCACCAAACTTTCACAAAAATTACGGTGGCGGAGAGGACGAGTTATTGAGGAAATTCACTTCCAGTAATTCCATTCAGGGGGTTTATATTACAGCCAAAATAAAATGTATAGACCATACTTGCTGTGGGTGCTGTTGATGTTGTTTTAACTGAGAAAGGTATTCAGCAATGTTAATTTACATAAATCAATCATTTGTCATTTGGAATCACAAATCAGAATGCCAAGTTAAGTTAATATCTGAAGTCTGACAGTCATTTCATTCGATACAGCGACACATTTGAATCCTTTTTAAAGTATTTTGTTGCTTTTTCCATTTCATATTACTTTCCTCCTCAGATGAAGAATTATTGAGCAATTTTGGGGGCCTTATTGCATGTTTTAAGGAAGTAAATTAATACAGTCAACACCAACCAATCGGCCATAAAGTATTTTCTTTAACAACAAATTCATCAACCTAATTTTTAATTTCCCGCAGTAATTTTACTGCCTGACATTAGTCACAATGAAATGTACAGTACATACCTGTTGTTATTGGAGGTGTTGTTGGAGAAGCTCCTGAAAAAAAAATTAGGAATGTAAATTTACACAAATGATATGAAGAATATTCAAGATTGGAATGAATTTCTTGGAGAAGAAGACTTTTATCAGATCAGGTTTCTCTAAAACATTGCATTAGAATATTTCCTTCTTGTAGATTTCCACGCTAATCCAACATATCTGGTCTCTCCCTCCAAGTTTTCATATCTTTTTTATGATGTGATGATATATTCTCTCCAAATGTTGTGATTGTCTTCGCTAATTACCATTTCATATTTTAAGCACCTTTTCTAGGAAAACAATTGCTTCTACTTTCTCCATATATCCTCACATTTGTATCCTGATTTGAGGTCCCTTTTTATTAATTCGAATATTTCAGATATTTTCAATCTGAAACTCTGTCATAACTTTGGAATACTTCGATTCAATCCCTTTCACCTTCTCCTGTGAATACAGCCATGTTTTGATTAAATGATTCATTATTGCCCTCTGCTTTCATCAGAACATAAGAACAAAAGAACTTAAGAAATAGAAGCAGGAGTAAGCCATATGGCCCCTCGAGCCTGCTCCGGCATTTAATACGATCATGGCTGATCCGATCATGGACTCAGGTCCATTTCCCTGCCCACTCTCCATAACCCCTTATTCGCTTATCGTCTCAGAAAATGTCTATTTCTGTCTCAAATTTATTTAATGTCCCAGCTTCCACTGCTCTCTGAGGCAGCGAATTCCACAGATCCGCAACCCTCTGAGAGAAGAAATTTCTTCTCATCTCAGTTTTGAATGGGTGGCCCCTTATTCTAAGATTATGCTCTCTAGTTCTAGTCTCCCCTATCAGTGGAAACATCCTCTCTGCATCCACCCTGTCAAGCCGCCTCATGATCTTATACGTTTTGATAAGATCACCTCTCATTCTTCTGAATTCCAATGAGTAAAGGCTCAACCTACTCAACCTTTCATCATAAGTGAACCACCTCATCTCCGGAATCAACCTTGTGAACCTTCTCTGAACTGGCTCCAAAGCAAGTCTATCCTTTCATAAATATGGAAACCAAAACTGCACGCAGTATTCCAGGTGTGGCCTCATTAATACCCTGTACAACTATAGCAAGACTTCCATGCTTTTTTCTCCATCCCATTTGCAATAAAGGCCAAGATTCCATTGGCCTTCCTGATCACTTGCTGTACCTGCATGCTAACCTTTTGTGTTTCATGCACAAATACCCCCAGGTCCTGCTGTACTGCAGCACTTTGCAATCTTTCCCCATTTAAATAATAGCTTGCTCTTTGATTTTTTTCTGCGAAAATGCATGACTTTCCAACGTTATACTCAATCTGCCAAAATTTTGTTCACTCATTTAGCCTGTCTGTGTCCTTTTGTTGATTTTTTGTGTCTTCCTCACACATTGCATTTCCTCCCATCTTTGTATCGTCAGCAAACTTTGGCTATGTTACACTCAGTCCCTTCATCCAAGTTGTTAATATAGATTGTAAATAGCTTGGGTCATCCTGATGATCCGCTTTTCCTCTTTTCCATGATTCAGAAATCCATTCCAAAATGAAAAGCATGCAATTGCACTCAACATTCACAATGTGGCACAGCTGATGCTTTGAACAATTTGGAATTTTGTGTCTTTGTTCTGGTGTTCAAAACTAATTTACATAAAACCCAGGATCCCAGTTGCCCACGTTGTGTCTTTGCCATCTTGTTCTTAAAGATCTATTATCTGCACCCACAGATCTCTCTGTTCCACCATTCAGAATTTTTTATTGATGGTAGATTCCCATTCCGTGTTCTTTTGTGCTAAATTTTTAACCTGTTTGAGTCAGAATCGGCTTCCCGAGTAAAGCTTAGATGTCATAAACCAGGGTTGTACATCAACAAGATCCTGCAAATCCACTGGGAGGACAGACGCACCAACATCAGTATTCTCACTCAAACAAACATTCCCAGCATCGAAGCACTGACCACACTCGACCAGCTCCATTGGGCAGGCCACATTGTCCAACATTCCGATACGAAATTCCCTCAGCAAGTGCTCTACTCGGAACTCCTACACGGTAAGCAAGCCCCAGTTGGGCAGAGGAAACACTTCAAGGACACGCTCAAAGCCTCCATGATAAAGTGGAACATCCCCACCGGCACCTGGGAATCCCTGGCCCAATACCACCCTAAATGGAGGAAGAGCATCCGGGTGGTCGCTGAGCACCTCGAGTCTCCTAGGCGAGAGCATGCAAAAACCAAGCACAGACAGCGGAAGGAGCGTGCAGCAAACCCCACCCACGCTTTCCTTCAACCACTGCCTGCCTCACCTGTTACAAAGACTGTACTTCCCACATTGGATTGTACAGCCACCTGAGAACTCACTTTTAGAGTGGAAGCAAGTCTTCCTCGATTTCGAGGGACTGCCTATGATGATGACATCAACAATGTAAAAGTTCTTTCTTGAATAAATTTCTCTCAGTTCCACAAAATAACAACCAAATTCATCAGTTTCATTGTTTTTCAATTCCAGTGATGTATTTCTTGCGGAGCCTTAATTTTGGGTGCATTTTCCCTGGGGTTACCACTGCCTGGCTGGAGTACCCGCTGAGTCAGGCAGCATGACCTTTTAATATGCAAATCTGTGTGTTATGGTGTACCTGGGGGTTTTCACGGTGCACACTTGGTTGAGTATCAGCTGGCAGTCTAGCTGAAGTGGAGCAAAAGAACAGATGTTGTTTTTTCTGAGTCTTGCAGAATCAAGTTGTCCTCCGAGCACGATAAGTCCATCCTGGGTACCCACCACCAATGAGATCAGATCTCCCTGCCTATGGTCCTATGTCCTTTCTGCCTAAAATCTGCACTGGGGGAAAATCTACCCCCATTGTGTATTTTCTCTACAATGCTGAGCTAGCTCACATGAAATCACGATTCACCCTCTCTGTGCGATTTCTTGTAACAAGACTGTACATGTTAAAATATTCAGCACAGAAAGTAGGTATCTTTTTGTTATCAATTGGTTAACTTACTGAAATAGGTCGGTAGTCTTTTGGCGTATTCTAGACAGTAACTGCTCTGAAAATTGTCGGAGCTTCTTGGTTTATAAAGCTCATAAATGGAATCTTAGAAGGTGAATTTCTCTGAGGCTCCTCCCATTGTGTTGCTGTAAATTTGGTGGAAAATCCCAGTTATGTGCGTAATGGGTGTTTCCGCCAAACTTTCACAAAAATTACGGTGGCGGAGAGGACGAGGTATTGAGGAAATTCACTTCCAGTAATTCCATTCAGGGGGTTTATATTACAGCCAAAATGAAATGTATAGACCATACTTGCTGTGGGTCCTGTTGATGTTGTTTTAACTGAGAAAGGTATTCAGCAATGTTAATTTACATAAATCAATCATTTGTCATTTGGAATCACAAATCAGAATGCCAAGTTAAGTTAATATCTGAAGTCTGACAGTCATTTTGTTCGATACAGCGACACATTTTAATCCTTTTTAAAGTATTTTGTTGCTTTTTCCATTTCATATTACTTTCCTCCTCAGATGAAGAATTATTGAGCAATTTTGGGGGCCTTATTGCATGTTTTAAGGAAGTAAATTAATACAGTCAACACCAACCAATCGGCCATAAAGTATTTTCTTTAACAACAAATTCATCAACCTAATTTTTAATTTCCCGCAGTAATTTTACTGCCTGACATTAGTCACAATGAAATGTACAGTACATACCTGTTGTTATTGGAGGTGTTGTTGGAGAAGCTCCTGAAAAAAAAATTAGGAATGTAAATTTACACAAATGATATGAAGAATATTCAAGATTGGAATGAATTTCTTGCAGAAGAAGCCTTTTATCAGATCAGGTTTCTCTAAAACATTGCATTAGAATATTTCCTTCTTGTAGATTTCCACGCTAATCCAACATATCTGGTCTCTCCCTCCAAGTTTTCATATCTTTTTTATGATGTGATGATATATTCTCTCCAAATGTTGTGATTGTCTTCGCTAATTACCATTTCATATTTTAAGCACCTTTTCTAGGAAAACAATTGCTTCTACTTTCTCCATATATCCTCACATTTGTATCCTGATTTGAGGTCCCTTTTTATTAATTCGAATATTTCAGATATTTTCAATCTGAAACTCTGTCATAACTTTGGAATACTTCGATTCAATCCCTTTAACCTTCTCCTGTGAATACAGCCATGTTTTGATTAAATGATTCATTATTGCCCTCTGCTTTCATCAGAACATAAGAACAAAAGAACTTAAGAAATAGAAGCAGGAGTAAGCCATATGGCCCCTCGAGCCTGCTCCGGCATTTAATACGATCATGGCTGATCCGATCATGGACTCAGGTCCATTTCCCTGCCCACTCTCCATAACCCCTTATTCGCTTATCGTCTCAGAAAATGTCTATTTCTGTCTCAAATTTATTTAATGTCCCAGCTTCCACTGCTCTCTGAGGCAGCGAATTCCACAGATCCGCAACCCTCTGAGAGAAGAAATTTCTTCTCATCTCAGTTTTGAATGGGTGGCCCCTTATTCTAAGATTATGCTCTCTAGTTCTAGTCTCCCCTATCAGTGGAAACATCCTCTCTGCATCCACCCTGTCAAGCCGCCTCATGATCTTATACGTTTTGATAAGATCACCTCTCATTCTTCTGAATTCCAATGAGTAAAGGCTCAACCTACTCAACCTTTCATCATAAGTGAACCACCTCATCTCCGGAATCAACCTTGTGAACCTTCTCTGAACTGGCTCCAAAGCAAGTCTATCCTTTCATAAATATGGAAACCAAAACTGCACGCAGTATTCCAGGTGTGGCCTCATTAATACCCTGTTCAACTATAGCAAGACTTCCATGCTTTTTTCTCCATCCCATTTGCAATAAAGGCCAAGATTCCATTGGCCTTCCTGATCATTTGCTGTACCTGCATGCTAACCTTTTGTGTTTCATGCACAAATACCCCCAGGTCCTGCTGTACTGCAGCACTTTGCAATCTTTCCCCATTTAAATAATAGCTTGCTCTTTGATTTTTTTCTGCGAAAATGCATGACTTTCCAACGTTATACTCAATCTGCCAAAATTTTGTTCACTCATTTAGCCTGTCTGTGTCCTTTTGTTGATTTTTTGTGTCTTCCTCACACATTGCATTTCCTCCCATCTTTGTATCGTCAGCAAACTTTGGCTATGTTACACTCAGTCCCTTCATCCAAGTTGTTAATATAGATTGTAAATAGCTTGGGTCATCCTGATGATCCGCTTTTCCTCTTTTCCATGATTCCGAAATCCATTCCAAAATGAAAAGCATGCAATTGCACTCAACATTCACAATGTGGCACAGCTGATGCTTTGAACAATTTGGAATTTTGTGTCTTTGTTCTGGTGTTCAAAACTAATTTACATAAAACCCAGGATCCCAGTTGCCCACGTTGTGTCTTTGCCATCTTGTTCTTAAAGATCTATTATCTGCACCCACAGATCTCTCTGTTCCACCATTCAGAATTTTTTATTGATGGTAGTTTCCCATTCGGTGTTCTTTTGTGCTAAATTTTTAACCTGTTTGAGTCAGAATCGGCTTCCCGAGTAAAGCTTAGATGTCATAAACCAGGGTTGTACATCAACAAGATCCTGCAAATCCACTGGGAGGACAGACGCACCAACATCAGTATTCTCACTCAAACAAACATTCCCAGCATCGAAGCACTGACCACACTCGACCAGCTCCATTGGGCAGGCCACATTGTCCAACATTCCGATACGAAATTCCCTCAGCAAGTGCTCTACTCGGAACTCCTACACGGTAAGCAAGCCCCAGTTGCGCAGAGGAAATGCTTCAAGGACACGCTCAAAGCCTCCATGATAAAGTGGAACATCCCCACCGGCACCTGGGAATCCCTGGCCCAATACCACCCTAAATGGAGGAAGAGCATCCGGGTGGTCGCTGAGCACCTCGAGTCTCCTAGGCGAGAGCATGCAAAAACCAAGCACAGACAGCGGAAGGAGCGTGCAGCAAACCCCACCCACGCTTTCCTTCAACCACTGCCTGCCCCACCTGTTACAAAGACTGTACTTCCCACATTGGATTGTACAGCCACCTGAGAACTCACTTTTAGAGTGGAAGCAAGTCTTCCTCGATTTCGAGGGACTGCCTATGATGATGACATCAACAATGTAAAAGTTCTTTCTTGAATAAATTTCTCTCAGTTCCACAAAATAACAACCAAATTCATCAGTTTCATTGTTTTTCAATTCCAGTGATGTATTTCTTGCGGAGCCTTAATTTTGGGTGCATTTTCCCTGGGGTTACCACTGCCTGGCTGGAGTACCCGCCTGAGTCAGGCAGCATGACCATTTAATATGCAAATCTGAGTGTTATGGTGTACCTGGGGGTTTGCACGGTGCACACTTGGTTGAGTATCAGCTGGCAGTCTAGCTGAAGTGGAGCAAAAGAGCAGATGTTGTTTTTTCTGAGTCTTGCAGAATCAAGTTGTCCTCCGAGCACGATAAGTCCATCCTGGGTACCCACCACCAATGAGATCAGATCTCCCTGCCTATGGTCCTATGTCCTTTCTGCCTAAAATCTGCACTGGGGGAAAATCTACCCCCATTGTGTATTTTCTCTACAATGCTGAGCTAGCTCACATGAAATCACGATTCACCCTCTCTGTGCGATTTCTTGTAACAAGACTGTACATGTTAAAATATTCAGCACAGAAAGTAGGTATCTTTTTGTTATCAATTGGTTAACTTACTGAAATAGGTCGGTAGTCTTTTGGCGTATTCTAGACAGTAACTGCTCTGAAAATTGTCGGAGCTTCTTGGTTTATAAAGCTCATAAATGGAATCTTAGAAGGTGAATTTCTCTGAGGCTCCTCCCATTGTGTTGCTGTAAATTTGGTGGAAAATCCCAGTTATGTGCGTAATGGGTGTTTCCGCCAAACTTTCACAAAAATTACGGTGGCGGAGAGGACGAGGTATTGAGGAAATTCACTTCCAGTAATTCCATTCAGGGGGTTTATATTACAGCCAAAATGAAATGTATAGACCATACTTGCTGTGGGTCCTGTTGATGTTGTTTTAACTGAGAAAGGTATTCAGCAATGTTAATTTACATAAATCAATCATTTGTCATTTGGAATCACAAATCAGAATGCCAAGTTAAGTTAATATCTGAAGTCTGACAGTCATTTTGTTCGATACAGCGACACATTTTAATCCTTTTTAAAGTATTTTGTTGCTTTTTCCATTTCATATTACTTTCCTCCTCAGATGAAGAATTATTGAGCAATTTTGGGGGCCTTATTGCATGTTTTAAGGAAGTAAATTAATACAGTCAACACCAACCAATCGGCCATAAAGTATTTTCTTTAACAACAAATTCATCAACCTAATTTTTAATTTCCCGCAGTAATTTTACTGCCTGACATTAGTCACAATGAAATGTACAGTACATACCTGTTGTTATTGGAGGTGTTGTTGGAGAAGCTCCTGAAAAAAAAATTAGGAATGTAAATTTACACAAATGATATGAAGAATATTCAAGATTGGAATGAATTTCTTGCAGAAGAAGCCTTTTATCAGATCAGGTTTCTCTAAAACATTGCATTAGAATATTTCCTTCTTGTAGATTTCCACGCTAATCCAACATATCTGGTCTCTCCCTCCAAGTTTTCATATCTTTTTTATGATGTGATGATATATTCTCTCCAAATGTTGTGATTGTCTTCGCTAATTACCATTTCATATTTTAAGCACCTTTTCTAGGAAAACAATTGCTTCTACTTTCTCCATATATCCTCACATTTGTATCCTGATTTGAGGTCCCTTTTTATTAATTCGAATATTTCAGATATTTTCAATCTGAAACTCTGTCATAACTTTGGAATACTTCGATTCAATCCCTTTAACCTTCTCCTGTGAATACAGCCATGTTTTGATTAAATGATTCATTATTGCCCTCTGCTTTCATCAGAACATAAGAACAAAAGAACTTAAGAAATAGAAGCAGGAGTAAGCCATATGGCCCCTCGAGCCTGCTCCGGCATTTAATACGATCATGGCTGATCCGATCATGGACTCAGGTCCATTTCCCTGCCCACTCTCCATAACCCCTTATTCGCTTATCGTCTCAGAAAATGTCTATTTCTGTCTCAAATTTATTTAATGTCCCAGCTTCCACTGCTCTCTGAGGCAGCGAATTCCACAGATCCGCAACCCTCTGAGAGAAGAAATTTCTTCTCATCTCAGTTTTGAATGGGTGGCCCCTTATTCTAAGATTATGCTCTCTAGTTCTAGTCTCCCCTATCAGTGGAAACATCCTCTCTGCATCCACCCTGTCAAGCCGCCTCATGATCTTATACGTTTTGATAAGATCACCTCTCATTCTTCTGAATTCCAATGAGTAAAGGCTCAACCTACTCAACCTTTCATCATAAGTGAACCACCTCATCTCCGGAATCAACCTTGTGAACCTTCTCTGAACTGGCTCCAAAGCAAGTCTATCCTTTCATAAATATGGAAACCAAAACTGCACGCAGTATTCCAGGTGTGGCCTCATTAATACCCTGTTCAACCATAGCAAGACTTCCATGCTTTTTTCTCCATCCCATTTGCAATAAAGGCCAAGATTCCATTGGCCTTCCTGATCATTTGCTGTACCTGCATGCTAACCTTTTGTGTTTCATGCACAAATACCCCCAGGTCCTGCTGTACTGCAGCACTTTGCAATCTTTCCCCATTTAAATAATAGCTTGCTCTTTGATTTTTTTCTGCGAAAATGCATGACTTTCCAACGTTATACTCAATCTGCCAAAATTTTGTTCACTCATTTAGCCTGTCTGTGTCCTTTTGTTGATTTTTTGTGTCTTCCTCACACATTGCATTTCCTCCCATCTTTGTATCGTCAGCAAACTTTGGCTATGTTACACTCAGTCCCTTCATCCAAGTTGTTAATATAGATTGTAAATAGCTTGGGTCATCCTGATGATCCGCTTTTCCTCTTTTCCATGATTCCGAAATCCATTCCAAAATGAAAAGCATGCAATTGCACTCAACATTCACAATGTGGCACAGCTGATGCTTTGAACAATTTGGAATTTTGTGTCTTTGTTCTGGTGTTCAAAACTAATTTACATAAAACCCAGGATCCCAGTTGCCCACGTTGTGTCTTTGCCATCTTGTTCTTAAAGATCTATTATCTGCACCCACAGATCTCTCTGTTCCACCATTCAGAATTTTTTATTGATGGTAGTTTCCCATTCGGTGTTCTTTTGTGCTAAATTTTTAACCTGTTTGAGTCAGAATCGGCTTCCCGAGTAAAGCTTAGATGTCATAAACCAGGGTTGTACATCAACAAGATCCTGCAAATCCACTGGGAGGACAGACGCACCAACATCAGTATTCTCACTCAAACAAACATTCCCAGCATCGAAGCACTGACCACACTCGACCAGCTCCATTGGGCAGGCCACATTGTCCAACATTCCGATACGAAATTCCCTCAGCAAGTGCTCTACTCGGAACTCCTACACGGTAAGCAAGCCCCAGTTGCGCAGAGGAAATGCTTCAAGGACACGCTCAAAGCCTCCATGATAAAGTGGAACATCCCCACCGGCACCTGGGAATCCCTGGCCCAATACCACCCTAAATGGAGGAAGAGCATCCGGGTGGTCGCTGAGCACCTCGAGTCTCCTAGGCGAGAGCATGCAAAAACCAAGCACAGACAGCGGAAGGAGCGTGCAGCAAACCCCACCCACGCTTTCCTTCAACCACTGCCTGCCCCACCTGTTACAAAGACTGTACTTCCCACATTGGATTGTACAGCCACCTGAGAACTCACTTTTAGAGTGGAAGCAAGTCTTCCTCGATTTCGAGGGACTGCCTATGATGATGACATCAACAATGTAAAAGTTCTTTCTTGAATAAATTTCTCTCAGTTCCACAAAATAACAACCAAATTCATCAGTTTCATTGTTTTTCAATTCCAGTGATGTATTTCTTGCGGAGCCTTAATTTTGGGTGCATTTTCCCTGGGGTTACCACTGCCTGGCTGGAGTACCCGCCTGAGTCAGGCAGCATGACCTTTTAATATGCAAATCTGTGTGTTATGGTGTACCTGGGGGTTTTGACGGTGCACACTTGGTTGAGTATCAGCTGGCAGTCTAGCTGAAGTGGAGCAAAAGAGCAGATGTTGTTTTTTCTGAGTCTTGCAGAATCAAGTTCTCCTCCGAGCACGATAAGTCCATCCTGGGTACCCACCACCAATGAGATCAGATCTCCCTGCCTATGGTCCTATGTCCTTTCTGCCTAAAATCTGCACTGGGGGAAAATCTACCCCCATTGTGTATTTTCTCTACAATGCTGAGCTAGCTCACATGAAATCACGATTCACCCTCTCTGTGCGATTTCTTGTAACAAGACTGTACATGTTAAAATATTCAGCACAGAAAGTAGGTATCTTTTTGTTATCAATTGGTTAACTTACTGAAATAGGTCGGTAGTCTTTTGGCGTATTCTAGACAGTAACTGCTCTGAAAATTGTCGGAGCTTCTTGGTTTATAAAGCTCATAAATGGAATCTTAGAAGGTGAATTTCTCTGAGGCTCCTCCCATTGTGTTGCTGTAAATTTGGTGGAAAATCCCAGTTATGTGCGTAATGGGTGTTTCCGCCAAACTTTCACAAAAATTACGGTGGCGGAGAGGACGAGGTATTGAGGAAATTCACTTCCAGTAATTCCATTCAGGGGGTTTATATTACAGCCAAAATGAAATGTATAGACCATACTTGCTGTGGGTGCTGTTGATGTTGTTTTAACTGAGAAAGGTATTCAGCAATGTTAATTTACATAAATCAATCATTTGTCATTTGGAATCACAAATCAGAATGCCAAGTTAAGTTAATATCTGAAGTCTGACAGTCATTTTGTTCGATACAGCGACACATTTGAATCCTTTTTAAAGTATTTTGTTGCTTTTTCCATTTCATATTACTTTCCTCCTCAGATGAAGAATTATTGAGCAATTTTGGGGGCCTTATTGCATGTTTTAAGGAAGTAAATTAATACAGTCAACACCAACCAATCGGCCATAAAGTATTTTCTTTAACAACAAATTCATCAACCTAATTTTTAATTTCCCGCAGTAATTTTACTGCCTGACATTAGTCACAATGAAATGTACAGTACATACCTGTTGTTATTGGAGGTGTTGTTGGAGAAGCTCCTGAAAAAAAAATTAGGAATGTAAATTTACACAAATGATATAAAGAATATTCAAGATTGGAATGAATTTCTTGCAGAAGAAGCCTTTTATCAGATCAGGTTTCTCTCAAAACATTGCATTAGAATATTTCCTTCTTGTAGATTTCCACGCTAATCCAACATATCTGGTCTCTCCCTCCAAGTTTTCATATCTTTTTTATGATGTGATGATATATTCTCTCCAAATGTTGTGATTGTCTTCGCTAATTACCATTTCATATTTTAAGCACCTTTTCTAGGAAAACAATTGCTTCTACTTTCTCCATATATCCTCACATTTGTATCCTGATTTGAGGTCCCTTTTTATTAATTCGAATATTTCAGATATTTTCAATCTGAAACTCTGTCATAACTTTGGAATACTTCGATTCAATCCCTTTAACCTTCTCCTGTGAATACAGCCATGTTTTGATTAAATGATTCATTATTGCCCTCTGCTTTCATCAGAACATAAGAACAAAAGAACTTAAGAAATAGAAGCAGGAGTAAGCCATATGGCCCCTCGAGCCTGCTCCGGCATTTAATACGATCATGGCTGATCCGATCATGGACTCAGGTCCATTTCCCTGCCCACTCTCCATAACCCCTTATTCGCTTATCGTCTCAGAAAATGTCTATTTCTGTCTCAAATTTATTTAATGTCCCAGCTTCCACTGCTCTCTGAGGCAGCGAATTCCACAGATCCGCAACCCTCTGAGAGAAGAAATTTCTTCTCATCTCAGTTTTGAATGGGTGGCCCCTTATTCTAAGATTATGCTCTCTAGTTCTAGTCTCCCCTATCAGTGGAAACATCCTCTCTGCATCCACCCTGTCAAGCCGCCTCATGATCTTATACGTTTTGATAAGATCACCTCTCATTCTTCTGAATTCCAATGAGTAAAGGCTCAACCTACTCAACCTTTCATCATAAGTGAACCACCTCATCTCCGGAATCAACCTTGTGAACCTTCTCTGAACTGGCTCCAAAGCAAGTCTATCCTTTCATAAATATGGAAACCAAAACTGCACGCAGTATTCCAGGTGTGGCCTCATTAATACCCTGTACAACTATAGCAAGACTTCCATGCTTTTTTCTCCATCCCATTTGCAATAAAGGCCAAGATTCCATTGGCCTTCCTGATCACTTGCTGTACCTGCATGCTAACCTTTTGTGTTTCATGCACAAATACCCCCAGGTCCTGCTGTACTGCAGCACTTTGCAATCTTTCCCCATTTAAATAATAGCTTGCTCTTTGATTTTTTTCTGCGAAAATGCATGACTTTCCAACGTTATACTCAATCTGCCAAAATTTTGTTCACTCATTTAGCCTGTCTGTGTCCTTTTGTTGATTTTTTGTGTCTTCCTCACACATTGCATTTCCTCCCATCTTTGTATCGTCAGCAAACTTTGGCTATGTTACACTCAGTCCCTTCATCCAAGTTGTTAATATAGATTGTAAATAGCTTGGGTCATCCTGATGATCCGCTTTTCCTCTTTTCCATGATTCCGAAATCCATTCCAAAATGAAAAGCATGCAATTGCACTCAACATTCACAATGTGGCACAGCTGATGCTTTGAACAATTTGGAATTTTGTGTCTTTGTTCTGGTGTTCAAAACTAATTTACATAAAACCCAGGATCCCAGTTGCCCACGTTGTGTCTTTGCCATCTTGTTCTTAAAGATCTATTATCTGCACCCACAGATCTCTCTGTTCCACCATTCAGAATTTTTTATTGATGGTAGATTCCCATTCCGTGTTCTTTTGTGCTAAATTTTTAACCTGTTTGAGTCAGAATCGGCTTCCCGAGTAAAGCTTAGATGTCATAAACCAGGGTTGTACATCAACAAGATCCTGCAAATCCACTGGGAGGACAGACGCACCAACATCAGTATTCTCACTCAAACAAACATTCCCAGCATCGAAGCACTGACCACACTCGACCAGCTCCATTGGGCAGGCCACATTGTCCAACATTCCGATACGAAATTCCCTCAGCAAGTGCTCTACTCGGAACTCCTACACGGTAAGCAAGCCCCAGTTGCGCAGAGGAAATGCTTCAAGGACACGCTCAAAGCCTCCATGATAAAGTGGAACATCCCCACCGGCACCTGGGAATCCCTGGCCCAATACCACCCTAAATGGAGGAAGAGCATCCGGGTGGTCGCTGAGCACCTCGAGTCTCCTAGGCGAGAGCATGCAAAAACCAAGCACAGACAGCGGAAGGAGCGTGCAGCAAACCCCACCCACGCTTTCCTTCAACCACTGCCTGCCCCACCTGTTACAAAGACTGTACTTCCCACATTGGATTGTACAGCCACCTGAGAACTCACTTTTAGAGTGGAAGCAAGTCTTCCTCGATTTCGAGGGACTGCCTATGATGATGACATCAACAATGTAAAAGTTCTTTCTTGAATAAATTTCTCTCAGTTCCACAAAATAACAACCAAATTCATCAGTTTCATTGTTTTTCAATTCCAGTGATGTATTTCTTGCGGAGCCTTAATTTTGGGTGCATTTTCCCTGGGGTTACCACTGCCTGGCTGGAGTACCCGCCTGAGTCAGGCAGCATGACCTTTTAATATGCAAATCTGTGTGTTATGGTGTACCTGGCGGTTTTCACGGTGCACACTTGGTTGAGTATCAGCTGGCAGTCTAGCTGAAGTGGAGCAAAAGAGCAGATGTTGTTTTTTCTGAGTCTTGCAGAATCAAGTTGTCCTCCGAGCACGATAAGTCCATCCTGGGTACCCACCACCAATGAGATCAGATCTCCCTGCCTATGGTCCTATGTCCTTTCTGCCTAAAATCTGCACTGGGGGAAAATCTACCCCCATTGTGTATTTTCTCTACAATGCTGAGCTAGCTCACATGAAATCACGATTCACCCTCTCTGTGCGATTTCTTGTAACAAGACTGTACATGTTAAAATATTCAGCACAGAAAGTAGGTATCTTTTTGTTATCAATTGGTTAACTTACTGAAATAGGTCGGTAGTCTTTTGGCGTATTCTAGACAGTAACTGCTCTGAAAATTGTCGGAGCTTCTTGGTTTATAAAGCTCATAAATGGAATCTTAGAAGGTGAATTTCTCTGAGGCTCCTCCCATTGTGTTGCTGTAAATTTGGTGGAAAATCCCAGTTATGTGCGTAATGGGTGTTTCCGCCAAACTTTCACAAAAATTACGGTGGCGGAGAGGACGAGGTATTGAGGAAATTCACTTCCAGTAATTCCATTCAGGGGGTTTATATTACAGCCAAAATGAAATGTATAGACCATACTTGCTGTGGGTGCTGTTGATGTTGTTTTAACTGAGAAAGGTATTCAGCAATGTTAATTTACATAAATCAATCATTTGTCATTTGGAATCACAAATCAGAATGCCAAGTTAAGTTAATATCTGAAGTCTGACAGTCATTTCGTTCGATACAGCGACACATTTGAATCCTTTTTAAAGTATTTTGTTGCTTTTTCCATTTCATATTACTTTCCTCCTCAGATGAAGAATTATTGAGCAATTTTGGGGGCCTTATTGCATGTTTTAAGGAAGTAAATTAATACAGTCAACACCAACCAATCGGCCATAAAGTATTTTCTTTAACAACAAATTCATCAACCTAATTTTTAATTTCCCGCAGTAATTTTACTGCCTGACATTAGTCACAATGAAATGTACAGTACATACCTGTTGTTATTGGAGGTGTTGTTGGAGAAGCTCCTGAAAAAAAAATTAGGAATGTAAATTTACACAAATGATATGAAGAATATTCAAGATTGGAATGAATTTCTTGCAGAAGAAGCCTTTTATCAGATCAGGTTTCTCTAAAACATTGCATTAGAATATTTCCTTCTTGTAGATTTCCACGCTAATCCAACATATCTGGTCTCTCCCTCCAAGTTTTCATATCTTTTTTATGATGTGATGATATATTCTCTCCAAATGTTGTGATTGTCTTCGCTAATTACCATTTCATATTTTAAGCACCTTTTCTAGGAAAACAATTGCTTCTACTTTCTCCATATATCCTCACATTTGTATCCTGATTTGAGGTCCCTTTTTATTAATTAGAATATTTCAGATATTTTCAATCTGAAACTCTGTCATAACTTTGGAATACTTCGATTCAATCCCTTTAACCTTCTCCTGTGAATACAGCCATGTTTTGATTAAATGATTCATTATTGCCCTCTGCTTTCATCAGAACATAAGAACAAAAGAACTTAAGAAATAGAAGCAGGAGTAAGCCATATGGCCCCTCGAGCCTGCTCCGGCATTTAATACGATCATGGCTGATCCGATCATGGACTCAGGTCCATTTCCCTGCCCACTCTCCATAACCCCTTATTCGCTTATCGTCTCAGAAAATGTCTATTTCTGTCTCAAATTTATTTAATGTCCCAGCTTCCACTGCTCTCTGAGGCAGCGAATTCCACAGATCCGCAACCCTCTGAGAGAAGAAATTTCTTCTCATCTCAGTTTTGAATGGGTGGCCCCTTATTCTAAGATTATGCTCTCTAGTTCTAGTCTCCCCTATCAGTGGAAATATCCTCTCTGCATCCACCCTGTCAAGACGCCTCATGATCTTATACGTTTTGATAAGATCACCTCTCATTCTTCTGAATTCCAATGAGTAAAGGCTCAACCTACTCAACCTTTCATCATAAGTGAAGCACCTGATCTCCGGAATCAACCTTGTGAACCTTCTCTGAACTGGTTCCAAAGCAAGTCTATCCTTTCATAAATATGGAAACCAAAACTGCACGCAGTATTCCAGGTGTGGCCTCATTAATACCCTGTACAACTATAGCAAGACTTCCATGCTTTTTTCTCCATCCCATTTGCAATAAAGGCCAAGATTCCATTGGCCTTCCTGATCACTTGCTGTACCTGCATGCTAACCTTTTGTGTTTCATGCACAAATACCCCCAGGTCCTGCTGTACTGCAGCACTTTGCAATCTTTCCCCATTTAAATAATAGCTTGCTCTTTGATTTTTTTCTGCGAAAATGCATGACTTTCCAACGTTATACTCAATCTGCCAAAATTTTGTTCACTCATTTAGCCTGTCTGTGTCCTTTTGTTGATTTTTTGTGTCTTCCTCACACATTGCATTTCCTCCCATCTTTGTATCGTCAGCAAACTTTGGCTATGTTACACTCAGTCCCTTCATCCAAGTTGTTAATATAGATTGTAAATAGCTTGGGTCATCCTGATGATCCGCTTTTCCTCTTTTCCATGATTCCGAAATCCATTCCAAAATGAAAAGCATGCAATTGCACTCAACATTCACAATGTGGCACAGCTGATGCTTTGAACAATTTGGAATTTTGTGTCTTTGTTCTGGTGTTCAAAACTAATTTACATAAAACCCAGGATCCCAGTTGCCCACGTTGTGTCTTTGCCATCTTGTTCTTAAAGATCTATTATCTGCACCCACAGATCTCTCTGTTCCACCATTCAGAATTTTTTATTGATGGTAGATTCCCATTCCGTGTTCTTTTGTGCTAAATTTTTAACCTGTTTGAGTCAGAATCGGCTTCCCGAGTAAAGCTTAGATGTCATAAACCAGGGTTGTACATCAACAAGATCCTGCAAATCCACTGGGAGGACAGACGCACCAACATCAGTATTCTCACTCAAACAAACATTCCCAGCATCGAAGCACTGACCACACTCGACCAGCTCCATTGGGCAGGCCACATTGTCCAACATTCCGATACGAAATTCCCTCAGCAAGTGCTCTACTCGGAACTCCTACACGGTAAGCAAGCCCCAGTTGCGCAGAGGAAATGCTTCAAGGACACGCTCAAAGCCTCCATGATAAAGTGGAACATCCCCACCGGCACCTGGGAATCCCTGGCCCAATACCACCCTAAATGGAGGAAGAGCATCCGGGTGGTCGCTGAGCACCTCGAGTCTCCTAGGCGAAAGCATGCAAAAACCAAGCACAGACAGCGGAAGGAGCGTGCAGCAAACCCCACCCACGCTTTCCTTCAACCACTGCCTGCCCCACCTGTTACAAAGACTGTACTTCCCACATTGGATTGTACAGCCACCTGAGAACTCACTTTTAGAGTGGAAGCAAGTCTTCCTCGATTTCGAGGGACTGCCTATGATGATGACATCAACAATGTAAAAGTTCTTTCTTGAATAAATTTCTCTCAGTTCCACAAAATAACAACCAAATTCATCAGTTTCATTGTTTTTCAATTCCAGTGATGTATTTCTTGCGGAGCCTTAATTTTGGGTGCATTTTCCCTGGGGTTACCACTGCCTGGCTGGAGTACCCGCCTGAGTCAGGCAGCATGACCTTTTAATATGCAAATCTGTGTGTTATGGTGTACCTGGGGGTTTTCACGGTGCACACTTGGTTGAGTATCAGCTGGCAGTCTAGCTGAAGTGGAGCAAAAGAGCAGATGTTGTTTTTTCTGAGTCTTGCAGAATCAAGTTGTCCTCCGAGCACGATAAGTCCATCCTGGGTACCCACCACCAATGAGATCAGATCTCCCTGCCTATGGTCCTATGTCCTTTCTGCCTAAAATCTGCACTGGGGGAAAATCTACCCCCATTGTGTATTTTCTCTACAATGCTGAGCTAGCTCACATGAAATCACGATTCACCCTCTCTGTGCGATTTCTTGTAACAAGACTGTACATGTTAAAATATTCAGCACAGAAAGTAGGTATCTTTTTGTTATCAATTGGTTAACTTACTGAAATAGGTCGGTAGTCTTTTGGCGTATTCTAGACAGTAACTGCTCTGAAAATTGTCGGAGCTTCTTGGTTTATAAAGCTCATAAATGGAATCTTAGAAGGTGAATTTCTCTGAGGCTCCTCCCATTGTGTTGCTGTAAATTTGGTGGAAAATCCCAGTTATGTGCGTAATGGGTGTTTCCGCCAAACTTTCACAAAAATTACGGTGGCGGAGAGGACGAGGTATTGAGGAAATTCACTTCCAGTAATTCCATTCAGGGGGTTTATATTACAGCCAAAATGAAATGTATAGACCATACTTGCTGTGGGTGCTGTTGATGTTGTTTTAACTGAGAAAGGTATTCAGCAATGTTAATTTACATAAATCAATCATTTGTCATTTGGAATCACAAATCAGAATGCCAAGTTAAGTTAATATCTGAAGTCTGACAGTCATTTCGTTCGATACAGCGACACATTTGAATCCTTTTTAAAGTATTTTGTTGCTTTTTCCATTTCATATTACTTTCCTCCTCAGATGAAGAATTATTGAGCAATTTTGGGGGCCTTATTGCATGTTTTAAGGAAGTAAATTAATACAGTCAACACCAACCAATCGGCCATAAAGTATTTTCTTTAACAACAAATTCATCAACCTAATTTTTAATTTCCCGCAGTAATTTTACTGCCTGACATTAGTCACAATGAAATGTACAGTACATACCTGTTGTTATTGGAGGTGTTGTTGGAGAAGCTCCTGAAAAAAAAATTAGGAATGTAAATTTACACAAATGATATGAAGAATATTCAAGATTGGAATGAATTTCTTGCAGAAGAAGCCTTTTATCAGATCAGGTTTCTCTAAAACATTGCATTAGAATATTTCCTTCTTGTAGATTTCCACGCTAATCCAACATATCTGGTCTCTCCCTCCAAGTTTTCATATCTTTTTTATGATGTGATGATATATTCTCTCCAAATGTTGTGATTGTCTTCGCTAATTACCATTTCATATTTTAAGCACCTTTTCTAGGAAAACAATTGCTTCTACTTTCTCCATATATCCTCACATTTGTATCCTGATTTGAGGTCCCTTTTTATTAATTAGAATATTTCAGATATTTTCAATCTGAAACTCTGTCATAACTTTGGAATACTTCGATTCAATCCCTTTAACCTTCTCCTGTGAATACAGCCATGTTTTGATTAAATGATTCATTATTGCCCTCTGCTTTCATCAGAACATAAGAACAAAAGAACTTAAGAAATAGAAGCAGGAGTAAGCCATATGGCCCCTCGAGCCTGCTCCGGCATTTAATACGATCATGGCTGATCCGATCATGGACTCAGGTCCATTTCCCTGCCCACTCTCCATAACCCCTTATTCGCTTATCGTCTCAGAAAATGTCTATTTCTGTCTCAAATTTATTTAATGTCCCAGCTTCCACTGCTCTCTGAGGCAGCGAATTCCACAGATCCGCAACCCTCTGAGAGAAGAAATTTCTTCTCATCTCAGTTTTGAATGGGTGGCCCCTTATTCTAAGATTATGCTCTCTAGTTCTAGTCTCCCCTATCAGTGGAAATATCCTCTCTGCATCCACCCTGTCAAGACGCCTCATGATCTTATACGTTTTGATAAGATCACCTCTCATTCTTCTGAATTCCAATGAGTAAAGGCTCAACCTACTCAACCTTTCATCATAAGTGAAGCACCTGATCTCCGGAATCAACCTTGTGAACCTTCTCTGAACTGGCTCCAAAGCAAGTCTATCCTTTCATAAATATGGAAACCAAAACTGCACGCAGTATTCCAGGTGTGGCCTCATTAATACCCTGTACAACTATAGCAAGACTTCCATGCTTTTTTCTCCATCCCATTTGCAATAAAGGCCAAGATTCCATTGGCCTTCCTGATCACTTGCTGTACCTGCATGCTAACCTTTTGTGTTTCATGCACAAATACCCCCAGGTCCTGCTGTACTGCAGCACTTTGCAATCTTTCCCCATTTAAATAATAGCTTGCTCTTTGATTTTTTTCTGCGAAAATGCATGACTTTCCAACGTTATACTCAATCTGCCAAAATTTTGTTCACTCATTTAGCCTGTCTGTGTCCTTTTGTTGATTTTTTGTGTCTTCCTCACACATTGCATTTCCTCCCATCTTTGTATCGTCAGCAAACTTTGGCTATGTTACACTCAGTCCCTTCATCCAAGTTGTTAATATAGATTGTAAATAGTTTGGGTCATCCTGATGATCCGCTTTTCCTCTTTTCCATGATTCCGAAATCCATTCCAAAATGAAAAGCATGCAATTGCACTCAACATTCACAATGTGGCACAGCTGATGCTTTGAACAATTTGGAATTTTGTGTCTTTGTTCTGGTGTTCAAAACTAATTTACATAAAACCCAGGATCCCAGTTGCCCACGTTGTGTCTTTGCCATCTTGTTCTTAAAGATCTATTATCTGCACCCACAGATCTCTCTGTTCCACCATTCAGAATTTTTTATTGATGGTAGATTCCCATTCCGTGTTCTTTTGTGCTAAATTTTTAACCTGTTTGAGTCAGAATCGGCTTCCCGAGTAAAGCTTAGATGTCATAAACCAGGGTTGTACATCAACAAGATCCTGCAAATCCACTGGGAGGACAGACGCACCAACATCAGTATTCTCACTCAAACAAACATTCCCAGCATCGAAGCACTGACCACACTCGACCAGCTCCATTGGGCAGGCCACATTGTCCAACATTCCGATACGAAATTCCCTCAGCAAGTGCTCTACTCGGAACTCCTACACGGTAAGCAAGCCCCAGTTGCGCAGAGGAAACGCTTCAAGGACACGCTCAAAGCCTCCATGATAAAGTGGAACATCCCCACCGGCACCTGGGAATCCCTGGCCCAATAGCACCCTAAATGGAGGAAGAGCATCCGGGTGGTCGCTGAGCACCTCGAGTCTCCTAGGCGAGAGCATGCAAAAACCAAGCACAGACAGCGGAAGGAGCGTGCAGTAAACCCCACCCACGCTTTCCTTCAACCACTGCCTGCCCCACCTGTTACAAAGACTGTACTTCCCACATTGGATTGTACAGCCACCTGAGAACTCACTTTTAGAGTGGAAGCAAGTCTTCCTCGATTTCGAGGGACTGCCTATGATGATGACATCAACAATGTAAAAGTTCTTTCTTGAATAAATTTCTCTCAGTTCCACAAAATAACAACCAAATTCATCAGTTTCATTGTTTTTCAATTCCAGTGATGTATTTCTTGCGGAGCCTTAATTTTGGGTGCATTTTCCCTGGGGTTACCACTGCCTGGCTGGAGTACCCGCCTGAGTCAGGCAGCATGACCTTTTAATATGAAAATCTGTGTGTTATGGTGTACCTGGGGGTTTTCACGGTGCACACTTGGTTGAGTATCAGCTGGCAGTCTAGCTGAAGTGGAGCAAAAGAGCAGATGTTGTTTTTTCTGAGTCTTGCAGAATCAAGTTCTCCTCCGAGCACGATAAGTCCATCCTGGGTACCCACCACCAATGAGATCAGATCTCCCTGCCTATGGTCCTATGTCCTTTCTGCCTAAAATCTGCACTGGGGGAAAATCTACCCCCATTGTGTATTTTCTCTACAATGCTGAGCTAGCTCACATGAAATCACGATTCACCCTCTCTGTGCGATTTCTTGTAACAAGACTGTACATGTTAAAATATTCAGCAGAGAAAGTAGGTATCTTTTTGTTATCAATTGGTTAACTTACTGAAATAGGTCGGTAGTCTTTTGGCGTATTCTAGACAGTAACTGCTCTGAAAATTGTCGGAGCTTCTTGGTTTATAAAGCTCATAAATGGAATCTTAGAAGGTGAATTTCTCTGAGGCTCCTCCCATTGTGTTGCTGTAAATTTGGTGGAAAATCCCAGTTATGTGCGTAATGGGTGTTTCCGCCAAACTTTCACAAAAATTACGGTGGCGGAGAGGACGAGGTATTGAGGAAATTCACTTCCAGTAATTCCATTCAGGGGGTTTATATTACAGCCAAAATGAAATGTATAGACCATACTTGCTGTGGGTGCTGTTGATGTTGTTTTAACTGAGAAAGGTATTCAGCAATGTTAATTTACATAAATCAATCATTTGTCATTTGGAATCACAAATCAGAATGCCAAGTTAAGTTAATATCTGAAGTCTGACAGTCATTTCATTCGATACAGCGACACATTTGAATCCTTTTTAAAGTATTTTGTTGCTTTTTCCATTTCATATTACTTTCCTCCTCAGATGAAGAATTATTGAGCAATTTTGGGGGCCTTATTGCATGTTTTAAGGAAGTAAATTAATACAGTCAACACCAACCAATCGGCCATAAAGTATTTTCTTTAACAACAAATTCATCAACCTAATTTTTAATTTCCCGCAGTAATTTTACTGCCTGACATTAGTCACAATGAAATGTACAGTACATACCTGTTGTTATTGGAGGTGTTGTTGGAGAAGCTCCTGAAAAAAAAATTAGGAATGTAAATTTACACAAATGATATGAAGAATATTCAAGATTGGAATGAATTTCTTGCAGAAGAAGCCTTTTATCAGATCAGGTTTCTCTAAAACATTGCATTAGAATATTTCCTTCTTGTAGATTTCCACGCTAATCCAACATATCTGGTCTCTCCCTCCAAGTTTTCATATCTTTTTTATGATGTGATGATATATTCTCTCCAAATGTTGTGATTGTCTTCGCTAATTACCATTTCATATTTTAAGCACCTTTTCTAGGAAAACAATTGCTTCTACTTTCTCCATATATCCTCACATTTGTATCCTGATTTGAGGTCCCTTTTTATTAATTCGAATATTTCAGATATTTTCAATCTGAAACTCTGTCATAACTTTGGAATACTTCGATTCAATCCCTTTAACCTTCTCCTGTGAATACAGCCATGTTTTGATTAAATGATTCATTATTGCCCTCTGCTTTCATCAGAACATAAGAACAAAAGAACTTAAGAAATAGAAGCAGGAGTAAGCCATATGGCCCCTCGAGCCTGCTCCGGCATTTAATACGATCATGGCTGATCCGATCATGGACTCAGGTCCATTTCCCTGCCCACTCTCCATAACCCCTTATTCGCTTATCGTCTCAGAAAATGTCTATTTCTGTCTCAAATTTATTTAATGTCCCAGCTTCCACTGCTCTCTGAGGCAGCGAATTCCACAGATCCGCAACCCTCTGAGAGAAGAAATTTCTTCTCATCTCAGTTTTGAATGAGTGGCCCCTTATTCTAAGATTATGCTCTCTAGTTCTAGTCTCCCCTATCAGTGGAAACATCCTCTCTGCATCCACCCTGTCAAGACGCCTCATGATCTTATACGTTTTGATAAGATCACCTCTCATTCTTCTGAATTCCAATGAGTAAAGGCTCAACCTACTCAACCTTTCATCATAAGTGAACCACCTCATCTCCGGAATCAACCTTGTGAACCTTCTCTGAACTGGCTCCAAAGCAAGTCTATCCTTTCATAAATATGGAAACCAAAACTGCACGCAGTATTCCAGGTGTGGCCTCATTAATACCCTGTACAACTATAGCAAGACTTCCATGCTTTTTTCTCCATCCCATTTGCAATAAAGGCCAAGATTCCATTGGCCTTCCTGATCACTTGCTGTACCTGCATGCTAACCTTTTGTGTTTCATGCACAAATACCCCCAGGTCCTGCTGTACTGCAGCACTTTGCAATCTTTCCCCATTTAAATAATAGCTTGCTCTTTGATTTTTTTCTGCGAAAATGCATGACTTTCCAACGTTATACTCAATCTGCCAAAATTTTGTTCACTCATTTAGCCTGTCTGTGTCCTTTTGTTGATTTTTTGTGTCTTCCTCACACATTGCATTTCCTCCCATCTTTGTATCGTCAGCAAACTTTGGCTATGTTACACTCAGTCCCTTCATCCAAGTTGTTAATATAGATTGTAAATAGCTTGGGTCATCCTGATGATCCGCTTTTCCTCTTTTCCATGATTCCGAAATCCATTCCAAAATGAAAAGCATGCAATTGCACTCAACATTCACAATGTGGCACAGCTGATGCTTTGAACAATTTGGAATTTTGTGTCTTTGTTCTGGTGTTCAAAACTAATTTACATAAAACCCAGGATCCCAGTTGCCCACGTTGTGTCTTTGCCATCTTGTTCTTAAAGATCTATTATCTGCACCCACAGATCTCTCTGTTCCACCATTCAGAATTTTTTATTGATGGTAGATTCCCATTCCGTGTTCTTTTGTGCTAAATTTTTAACCTGTTTGAGTCAGAATCGGCTTCCCGAGTAAAGCTTAAATGTCATAAACCAGGGTTGTACATCAACAAGATCCTGCAAATCCACTGGGAGGACAGACGCACCAACATCAGTATTCTCACTCAAACAAACATTCCCAGCATCGAAGCACTGACCACACTCGACCAGCTCCATTGGGCAGGCCACATTGTCCAACATTCCGATACGAAATTCCCTCAGCAAGTGCTCTACTCGGAACTCCTACACGGTAAGCAAGCCCCAGTTGCGCAGAGGAAATGCTTCAAGGACACGCTCAAAGCCTCCATGATAAAGTGGAACATCCCCACCGGCACCTGGGAATCCCTGGCCCAATACCACCCTAAATGGAGGAAGAGCATCCGGGTGGTCGCTGAGCACCTCGAGTCTCCTAGGCGAGAGCATGCAAAAACCAAGCACAGACAGCGGAAGGAGCATGCAGCAAATCCCACCCACGCTTTCCTTCAACCACTGCCTGCCCCACCTGTTACAAAGACTGTACTTCCCACATTGGATTGTACAGCCACCTGAGAACTCACTTTTAGAGTGGAAGCAAGTCTTCCTCGATTTCGAGGGACTGCCTATGATGATGACATCAACAATGTAAAAGTTCTTTCTTGAATAAATTTCTCTCAGTTCCACAAAATAACAACCAAATTCATCAGTTTCATTGTTTTTCAATTCCAGTGATGTATTTCTTGCGGAGCCTTAATTTTGGGTGCATTTTCCCTGGGGTTACCACTGCCTGGCTGGAGTACCCGCCTGAGTCAGGCAGCATGACCTTTTAATATGCAAATCTGTGTGTTATGGTGTACCTGGGGGTTTTCACGGTGCACACTTGGTTGAGTATCAGCTGGCAGTCTAGCTGAAGTGGAGCAAAAGAGCAGATGTTGTTTTTTCTGAGTCTTGCAGAATCAAGTTCTCCTCCGAGCACGATAAGTCCATCCTGGGTACCCACCACCAATGAGATCAGATCTCCCTGCCTATGGTCCTATGTCCTTTCTGCCTAAAATCTGCACTGGGGGAAAATCTACCCCCATTGTGTATTTTCTCTACAATGCTGAGCTAGCTCACATGAAATCACGATTCACCCTCTCTGTGCGATTTCTTGTAACAAGACTGTACATGTTAAAATATTCAGCACAGAAAGTAGGTATCTTTTTGTTATCAATTGGTTAACTTACTGAAATAGGTCGGTAGTCTTTTGGCGTATTCTAGACAGTAACTGCTCTGAAAATTGTCGGAGCTTCTTGGTTTATAAAGCTCATAAATGGAATCTTAGAAGGTGAATTTCTCTGAGGCTCCTCCCATTGTGTTGCTGTAAATTTGGTGGAAAATCCCAGTTATGTGCGTAATGGGTGTTTCCGCCAAACTTTCACAAAAATTACGGTGGCGGAGAGGACGAGGTATTGAGGAAATTCACTTCCAGTAATTCCATTCAGGGGGTTTATATTACAGCCAAAATGAAATGTATAGACCATACTTGCTGTGGGTGCTGTTGATGTTGTTTTAACTGAGAAAGGTATTCAGCAATGTTAATTTACATAAATCAATCATTTGTCATTTGGAATCACAAATCAGAATGCCAAGTTAAGTTAATATCTGAAGTCTGACAGTCATTTCGTTCGATACAGCGACACATTTGAATCCTTTTTAAAGTATTTTGTTGCTTTTTCCATTTCATATTACTTTCCTCCTCAGATGAAGAATTATTGAGCAATTTTGGGGGCCTTATTGCATGTTTTAAGGAAGTAAATTAATACAGTCAACACCAACCAATCGGCCATAAAGTATTTTCTTTAACAACAAATTCATCAACCTAATTTTTAATTTCCCGCAGTAATTTTACTGCCTGACATTAGTCACAATGAAATGTACAGTACATACCTGTTGTTATTGGAGGTGTTGTTGGAGAAGCTCCTGAAAAAAAAATTAGGAATGTAAATTTACACAAATGATATGAAGAATATTCAAGATTGGAATGAATTTCTTGCAGAAGAAGCCTTTTATCAGATCAGGTTTCTCTAAAACATTGCATTAGAATATTTCCTTCTTGTAGATTTCCACGCTAATCCAACATATCTGGTCTCTCCCTCCAAGTTTTCATATCTTTTTTATGATGTGATGATATATTCTCTCCAAATGTTGTGATTGTCTTCGCTAATTACCATTTCATATTTTAAGCACCTTTTCTAGGAAAACAATTGCTTCTACTTTCTCCATATATCCTCACATTTGTATCCTGATTTGAGGTCCCTTTTTATTAATTCGAATATTTCAGATATTTTCAATCTGAAACTCTGTCATAACTTTGGAATACTTCGATTCAATCCCTTTAACCTTCTCCTGTGAATACAGCCATGTTTTGATTAAATGATTCATTATTGCCCTCTGCTTTCATCAGAACATAAGAACAAAAGAACTTAAGAAATAGAAGCAGGAGTAAGCCATATGGCCCCTCGAGCCTGCTCCGGCATTTAATACGATCATGGCTGATCCGATCATGGACTCAGGTCCATTTCCCTGCCCACTCTCCATAACCCCTTATTCGCTTATCGTCTCAGAAAATGTCTATTTCTGTCTCAAATTTATTTAATGTCCCAGCTTCCACTGCTCTCTGAGGCAGCGAATTCCACAGATCACCTCTCATTCTTCTGAATTCCAATGAGTAAAGGCTCAACCTACTCAACCTTTCATCATAAGTGAACCACCTCATCTCCGGAATCAACCTTGTGAACCTTCTCTGAACTGGCTCCAAAGCAAGTCTATCCTTTCATAAATATGGAAAACAAAACTGCACGCAGTATTCCAGGTGTGGCCTCATTAATACCCTGTACAACTATAGCAAGACTTCCATGCTTTTTTCTCCATCCCCTTTGCAATAAAGGCCAAGATTCCATTGGCCTTCCTGATCACTTGCTGTACCTGCATGCTAAACTTTTGTGTTTATAGAAACATAGAAACATAGAAAATAGGTGCAGGAGCAGGCCATTCAGCCCTTCTAGCCTGCACCGCCATTCAATGAGTTCATGGCTGAACATGAAACTTCAGTACCCCCTTCCTGCTTTCTTGCCATAACCCTTGATCCCCCGCGTAGTAAGGACTTCATCTAACTCCCTTTTGAATATATTTAGTGAATTGGCCTCAACTACTTTCTGTGGTAGAGAATTCCACAGGTTCACCACTCTCTGGGTGAAGAAGTTTCTCCTCATCTCGGTTCTAAATGGCTTACCCCTTATCCTCAGACTGTGACCCCTGGTTCTGGACTTCCCCAACATTGGGAACATTCTTTCTGCATCTAACCTGTCTAAACCCGTCAGAATTTTAAACGTTTCTATGAGGTCCCCTCTCATTCTTCTGAACTCCAGTGAATACAAGCCCAGTTGATCCAATCTTTCGTGATAGGTCAGTCCCGCTATCCCGGGAATCAGTCTGGTGAACCTTCGCTGCACTCCCTCAATAGCAAGAATGTCCTTCCTCAAGTTAGGAGACCAAAACTGTACACAATACTCCAGGTGTGGCCTCACCAAGGCCCTGTACAACTGTAGCAACACCTCCCTGCCCCTGTATTCAAATCCCCTCGCTATGAAGGCCAACATGCCATTTGCTTTCTTAACCGCCTGCTGTACCTGCATGCTAACCTTCAATGACTGATGTACCATGACACCCAAGTCTCGTTGCACCTTCCCTTTTCCTAATCTGTCACCATTCAGATAATAGTCTGTCTCTCTGTTTTTACCACCAAAGTGGATAACCTCACATTTATCCACATTATACTTCATCTGCCATGCATTTGCCCACTCACCTAACCTATCCAAGTCACTCTGCAGCCTAATAGCATCCTCCTCGCAGCTCACACTGCCACCCAACTTAGTATCATCCGCAAATTTGGAGATACTGCATTTAATCCCCTCGTCTAAATCATTAATGTACAATGTAAACAGCTGGGGCCCCAGCACAGAACCTTGCGGCACTCCACTAGTCACTGCCTGCCATTCTGAAAAGTACCCGTTTACTCCTACTCTTTGCTTCCTGTCTGACAACCAGTTCTCAATCCATGTCAGCACACTACCCCCAATCCCATGTGCTTTAACTTTGCACATTAATCTCTTGTGTGGGACCTTGTCGAAAGCCTTCTGAAAGTCCAAATATACCACATCAACTGGTTCTCCTTTGTCCACTTTACTGGAAACATCCTCAAAAAATTCCAGAAGATTTGTCAAGCATGATTTCCCTTTCACAAATCCATGCTGACTTGGACCTATCATGTCACCATTTTCCAGATGCACTGCTATGACATCCTTAATAATTGATTCCATCATTTTACCCACTACTGAGGTCAGGCTGACCGGTCTATAATTCCCTGTTTTCTCTCTCCCTCCTTTTTTAAAAAGTGGGGTTACATTGGCTACCCTCCACTCCATAGGAACTGATCCAGAGTCAATGGAATGTTGGAAAATGACTGTCAATGCATCCGCTATTTCCAAGGCCACCTCCTTAAGTACTCTAGGATGCAGTCCATCAGGCCCTGGGGATTTATCGGCCTTCAATCCCATCAATTTCCCCAACACAATTTCCCGACTAATAAAGATTTCCCTCAGTTCCCCCTCCTTACTAGACCCTCTGACCCCTTTTATATCCGGAAGGTTGTTTGTATCCTCCTTAGTGAATACCGAACCAAAGTACTTGTTCAATTGGTCTGCCATTTCTTTGTTCCCCGTTATGACTTCCCCTGATTCTGACTGCAGGGGACCTACATTTGTCTTCACCAACCTTTTTCTCTTTACATACCTATAGAAACTTTTGCAATCCGCCTTAATGTTCCCTGCAAGCTTCTTCTCGTACTCCATTTTCTCTGCCCTAATCAAACCCTTTGTCCTCCTCTGCTGAGTTCTAAATTTCTCCCAGTCCCCAGGTTCGCTGCTATTTCTGGCCAATTTGTATGCCACTTCCTTGGCTTTAATACTATCCCTGATTTCCCTAGATAGCCACGGTTGAGCCACCTTCCCTTTTTTATTTTTACGCCAGACAGGAATGTACAATTGTTGTAATTCATCCATGCGGTCTCTAAATGTCTGCCATTGCCCATCCACAGTCAACCCCCTAAGTATCATTCGCCAATCTATCCTAGCCAATTCACGCCTCATACCTTCAAAGTTACCCTTCTTTAAGTTCTGGACCATGGTCTCTGAAATTACTGTTTCATTCTCCATCCTAATGCAGAATTCCACCATATAATGGTCACTCTTCCCCAAGGGCCCTCGCACAATGAGATTGCTAATTAATCCTCTCTCATTACACAACACCCAGTCTAAGATGGCCTCCCCCCTAGTTGGTTCCTCAACATATTGGTCTAGAAAACCATCCCTTATGCACTCCAGGAAATCCTCCTCCACCGTATTGCTTCCAGTTTGGCTAGCCCAATCTATGTGCATATTAAAGTCACCCATTATAACTGCTACACCTTTATTGCATGCACCCCTAATTTCCTGTTTGATGCCCTCCCCAACATCCCTATTACTGTTTGGAGGTCTGTACACAACTCCTACTAACGTTTTTTGCCCTTTGGTGTTCTGCAGCTCTACCCATATAGATTCCACATCATCCAAGCTACTGTCTTTCCTAACTATTGCATTAATCTCCTCTTTAACCAGCAATGCTACCCCACCTCCTTTTCCTTTTATTCTATCCTTCCTGAATGTTGAATACCCCTGAATGTTGAGTTCCCAGCCCTGATCATCCTGGAGCCACGTCTCCGTAATCCCAATCACATCATATTTGTTAACATCTATTTGCACAATTAATTCATCCACCTTATTGCGGATACTCCTTGCATTAAGACACAAAGCCTTCAGGCTTGTTTTATTAACACCCTTTGTCCTTTTAGAATTTTGCTGTACAGTGGCCCTTTTTGTTCTTTGCCTTGGGTTTCTCTGCCCTCCACTTTTCCTCATCTCCTTTCTGTCTTTTGCTTTTGTCTCCTTTTTGTTTCCCTCTGTCTCCCTGCATTGGTTCCCATCCCCCTGCCATATTAGTTTAAATCCTCCCCAACAGCACTAGCAAACACTCCCCCTAGGACATTGGTTCCGGTCCTGCCCAGGTGCAGACCGTCCGGTTTGTACTGGTCCCACCTCCCCCAGAACCGGTCCCAATGCCCCAGGAATTTGAATCCCTCCCTGCTGCACCAGGGCTCAAGCCACGTATTCATCTGCGCTATCCTGCGATTCCTACTCTGACTATCACGTGGCACTGGTAGCAATCCCGAGATTACTACTTTTGAGGTCCTACTTTTTAATTTAGCTCCTAGCTCCTTAAATTCGTTTCGTAGGACCTCATCCCTTTTTTTACATATGTCGTTGGTACCAATGTGCACCACGACAACTGGCTGTTCTCCCTCCCATTTCAGAATGTCCTGCACCCGCTCCGAGACATCCTTGACCCTTGCACCAGGGAGGCAACATACCATCCTGGAGTCTCGGTTGCAGCCGCAGAAACGCCTATCTATTCCCCTCACAATCGAATCCCCTATCACTATCGCTCTCCCACTCTTTTTCTTGCCCTCCTGTGCAGCAGAGCCAGCCATGGTGCCATGAACTTGGCTGCTGCTGCCCTCCCCTGATGAGTCATTCCCCTCAACAGTACCCAAAGCGGTGTATCTGTTTTGCAGGGGGATGACCACAGGGGACCCCTGCACTATCTTCCTTGCACTACTCTTCCTGCTGGTCTTCCATTCCCTATCTGGCTGTGGACCCTTTCCCTGCGGTAAGACCAACTCACTACACGTGATACTCACGTCATTCTCAGCATCGTGGATGCTCCAGAGTAAATCCACCCTCAGCTCCAATTCCGTAACGCGGATCGTCAGGAGCCGGAGGTGGACACACTTCCCACACACGTAGTCGTCAGGGACACCGGAAGTGTCCCTGAGTTCCCACATGGTACAGGAGGAGCATAACACCCGACCGAGCTCTCCTGCCATGTCTTAACCCTTAGATACACTTAAACTGGTAATAACAGTGCTAAAGTTACTGACCAATACAAGAAGAAAAAGAAAAACTACTCACCAATCACCAGCCAATCACTTACCCCCTAGGCTGTGACGTCACCTTTGTTTCTTTGCCTTCTCCCTGTAGCTGCACCGGCACGCCTCTCGCCGACCCCGGACTCGCGCTGCTCCGAGCTCCCGCCTCCTCGACTGACTGCTCGAACTGCCTGACTCCCGCTGGCCTTTTTAGGCCTCTCGCCGACCCCGGACTCGCGCTGCTCCGAGCTCCCGCCTCCTCGACTGACTGCTCGAACTGCTCGACTCCCGCTGGCCTTTATAGGCCTCTCGCCGACCCCGGACTCGCGCTGCTCCGAGCTCCCGCCTCCTCGACTCACTGCTCGACTCCCGCTGGCCTTTATAGGCCTCTCGCCGACCCCGGACTCGCGCTGCTCCGAGCTCCCGCCTCCTCGACTGACTGCTCGAACTGCTCGACTCCCGCTGGCCTTTATAGGCCTCTCGCCGACCCCGGACTCGCGCTGCTCCGAGCTCCATGCACAAATATCCCCAGGTCCTGCTGTACTGCAGCACTTTGCAATCTTTCCCCATTTAAATAATAGCTTGCTCTTTGATTTTTTTCTGCCAAAATGCATGACTTTCCAACGTTATACTCAATCTGCCAAAATTTTGTTCACTCATTTAGCCTGTCTGTGTCCTTTTGTTGATTTTTTGTGTCTTCCTCACACATTGCATTTCCTCCCATCTTTGTATCGTCAGCAAACTTTGGCTATGTTACACTCAGTCCCTTCATCCAAGTTGTTAATATAGATTGTAAATAGTTTGGGTCATCCTGATGATCCGCTTTTCCTCTTTTCCATGATTCCGAAATCCATTCCAAAATGAAGAGCATGCAATTGCACTCAACATTCACAATGTGGCACAGCTCATGCTTTGAACAATTTGGAATTTTGTGTCTTTGTTCTGGTGTTCAAAACTAATTTACATAAAACCCAAGATCCCAGTTGCCCACGTTGTGTCTTTGCCATCTTGTTCTTAAAGATCTATTATCTGCACCCACAGATCTCTCTGTTCCACCATTCAGAATTTTTTATTGATGGTAGATTCCCATTCCGTGTTCTTTTGTGCTAAATTTATAACCTGTTTGAGTCAGAATCGGCTTCCCGAGTAAAGCTTAGATGTCATAAACCAGGGTTGTACATCAACAAGATCCTGCAAATCCACTGGGAGGACAGACGCACCAACATCAGTATTCTCACTCAAACAAACATTCCCAGCATCGAAGCACTGACCACACTCGACCAGCTCCATTGGGCAGGCCACATTGTCCAACATTCCGATACGAAATTCCCTCAGCAAGTGCTCTACTCGAAACTCCTACACGGTAAGCAAGCCCCAGTTGGGCAGAGGAAACGCTTTAAGGACACGCTCAAAGCCTCCATGATAAAGTGGAACATCCCCACCGGCACCTGGGAATCCCTGGCCCAATACCACCCTCAATGGAGGAAGAGCATCCGGGTGGTCGCTGAGCACCTCGAGTCTCCTAGGCGAGAGCATGCAAAAACCAAGCACAGACAGCGGAAGGAGCGTGCAGCAAATCCCACCCACGCTTTCCTTCAACCACTGCCTGCCCCACCTGTTACAAAGACTGTACTTCCCACATTGGATTGTACAGCCACCTGAGAACTCACTTTTAGAGTGGAAGCAAGTCTTCCTCGATTTCGAGGGACTGCCTATGATGATGACATCAACAATGTAAAAGTTCTTTCTTGAATAAATTTCTCTCAGTTCCACAAAATAACAACCAAATTCATCAGTTTCATTGTTTTTCAATTCCAGTGATGTATTTCTTGCGGAGCCTTAATTTTGGGTGCATTTTCCCTGGGGTTACCACTGTCTGGCTGGAGTACCCGCCTGAGTCAGGCAGCATGACCTTTTAATATGCAAATCTGTGTGTTATGGTGTACCTGGGGGTTTTCACGGTGCACACTTGGTTGAGTATCAGCTGGCAGTCTAGCTGAAGTGGAGCAAAAGAGCAGATGTTGTTTTTTCTGAGTCTTGCAGAATCAAGTTCTCCTCCGAGCACGATAAGTCCATCCTGGGTACCCACCACCAATGAGATCGGATCTCCCTGCCTATGGTCCTATGTCCTTTCTGCCTAAAATCTGCACTGGGGGAAAATCTACCCCCATTGTGTATTTTCTCTACAATGCTGAGCTAGCTCACATGAAATCACGATTCACCCTCTCTGTGCGATTTCTTGTAACAAGACTGTACATGTTAAAACATTCAGCACAGAAAGTAGGTATCTTTTTGTTATCAATTGGTTAACTTACTGAAATAGGTCGGTAGTCTTTTGGCGTATTCTAGACAGTAACTGTTCTGAAAATTGTCGGAGCTTCTTGGTTTATAAAGCTCATAAATGGAATCTTAGAAGGTGAATTTCTCTGAGGCTCCTCCCATTGTGTTGCTGTAAATTTGGTGGAAAATCCCAGTTATGTGCGTAATGGGTGTTTCCGCCAAACTTTCACAAAAATTACGGTGGCGGAGAGGACGAGGTATTGAGGAAATTCACTTCCAGTAATTCCATTCAGGGGGTTTATATTACAGCCAAAATGAAATGTATAGACCATACTTGCTGTGGGTGCTGTTGATGTTGTTTTAACTGAGAAAGGTATTCAGCAATGTTAATTTACATAAATCAATCATTTGTCATTTGGAATCACAAATCAGAATGCCAAGTTAAGTTAATATCTGAAGTCTGACAGTCATTTTGTTCGATACAGCGACACATTTTAATCCTTTTTAAAGTATTTTGTTGCTTTTTCCATTTCATATTACTTTCCTCCTCAGATGAAGAATTATTGAGCAATTTTGGGGGCCTTGTTGCATGTTTTAAGGAAGTAAATTAATAGTCAACACCAACCAATCGGCCATAAAGTATTTTCTTTAACAACAAATTCATCAACCTAATTTTTAATTTCCCGCAGTAATTTTACTGCCTGACATTAGTCACAATGAAATGTACAGTACATACCTGTTGTTATTGGAGGTGTTGTTGGAGAAGCTCCTGAAAAAAAAATTAGGAATGTAAATTTACACAAATGATATGAAGAATATTCAAGATTGGAATGAATTTCTTGCAGAAGAAGCCTTTTATCAGATCAGGTTTCTCTAAAACATTGCATTAGAATATTTCCTTCTTGTAGATTTCCACGCTAATCCAACATATCTGGTCTCTCCCTCCAAGTTTTCATATCTTTTTTATGATGTGATGATATATTCTCTCCAAATGTTGTGATTGTCTTCGCTAATTACCATTTCATATTTTAAGCACCTTTTCTAGGAAAACAATTGCTTCTACTTTCTCCATATATCCTCACATTTGTATCCTGATTTGAGGTCCCTTTTTATTAATTAGAATATTTCAGATATTTTCAATCCGAAACTCTGTCATAACTTTGGAATACTTCGATTCAATCCCTTTAACCTTCTCCTGTGAATACAGCCATGTTTTGATTAAATGATTCATTATTGCCCTCTGCTTTCATCAGAACATAAGAACAAAAGAACTTAAGAAATAGAAGCAGGATTAAGCCATATGGCCCCTCGAGCCTGCTCCGGCATTTAATACGTTCATGGCTGATGCGATCATGGACTCAGGTCCATTTCCCTGCCCACTCTCCATAACCCCTTATTCGCTTATCGTCTCAGAAAATGTCTGTTTCTGTCTCAAATTTATTTACTGTCCCAGATTCCACCGTTCTCTGAGGCAGCGAATTCCACAGATCCACAACCCTCTGAGAGAAGAAATTTCTTCTCATCTCAGTTTTGAATGGGTGGCCCCTTATTCTAAGATTATGCTCTCTAGTTCTAGTCTCCCCTATCAGTGGAAACGTCCTCTCTGCATCCACCCTGTCAAGCCGCCTCATGATCTTATACGTTTTGATAAGATCCCCTCTCACTCTTCTGAATTCCAATGAGTAAAGGCTCAACCTACTCAACCTTTCATCATAAGTGAACCACCTCATCTCCGGAATCAACCTTGTGAACCTTCTCTGAACTGGCTCCAAAGCAAGTCTATCCTTTCATAAATATGGAAACCAAAACTGCACGCAGTATTCCAGGTGTGGCCTCATTAATACCCTGTACAACTATAGCAAGACTTCCATGCTTTTTTCTCCATCCCCTTTGCAATAAAGGCCAAGATTCCATTGGCCTTCCTGATCACTTGCTGTACCTGCATGCTAACCTTTTGTGTTTCATGCACAAATACCCCCAGGTCCTGCTGTACTGCAGCACTTTGCAATCTTTCCCCATTTAAATAATAGCTTGCTCTTTGATTTTTTTCTGCCAAAATGCATGACTTTCCAACGTTATACTCAATCTGCCAAAATTTTGTCCACTCTGTGTCCTTTTGTTGATTTTTTGTGTCTTCCTCACACATTGCATTTCCTCCCATCTTTGTATCGTCAGCAAACTTTGGCTATGTTACACTCAGTCCCTTCATCCAAGTTGTTAATATAGATTGTAAATAGTTTGGGTCATCCTGATGATCCGCTTTTCCTCTTTTCCATGATTCCGAAATCCATTCCAAAATGAAGTGCATGCAATTGCACTCAACATTCACAATGTGGCACAGCTGATGCTTTGAACAATTTGGAATTTTGTGTCATTGTTCTGGTATTCAAAACTAATTTACATAAAACCCAGGATCCCAGTTGCCCGCGTTGTGTCTTTGCCATCTTGTTCTTAAAGATCTATTATCTGCACCCACAGATCTCTCTGTTCCACCATTCAGAATTTTTTATTGATGGTAGATTCCCATTCCGTGTTCTTTTGTGCTAAATTTATAACCTGTTTGAGTCAGAATCGGCTTCCCGAGTAAAGCTTAGATGTCATAAACCAGGGTTGTACATCAACAAGATCCTGCAAATCCACTGGGAGGACAGACGCACCAACATCAGTATTCTCACTCAAACAAACATTCCCAGCATCGAAGCACTGACCACACTCGACCAGCTCCATTGGGCAGGCCACATTGTCCAACATTCCGATACGAAATTCCCTCAGCAAGTGCTCTACTCGGAACTCCTACACGGTAAGCAAGCCCCAGTTGGGCAGAGGAAACGCTTCAAGGACACGCTCAAAGCCTCCATGATAAAGTGGAACATCCCCACCGGCACCTGGGAATCCCTGGCCCAATACCACCCTAAATGGAGGAAGAGCATCCGGGTGGTCGCTGAGCACCTCGTGTCTCCTAGGCGAGAGCATGCAAAAACCAAGCACAGACAGCGGAAGGAGCGTGCAGCAAACCCCACCCACGCTTTCCTTCAACCACTGCCTGCCCCACCTGTTACAAAGACTGTACTTCCCACATTGGATTGTACAGCCACCTGAGAACTCACTTTTAGAGTGGAAGCAAGTCTTCCTCGATTTCGAGGGACTGCCTATGATGATGACATCAACAATGTAAAAGTTCTTTCTTGAATAAATTTCTCTCATAACAACCAAATAACAACCAAATTCATCAGTTTAATTGTTTTTCAATTCCAGTAATGTATTTCTTGAGGAGCCTTAATTTTGGGTGCATTTTCCCTGGGGTTACCACTGCCTGGCTGGAGTACCCGCCTGAGTCAGGCAGCATGACCATTTAATATGCAAATCTGAGTGTTATGGTGTACCTGGGGGTTTACACGGTGCACACTTGGTTGAGTATCAGCTGGCAGTCTAGCTGAAGTGGAGCAAAAGAGCAGATGTTGTTTTTTCTGAGTCTTGCAGAATCAAGTTCTCCTCCGAGCACGATAAGTCCATCCTGGGTACCCACCACCAATGAGATCGGATCTCCCTGCCTATGGTCCTATGTCCTTTCTGCCTAAAATCTGCACTGGGGGAAAATCTACCCCTATTGTGTATTTTCTCTACAATGCTGAGCTAGCTCACATGAAATCATGATTCACCCTCTCTGTGCGATTTCTTGTAACAAGACTGTACATGTTAAAATATTCAGCACAGAAAGTAGGTATCTTTTTGTTATCAATTGGTTAACTTACTGAAATAGGTCGGTAGTCTTTTGGCGTATTCTAGACAGTAACTGTTCTGAAAATTGTCGGAGCTTCTTGGTTTATAAAGCTCATAAATGGAATCTTAGAAGGTGAATTTCTCTGAGGCTCCTCCATTGTGTTGCTGTAAATTTGGTGGAAAATCCCAGTTATGTGCGTAATGGGTGTTTCCGCCAAACTTTCACAAAAATTACGGTGGCGGAGAGGACGAGGTATTGAGGAAATTCACTTCCAGTAATTCCATTCAGGGGGTTATATTACAGCCAAAATGAAATGTATAGACCATACTTGCTGTGGGTGCTGTTGATGTTGTTTTAACTGAGAAAGGTATTCAGCAATGTTAATTTACATAAATCAATCATTTGTCATTTGGAATCACAAATCAGAATGCCAAGTTAAGTTAATATCTGAAGTCTGACAGTCATTTTGTTCGATACAGCGACACATTTTAATCCTTTTTAAAGTATTTTGTTGCTTTTTCCATTTCATATTACTTTCCTCCTCAGATGAAGAATTATTGAGCAATTTTGGGGGCCTTATTGCATGTTTTAAGGAAGTAAATTAATACAGTCAACACCAACCAATCGGCCATAAAGTATTTTCTTTAACAACAAATTCATCAACCTAATTTTTAATTTCCCGCAGTAATTTTACTGCCTGACATTAGTCACAATGAAATGTACAGTACATACCTGTTGTTATTGGAGGTGTTGTTGGAGAAGCTCCTGAAAAAAAAATTAGGAATGTAAATTTACACAAATGGTATGAAGAATATTCAAGATTGGAATGAATTTCTTGCAGAAGAAGCCTTTTATCAGATCAGGTTTCTCTAAAACATTGCATTAGAATATTTCCTTCTTGTAGATTTCCACTCTAATCCAACATATCTGGTCTCTCCCTCCAAGTTTTCATATCTTTTTTATGATGTGATGATATATTCTCTCCAAATGTTGTGATTGTCTTCGCTAATTACCATTTCACATTTTAAGCACCTTTTCTAGGAAAACAATTGCTTCTACTTTCTCCATATATCCTCACATTTGTATCCTGATTTGAGGTCCCTTTTTATTAATTCGAATATTTCAGTTATTTTCACTCCAAAACTCTGTCTTAATTTTGGAATACTTCCATTCAATCGCTTTAACTTTCTCCTGTGAATACAGCCATGTTTTGTTCAAATGATTCATTATTGCCCTCTGCTTTCGTAAGAACATAAGAACAAAAGAACTTAGGAAATAGAAGCAGGGGTAAGCCATATGGCCCCTCGAGCCTGCTCCGCCATTTAATACGATCATGCCTGATCCGTTCATGGACTCAGGTCCATTGCCCTGCCAACTCTCCTTAACCCCTTATTCACTTATCGTTTCAGAAAATGTCTATTTCTGTCTCAAATTTATTTAATGTCACATCTTCCGCTGCTTACTGTGGCAGCGAATTCCACAGATCCGCAACCCTCTGAGAGAAGAAATTTCTTCTCATCTCAGTTTTGAATGGGTGGCCCCTTATTCTAAGATTATGCTCTTTAGTTCTAGTCTCCCCTATCAGCGGAAACATCCTCTCTGCATCCACCCTGTCAAGCTGCCTCATGATCTTATACGTTTTGATAAGATCACCTCTCATTCTTCTGAATTCAAATGAGTAAAGGCTCAACCTACTCAACCTTTCATCATAAGTGAACCACCTCATCTCCGGAATCAACCTTGTGAACCTTCTCTGAACTGGCTCCAAAGCAAGTCTATCCTTTCATAAATATGGAAACCAAAACTGCACGCAGTATTCCAGGTGTGGCCTCATTAATACCCTGTACAACTATAGCAAGACTTCCATGCTTTTTTCTCCATCCCCTTTGCAATAAAGGCCAAGATTCCATTGGCCTTCCTGATCACTTGCTGTACCTGCATGCTAACCTTTTGTGTTTCATGCACAAATACCCCCAGGTCCTGCTGTACTGCAGCACTTTGCAATCTTTCCCCATTTAAATAATAGCTTGCTCTTTGATTTTTTTCTGCCAAAATGCATGACTTTCCAACGTTATACTCAATCTGCCAAAATTTTGTCCACTCATTTAGCCTGTCTGTGTCCTTTTGTTGATTTTTTGTGTCTTCCTCACACATTGCATTTCCTCCCATCTTTGTATCGTCAGCAAACTTTGGCTATGTTACACTCAGTCCCTTCATCCAAGTTGTTAATATAGATTGTAAATAGTTTGGGTCATCCTGATGATCCGCTTTTCCTCTTTTCCATGATTCCGAAATCCATTCCAAAATGAAGTGCATGCAATTGCACTCAACATTCACAATGTGGCACAGCTGATGCTTTGAACAATTTGGAATTTTGTGTCTTTGTTCTGGTATTCAAAACTAATTTACATAAAACCCAGGATCCCAGTTGCCCGCGTTGTGTCTTTGCCATCTTGTTCTTAAAGATCTATTATCTGCACCCACAGATCTCTCTGTTCCACCATTCAGAATTTTTTATTGATGGTAGATTCCCATTCCGTGTTCTTTTGTGCTAAATTTATAACCTGTTTGAGTCAGAATCGGCTTCCCGAGTAAAGCTTAGATGTCATAAACCAGGGTTGTACATCAACAAGATCCTGCAAATCCACTGGGAGGACAGACGCACCAACATCAGTATTCTCACTCAAACAAACATTCCCAGCATCGAAGCACTGACCACACTCGACCAGCTCCATTGGGCAGGCCACATTGTCCAACATTCCGATACGAAATTCCCTCAGCAAGTGTTCTACTCGGAACTCCTACACGGTAAGCAAGCCCCAGTTGGGCAGAGGAAACGCTTCAAGGACACGCTCAAAGCCTCCATGATAAAGTGGAACATCCCCACCGGCACCTGGGAATACCTGGCCCAATACCACCCTAAATGGAGGAAGAGCATCCGGGTGGTCGCTGAGCACCTCGAGTCTCCTAGGCGAGAGCATGCAAAAACCAAGCACAGACAGCGGAAGGAGCGTGCAGCAAACCCCACCCACGCTTTCCTTCAACCACTGCCTGCCCCACCTGTTACAAAGACTGTACTTCCCACATTGGATTGTACAGCCACCTGAGAACTCACTTTTAGAGTGGAAGCAAGTCTTCCTCGATTTCGAGGGACTGCCTATGATGATGACATCAACAATGTAAAAGTTCTTTCTTGAATAAATTTCTCTCAGTTCCACAAAATAACAACCAAATTCATCAGTTTAATTGTTCTTCAATTCCAGTGATGTATTTCTTGAGGAGCCTTAATTTTGGGTGCATTTTCCCTGGGGTTACCACTGCCTGGCTGGAGTACCCGCCTGAGTCAGGCAGCATGACCTTTTAATATGCAAATCTGAGTGTTATGGTGTACCTGGGGGTTTGCACGGTGCACACTTGGTTGAGTATCAGCTGGCAGTCTAGCTGAAGTGGAGCAAAAGAGCAGATGTTGTTTTTTCTGAGTCTTGCAGAATCAAGTTCTCCTCCGAGCACGATAAGTCCATCCTGCGTACCCACCACCAATGAGATCGGATCTCCCTGCCTATGGTCCTATGTCCTTTCTGCCTAAAATCTGCACTGGGGGAAAATCTACCCCCATTGTGTATTTTCTCTACAATGCTGAGCTAGCTCACATGAAATCACGATTCACCCTCTCTGTGCGATTTCTTGTAACAAGACTGTACATGTTAAAACATTCAGCACAGAAAGTAGGTAACTTTTTGTTATCAATTGGTTAACTTACTGAAATAGGTCGGTAGTCTTTTGGCGTATTCTAGACAGTAACTGTTCTGAAAATTGTCGGAGCTTCTTGGTTTATAAAGCTCATAAATGGAATCTTAGAAGGTGAATTTCTCTGAGGCTCCTCCCATTGTGTTGCTGTAAATTTGGTGGAAAATCCCAGTTATGTGCGTAATGGGTGTTTCCGCCAAACTTTCACAAAAATTACGGTGGCGGAGAGGACGAGGTATTGAGGAAATTCACTTCCAGTAATTCCATTCAGGGGGTTTATATTACAGCCAAAATGAAATGTATAGACCATACTTGCTGTGGGTGCTGTTGATGTTGTTTTAACTGAGAAAGGTATTCAGCAATGTTAATTTACATAAATCAATCATTTGTCATTTGGAATCACAAATCAGAATGCCAAGTTAAGTTAATATCTGAAGTCTGACAGTCATTTTGTTCGATACAGCGACACATTTTAATCCTTTTTAAAGTATTTTGTTGCTTTTTCCATTTCATATTACTTTCCTCCTCAGATGAAGAATTATTGAGCAATTTTGGGGGCCTTATTGCATGTTTTAAGGAAGTAAATTAATACAGTCAACACCAACCAATCGGCCATAAAGTATTTTCTTTAACAACAAATTCATCAACCTAATTTTTAATTTCCCGCAGTAATTTTACTGCCTGACATTAGTCACAATGAAATGTACAGTACATACCTGTTGTTATTGGAGGTGTTGTTGGAGAAGCTCCTGAAAAAAAAATTAGGAATGTAAATTTACACAAATGATATGAAGAATATTCAAGATTGGAATGAATTTCTTGCAGAAGAAGCCTTTTATCAGATCAGGTTTCTCTAAAACATTGCATTAGAATATTTCCTTCTTGTAGATTTCCACGCTAATCCAACATATCTGGTCTCTCCCTCCAAGTTTTCATATCTTTTTTATGATGTGATGATATATTCTCTCCAAATGTTGTGATTGTCTTCGCTAATTACCATTTCATATTTTAAGCACCTTTTCTAGGAAAACAATTGCTTCTACTTTCTCCATATATCCTCACATTTGTATCCTGATTTGAGGTCCCTTTTTATTAATTCGAATATTTCAGATATTTTCAATCTGAAACTCTGTCATAACTTTGGAATACTTCGATTCAATCCCTTTAACCTTCTCCTGTGAATACAGCCATGTTTTGATTAAATGATTCATTATTGCCCTCTGCTTTCATCAGAACATAAGAACAAAAGAACTTAAGAAATAGAAGCAGGAGTAAGCCATATGGCCCCTCGAGCCTGCTCCGGCATTTAATACGATCATGGCTGATCCGATCATGGACTCAGGTCCATTTCCCTGCCCACTCTCCATAACCCCTTATTCGCTTATCGTCTCAGAAAATGTCTATTTCTGTCTCAAATTTATTTAATGTCCCAGCTTCCACTGCTCTCTGAGGCAGCGAATTCCACAGATCACCTCTCATTCTTCTGAATTCCAATGAGTAAAGGCTCAACCTACTCAACCTTTCATCATAAGTGAACCACCTCATCTCCGGAATCAACCTTGTGAACCTTCTCTGAACTGGCTCCAAAGCAAGTCTATCCTTTCATAAATATGGAAACCAAAACTGCACGCAGTATTCCAGGTGTGGCCTCATTAATACCCTGTACAACTATAGCAAGACTTCCATGCTTTTTTCTCCATCCCCTTTGCAATAAAGGCCAAGATTCCATTGGCCTTCCTGATCACTTGCTGTACCTGCATGCTAACCTTTTGTGTTTCATGCACAAATACCCCCAGGTCCTGCTGTACTGCAGCACTTTGCAATCTTTCCCCATTTAAATAATAGCTTGCTCTTTGATTTTTTTCTGCCAAAATGCATGACTTTCCAACGTTATACTCAATCTGCCAAAATTTTGTCCACTCATTTAGCCTGTCTGTGTCCTTTTGTTGATTTTTTGTGTCTCCTCACACATTGCATTTCCTCCCATCTTTGTATCGTCAGCAAACTTTGGCTATGTTACACTCAGTCCCTTCATCCAAGTTGTTAATATAGATTGTAAATAGTTTGGGTCATCCTGATGATCCGCTTTTCCTCTTTTCCATGATTCCGAAATCCATTCCAAAATGAAGTGCATGCAATTGCACTCAACATTCACAATGTGGCACAGCTGATGCTTTGAACAATTTGGAATTTTGTGTCTTTGTTCTGGTATTCAAAACTAATTTACATAAAACCCAGGATCCCAGTTGCCCGCGTTGTGTCTTTGCCATCTTGTTCTTAAAGATCTATTATCTGCACCCACAGATCTCTCTGTTCCACCATTCAGAATTTTTTATTGATGGTAGATTCCCATTCCGTGTTCTTTTGTGCTAAATTTATAACCTGTTTGAGTCAGAATCGGCTTCCCGAGTAAAGCTTAGATGTCATAAACCAGGGTTGTACATCAACAAGATCCTGCAAATCCACTGGGAGGACAGACGCACCAACATCAGTATTCTCACTCAAACAAACATTCCCAGCATCGAAGCACTGACCACACTCGACCAGCTCCATTGGGCAGGCCACATTGTCCAACATTCTGATACGAAATTCCCTCAGCAAGTGTTCTACTCGGAACTCCTACACGGTAAGCAAGCCCCAGTTGGGCAGAGGAAACGCTTCAAGGACACGCTCAAAGCCTCCATGATAAAGTGGAACATCCCCACCGGCACCTGGGAATACCTGGCCCAATACCACCCTAAATGGAGGAAGAGCATCCGGGTGGTCGCTGAGCACCTCGAGTCTCCTAGGCGAGAGCATGCAAAAACCAAGCACAGACAGCGGAAGGAGCGTGCAGCAAACCCCACCCACGCTTTCCTTCAACCACTGCCTGCCCCACCTGTTACAAAGACTGTACTTCCCACATTGGATTGTACAGCCACCTGAGAACTCACTTTTAGAGTGGAAGCAAGTCTTCCTCGATTTCGAGGGACTGCCAATGATGATGACATCAACAATGTAAAAGTTCTTTCTTGAATAAATTTCTCTCATAACAACCAAATAACAACCAAATTCATCAGTTTAATTGTTTTTCAATTCCAGTAATGTATTTCTTGAGGAGCCTTAATTTTGGGTGCATTTTCCCTGGGGTTACCACTGCCTGGCTGGAGTACCCGCCTGAGTCAGGCAGCATGACCATTTAATATGCAAATCTGAGTGTTATGGTGTACCTGGGGGTTTGCACGGTGCACACTTGGTTGAGTATCAGCTGGCAGTCTAGCTGAAGTGGAGCAAAAGAGCAGATGTTGTTTTTTCTGAGTCTTGCAGAATCAAGTTCTCCTCCGAGCACGATAAGTCCATCCTGGGTACCCACCACCAATGAGATCGGATCTCCCTGCCTATGGTCCTATGTCCTTTCTGCCTAAAATCTGCACTGGGGGAAAATCTACCCCCATTGTGTATTTTCTCTACAATGCTGAGCTAGCTCACATGAAATCACGATTCACCCTCTCTGTGCGATTTCTTGTAACAAGACTGTACATGTTAAAACATTCAGCACAGAAAGTAGGTATCTTTTTGTTATCAATTGGTTAACTTACTGAAATAGGTCGGTAGTCTTTTGGCGTATTCTAGACAGTAACTGTTCTGAAAATTGTCGGAGCTTCTTGGTTTATAAAGCTCATAAATGGAATCTTAGAAGGTGAATTTCTCTGAGGCTCCTCCCATTGTGTTGCTGTAAATTTGGTGGAAAATCCCAGTTATGTGCGTAATGGGTGTTTCCGCCAAACTTTCACAAAAATTACGGTGGCGGAGAGGACGAGGTATTGAGGAAATTCACTTCCAATAATTCCATTCAGGGGGTTTATATTACAGCCAAAATGAAATGTATAGACCATACTTGCTGTGGGTGCTGTTGATGTTGTTTTAACTGAGAAAGGTATTCAGCAATGTTAATTTACATAAATCAATCATTTGTCATTTGGAATCACAAATCAGAATGCCAAGTTAAGTTAATATCTGAAGTCTGACAGTCATTTTGTTCGATACAGCGACACATTTTAATCCTTTTTAAAGTATTTTGTTGCTTTTTCCATTTCATATTACTTTCCTCCTCAGATGAAGAATTATTGAGCAATTTTGGGGGCCTTATTGCATGTTTTAAGGAAGTAAATTAATACAGTCAACACCAACCAATCGGCCATAAAGTATTTTCTTTAACAACAAATTCATCAACCTAATTTTTAATTTCCCGCAGTAATTTTACTGCCTGACATTAGTCACAATGAAATGTACAGTACATACCTGTTGTTATTGGAGGTGTTGTTGGAGAAGCTCCTGAAAAAAAAATTAGGAATGTAAATTTACACAAATGATATGAAGAATATTCAAGATTGGAATGAATTTCTTGGAGAAGAAGACTTTTATCAGATCAGGTTTCTCTAAAACATTGCATTAGAATATTTCCTTCTTGTAGATTTCCACGCTAATCCAACATATCTGGTCTCTCCCTCCAAGTTTTCATATCTTTTTTATGATGTGATGATATATTCTCTCCAAATGTTGTGATTGTCTTCGCTAATTACCATTTCATATTTTAAGCACCTTTTCTAGGAAAACAATTGCTTCTACTTTCTCCATATATCCTCACATTTGTATCCTGATTTGAGGTCCCTTTTTATTAATTAGAATATTTCAGATATTTTCAATCTGAAAATCTGTCATAACTTTGGAATACTTCGATTCAATCCCTTTAACCTTCTCCTGTGAATACAGCCATGTTTTGATTAAATGATTTATTATTGCCCTCTGCTTTCATCAGAACATAAGAACAAAAGAACTTAAGAAATAGAAGCAGGAGTAAGCCATATGGCCCCTCGAGCCTGCTCCGGCATTTAATACGATCATGGCTGATGCGATCATGGACTCAGGTCCATTTCCCTGCCCACTCTCCATAACCCCTTATTCGCTTATCGTCTCAGAAAATGTCTGTTTCTGTCTCAAATTTATTTACTGTCCCAGATTCCACCGTTCTCTGAGGCAGCGAATTCCACAGATCCACAACCCTCTGAGAGAAGAAATTTCTTCTCATCTCAGTTTTGAATGGGTGGCCCCTTATTCTAAGATTATGCTCTCTAGTTCTAGTCTCCCCTATCAGTGGAAACGTCCTCTCTGCATCCACCCTGTCAAGCCGCCTCATGATCTTATATGTTTTGATAAGATCACCTCTCATTCTTCTGAATTCCAATGAGTAAAGGCTCAACCTACTCAACCTTTCATCATAAGTGAACCACCTCATCTCCGGAATCAACCTTGTGAACCTTCTCTGAACTGGCTCCAAAGCAAGTCTATCCTTTCATAAATATGGAAACCAAAACTGCACGCAGTATTCCAGGTGTGGCCTCATTAATACCCTGTACAACTATAGCAAGACTTCCATGCTTTTTTCTCCATCCCCTTTGCAATAAAGGCCAAGATTCCATTGGCCTTCCTGATCACTTGCTGTACCTGCATGCTAACCTTTTGTGTTTCATGCACAAATACCCCCAGGTCCTGCTGTACTGCAGCACTTTGCAATCTTTCCCCATTTAAATAATAACTTGCTCTTTGATTTTTTTCTGCCAAAATGCATGACTTTCCAACGTTATACTCAATCTGCCAAAATGTTGTCCACTCTGTGTCCTTTTGTTGATTTTTTGTGTCTTCCTCACACATTGCATTTCCTCCCATCTTTGTATCGTCAGCAAACTTTGGCTATGTTACACTCAGTCCCTTCATCCAAGTTGTTAATATAGATTGTAAATAGTTTGGGTCATCCTGATGATCCGCTTTTCCTCTTTTCCATGATTCCGAAATCCATTCCAAAATGAAGTGCGTGCAATTGCACTCAACATTCACAATGTGGCACAGCTGATGCTTTGAACAATTTGGAATTTTGTGTCTTTGTTCTGGTATTCAAAACTAATTTACATAAAACCCAGGATCCCAGTTGCCCGCGTTGTGTCTTTGCCATCTTGTTCTTAAAGATCTATTATCTGCACCCACAGATCTCTCTGTTCCACCATTCAGAATTTTTTATTGATGGTAGATTCCCATTCCGTGTTCTTTTGTGCTAAATTTATAACCTGTTTGAGTCAGAATCGGCTTCCCGAGTAAAGCTTAGATGTCATAAACCAGGGTTGTACATCAACAAGATCCTGCAAATCAACTGGGAGGACAGACGCACCACCATCAGTATTCTCACTCAAACAAACATTCCCAGCATCGAAGCACTGACCACACTCGACCAGCTCCATTGGGCAGGCCACATTGTCCAACATTCCGATACGAAATTCCCTCAGCAAGTGCTCTACTCGGAACTCCTACACGGTAAGCAAGCCCCAGTTGGGCAGAGGAAACGCTTGAAGGACACGCTCAAAGCCTCCATGATAAAGTGGAACATCCCCACCGGCACCTGGGAATCCCTGGCCCAATACCACCCTAAATGGAGGAAGAGCATCCGGGTGGTCGCTGAGCACCTCGTGTCTCCTAGGCGAGAGCATGCAAAAACCAAGCACAGACAGCGGAAGGAGCGTACAGCAAACCCCACCCACGCTTTCCTTCAACCACTGCCTGCCCCACCTGTTACAAAGACTGTACTTCCCACATTGGATTGTACAGCCACCTGAGAACTCACTTTTAGAGTGGAAGCAAGTTTTCCTCGATTTCGAGGGACTGCCTATGATGATGACATCAACAATGTAAAAGTTCTTTCTTGAATAAATTTCTCTCAGTTCCACAAAATAACAACCAAATTCATCAGTTTAATTGTTTTTCAATTCCAGTAATGTATTTCTTGAGGAGCCTTAATTTTGGGTGCATTTTCCCTGGGGTTACCACTGCCTGGCTGGAGTACCCGCCTGAGTCAGGCAGCATGACCATTTAATATGCAAATCTGAGTGTTATGGTGTACCTGGGGGTTTGCACGGTGCACACTTGGTTGAGTATCAGCTGGCAGTCTAGCTGAAGTGGAGCAAAAGAGCAGATGTTGTTTTTTATGAGTCTTGCAGAATCAAGTTCTCCTCCGAGCACGATAAGTCCATCCTGGGTACCCACCATCAATGAGATCGGATCTCCCTGCCTATGGTCCTATGTCCTTTCTGCCTAAAATCTGCACTGGGGGAAAATCTACCCCCATTGTGTATTTTCTCTACAATGCTGAGCTAGCTCACATGAAATCACGATTCACCCTCTCTGTGCGATTTCTTGTAACAAGACTGTACATGTTAAAATATTCAGCACAGAAAGTAGGTATCTTTTTGTTATCAATTGGTTAACTTACTGATCTAGGTCGGTAGTCTTTTGGCGTATTCTAGACAGTAACTGTTCTGAAAATTGTCGGAGCTTCTTGGTTTATAAAGCTCATAAATGGAATCTTAGAAGGTGAATTTCTCTGAGGCTCCTCCCATTGTGTTGCTGTAAATTTGGTGGAAAATCCCAGTTATGTGCGTAATGGGTGTTTCCGCCAAACTTTCACAAAAATTACGGTGGCGGAGAGGACGAGGTATTGAGGAAATTCACTTCCAGTAATTCCATTCAGGGGGTTTATATTACAGCCAAAATGAAATGTATAGACCATACTTGCTGTGGGTGCTGTTGATGTTGTTTTAACTGAGAAAGGTATTCAGCAATGTTAATTTACATAAATCAATCATTTGTCATTTGGAATCACAAATCAGAATGCCAAGTTAAGTTAATATCTGAAGTCTGACAGTCATTCCGTTCGATACAGCGACACATTTTAATCCTTTTTAAAGTATTTTGTTGCTTTTTCCATTTCATATTACTTTCCTCCTCAGATTAAGAATTATTGAGCAATTTTGGGGGCCTTATTGCATGTTTTAAGGAAGTAAATTAATACAGTCAACACCAACCAATCGGCCATAAAGTATTTTCTTTAACAACAAATTCATCAACCTAATTTTTAATTTCCCGCAGTAATTTTACTGCCTGACATTAGTCACAATGAAATGTACAGTACATACCTGTTGTTATTGGAGGTGTTGTTGGAGAAGCTCCTGAAAAAAAAATTAGGAATGTAAATTTACACAAATGATATGAAGAATATTCAAGATTGGAATGAATTTCTTGCAGAAGAAGCCTTTTATCAGATCAGGTTTCTCTAAAACATTGCATTAGAATAGTTCCTTCTTGTAGATTTCCAATCTAATCCAACATATCTGGTCTCTCCCTCCAAGTTTTCATATCTTTTTTATGATGTGATGATATATTCTCTCCAAATGTTGTGATTGTCTTCGCTAATTACCATTTCACATTTTAAGCACCTTTTCTAGGAAAACAATTGCTTCTACTTTCTCCATATATCCTCACATTTGTATCCTGATTTGAGGTCCCTTTTTATTAATTCGAATATTTCAGTTATTTTCACTCCAAAACTCTGTCATAATTTTGGAATACTTCCATTCAATCGCTTTAACTTTCTCCTGTGAATACAGCCATGTTTTGTTTAAATGATTCATTATTGCCCTCTGCTTTCGTAAGAACATAAGAACAAAAGAACTTCGGAAATAGAAGCAGGGGTAAGCCATATGGCCCCTCGAGCCTGCTCCGCCATTTAATACGATCATGCCTGATCCGTTCATGGACTCAGGTCCATTGCCCTGCCAACTCTCCTTAACCCCTTATTCACTTATCGTTTCAGAAAATGTCTATTTCTGTCTCAAATTTATTTAATGTCACATCTTCCGCTGCTTACTGTGGCAGCGAATTCCACAGATCCGCAACCCTCTGAGAGAAGAAATTTCTTCTCATCTCAGTTTTGAATGGGTGGCCCCTTATTCTAAGATTATGCTCTCTAGTTCTAGTCTCCCCTATCAGCGGAAACATCCTCTCTGCATCCACCCTGTCAAGCCGCCGCATGATCTTATACGTTTTGATAAGATCACCTCTCATTCTTCTGAATTCAAATGAGTAAAGGCTCAACCTACTCAACCTTTCATCATAAGTGAACCACCTCATCTCCGGAATCAACCTTGTGAACCTTCTCTGAACTGGCTCCAAAGCAAGTCTATCCTTTCATAAATATGGAAACCAAAACTGCACGCAGTATTCCAGGTGTGGCCTCATTAATACCCTGTACAACTATAGCAAGACTTCCATGCTTTTTTCTCCATCCCCTTTGCAATAAAGGCCAAGATTCCATTGGCCTTCCTGATCACTTGCTGTACCTGCATGCTAACCTTTTGTGTTTCATGCACAAATACCCCCAGGTCCTGCTGTACTGCAGCACTTTGCAATCTTTCCCCATTTAAACAATAGCTTGCTCTTTGATTTTTTTCTGCCAAAATGCATGACTTTCCAACGTTATACTCAATCTGCCAAAATTTTGTCCACTCATTTAGCCTGTCTGTGTCCTTTTGTTGATTTTTTGTGTCTTCCTCACACATTGCATTTCCTCCCATCTTTGTATCGTCAGCAAACTTTGGCTATGTTACACTCAGTCCCTTCATCCAAGTTGTTAATATAGATTGTAAATAGTTTGGGTCATCCTGATGATCCGCTTTTCCTCTTTTCCATGATTCCGAAATCCATTCCAAAATGAAGTGCGTGCAATTGCACTCAACATTCACAATGTGGCACAGCTGATGCTTTGAACAATTTGGAATTTTGTGTCTTTGTTCTGGTATTCAAAACTAATTTACATAAAACCCAGGATCCCAGTTGCCCGCGTTGTGTCTTTGCCATCTTGTTCTTAAAGATCTATTATCTGCACCCACAGATCTCTCTGTTCCACCATTCAGAATTTTTTATTGATGGTAGATTCCCATTCCGTGTTCTTTTGTGCTAAATTTATAACCTGTTTGAGTCAGAATCGGCTTCCCGAGTAAAGCTTAGATGTCATAAACCAGGGTTGTACATCAACAAGATCCTGCAAATCAACTGGGAGGACAGACGCACCACCATCAGTATTCTCACTCAAACAAACATTCCCAGCATCGAAGCACTGACCACACTCGACCAGCTCCATTGGGCAGGCCACATTGTCCAACATTCCGATACGAAATTCCCTCAGCAAGTGCTCTACTCGGAACTCCTACACGGTAAGCAAGCCCCAGTTGGGCAGAGGAAACGCTTCAAGGACACGCTCAAAGCCTCCATGATAAAGTGGAACATCCCCACCGGCACCTGGGAATCCCTGGCCCAATACCACCCTAAATGGAGGAAGAGCATCCGGGTGGTCGCTGAGCACCTCGTGTCTCCTAGGCGAGAGCATGCAAAAACCAAGCACAGACAGCGGAAGGAGCGTGCAGCAAACCCCACCCACGCTTTCCTTCAACCACTGCCTGCCCCACCTGTTACAAAGACTGTACTTCCCACATTGGATTGTACAGCCACCTGAGAACTCACTTTAAGAGTGGAAGCAAGTTTTCCTCGATTTCGAGGGACTGCCTATGATGATGACATCAACAATGTAAAAGTTCTTTCTTGAATAAATTTCTCTCATAACAACCAAATAACAACCAAATTCATCAGTTTAATTGTTTTTCAATTCCAGTAATGTATTTCTTGAGGAGCCTTAATTTTGGGTGCATTTTCCCTGGGGTTACCACTGCCTGGCTGGAGTACCCGCCTGAGTCAGGCAGCATGACCATTTAATATGCAAATCTGAGTGTTATGGTGTACCTGGGGGTTTGCACGGTGCACACTTGGTTGAGTATCAGCTGGCAGTCTAGCTGAAGTGGAGCAAAAGAGCAGATGTTGTTTTTTCTGAGTCTTGCAGAATCAAGTTCTCCTCCGAGCACGATAAGTCCATCCTGCGTACCCACCACCAATGAGATCGGATCTCCCTGCCTATGGTCCTATGTCCTTTCTGCCTAAAATCTGCACTGGGGGAAAATCTACCCCCATTGTGCATTTTCTCTACAATGCTGAGCTAGCTCACATGAAATCACGATTCACCCACTCTGTGCGACTTCTTGTAACAAGACTGTACATGTTAAAATATTCAGCACAGAAAGTAGGTATCTTTTTGTTATCAATTGGTTAACTTACTGAAATAGGTCGGTAGTCTTTTGGCGTATTCTAGACAGTAACTGTTCTGAAAATTGTCGGAGCTTCTTGGTTTATAAAGCTCATAAATGGAATCTTAGAAGGTGAATTTCTCTGAGGCTCCTCCCATTGTGTTGCTGTAAATTTGGTGGAAAATCCCAGTTATGTGCGTAATGGGTGTTTCCGCCAAACTTTCACAAAAATTACGGTGGCGGAGAGGACGAGGTATTGAGGAAATTCACTTCCAGTAATTCCATTCAGGGGGTTTATATTACAGCCAAAATGAAATGTATAGACCATACTTGCTGTGGGTGCTGTTGATGTTGTTTTAACTGAGAAAGGTATTCAGCAATGTTAATTTACATAAATCAATCATTTGTCATTTGGAATCACAAATCAGAATGCCAAGTTAAGTTAATATCTGAAGTCTGACAGTCATTTCATTCGATACAGCGACACATTTGAATCCTTTTTAAAGTATTTTGTTGCTTTTTCCATTTCATATTACTTTCCTCCTCAGATGAAGAATTATTGAGCAATTTTGGGGGCCTTATTGCATGTTTTAAGGAAGTAAATTAATACAGTCAACACCAACCAATCGGCCATAAAGTATTTTCTTTAACAACAAATTCATCAACCTAATTTTTAATTTCCCGCAGTAATTTTACTGCCTGACATTAGTCACAATGAAATGTACAGTACATACCTGTTGTTATTGGAGGTGTTGTTGGAGAAGCTCCTGAAAAAAAAATTAGGAATGTAAATTTACACAAATGATATGAAGAATATTCAAGATTGGAATGAATTTCTTGCAGAAGAAGCCTTTTATCAGATCAGGTTTCTCTAAAACATTGCATTAGAATATTTCCTTCTTGTAGATTTCCAATCTAATCCAACATATCTGGTCTCTTCCTCCAAGTTTTCATATCTTTTTTATGATGTGATGATATATTCTCTCCAAATGTTGTGATTGTCTTCGCTAATTACCATTTCACATTTTAAGCACCTTTTCTAGGAAAACAATTGCTTCTACTTTCTCCATATATCCTCACATTTGTATCCTGATTTGAGGTCCCTTTTTATTAATTCGAATATTTCAGTTATTTTCACTCCAAAACTCTGTCATAATTTTGGAATACTTCCATTCAATCGCTTTAACTTTCTCCTGTGAATACAGCCATGTTTTGTTTAAATGATTCATTATTGCCCTCTGCTTTCGTAAGAACATAAGAACAAAAGAACTTAAGAAATAGAAGCAGGGGTAAGCCATATGGCCCCTCGAGCCTGCTCCGCCATTTAATACGATCATGCCTGATCCGTTCATGGACTCAGGTCCATTGCCCTGCCAACTCTCCTAAACCCCTTATTCACTTATCGTTTCAGAAAATGTCTATTTCTGTCTCAAATTTATTTAATGTCGCATCTTCCGCTGCTTACTGTGGCAGCGAATTCCACAGATCCGCAACCCTCTGAGAGAAGAAATTTCTTCTCATCTCAGTTTTGAATGGGTGGCCCCTTATTCTAAGATTATGCTCTCTAGTTCTAGTCTCCCCTATCAGCGGAAACATCCTCTCTGCATCCACCCTGTCAAGCCGCCGCATGATCTTATACGTTTTGATAAGATCACCTCTCATTCTTCTGAATTCAAATGAGTAAAGGCTCAACCTACTCAACCTTTCATCATAAGTGAACCACCTCATCTCCGGAATCAACCTTGTGAACCTTCTCTGAACTGGCTCCAAAGCAAGTCTATCCTTTCATAAATATGGAAACCAAAACTGACGCAGTATTCCAGGTGTGGCCTCATTAATACCCTGTACAACTATAGCAAGACTTCCATGCTTTTTTCTCCATCCCCTTTGCAATAAAGGCCAAGATTCCATTGGCCTTCCTGATCACTTGCTGTACCTGCATGCTAACCTTTTGTGTTTCATGCACAAATACCCCCAGGTCCTGCTGTACTGCAGCACTTTGCAATCTTTCCCCATTTAAACAATAGCTTGCTCTTTGATTTTTTTCTGCCAAAATGCATGACTTTCCAACGTTATACTCAATCTGCCAAAATTTTGTCCACTCATTTAGCCTGTCTGTGTCCTTTTGTTGATTTTTTGTGTCTTCCTCACACATTGCATTTCCTCCCATCTTTGTATCGTCAGCAAACTTTGGCTATGTTACACTCAGTCCCTTCATCCAAGTTGTTAATATAGATTGTAAATAGTTTGGGTCATCCTGATGATCCGCTTTTCCTCTTTTCCATGATTCCGAAATCCATTCCAAAATGAAGTGCGTGCAATTGCACTCAACATTCACAATGTGGCACAGCTGATGCTTTGAACAATTTGGAATTTTGTGTCTTTGTTCTGGTATTCAAAACTAATTTACATAAAACCCAGGATCCCAGTTGCCCGCGTTGTGTCTTTGCCATCTTGTTCTTAAAGATCTATTATCTGCACCCACAGATCTCTCTGTTCCACCATTCAGAATTTTTTATTGATGGTAGATTCCCATTCCGTGTTCTTTTGTGCTAAATTTATAACCTGTTTCAGTCAGAAACGGCTTCCCGAGTAAAGCTTAGATGTCATAAACCAGGGTTGTACATCAACAAGATCCTGCAAATCCACTGGGAGGACAGACGCACCAACATCAGTATTCTCACTCAAACAAACATTCCCAGCATCGAAGCACTGACCACACTCGACCAGCTCCATTGGGCAGGCCACATTGTCCAACATTCCGATACGAAATTCCCTCAGCAAGTGCTCTACTCGGAACTCCTACACGGTAAGCAAGCCCCAGTTGGGCAGAGGAAACGCTTCAAGGACACGCTCAAAGCCTCCATGATAAAGTGGAACATCCCCACCGGCACCTGGGAATCCCTGGCCCAATACCACCCTAAATGGAGGAAGAGCATCCGGGTGGTCGCTGAGCACCTCGTGTCTCCTAGGCGAGAGCATGCAAAAACCAAGCACAGACAGCGGAAGGAGCGTACAGCAAACCCCACCCACGCTTTCCTTCAACCACTGCCTGCCCCACCTGTTACAAAGACTGTACTTCCCACATTGGATTGTACAGCCACCTGAGAACTCACTTTTAGAGTGGAAGCAAGTTTTCCTCGATTTCGAGGGACTGCCTATGATGATGACATCAACAATGTAAAAGTTCTTTCTTGAATAAATTTCTCTCAGTTCCACAAAATAACAACCAAATTCATCAGTTTAATTGTTTTTCAATTCCAGTAATGTATTTCTTGAGGAGCCTTAATTTTGGGTGCATTTTCCCTGGGGTTACCACTGCCTGGCTGGAGTACCCGCCTGAGTCAGGCAGCATGACCATTTAATATGCAAATCTGAGTGTTATGGTGTACCTGGGGGTTTGCACGGTGCACACTTGGTTGAGTATCAGCTGGCAGTCTAGCTGAAGTGGAGCAAAAGAGCAGATGTTGTTTTTTATGAGTCTTGCAGAATCAAGTTCTCCTCCGAGCACGATAAGTCCATCCTGGGTACCCACCACCAATGAGATCGGATCTCCCTGCCTATGGTCCTATGTCCTTTCTGCCTAAAATCTGCACTGGGGGAAAATCTACCCCCATTGTGTATTTTCTCTACAATGCTGAGCTAGCTCACATGAAATCACGATTCACCCTCTCTGTGCGATTTCTTGTAACAAGACTGTACATGTTAAAATATTCAGCACAGAAAGTAGGTATCTTTTTGTTATCAATTGGTTAACTTACTGATCTAGGTCGGTAGTCTTTTGGCGTATTCTAGACAGTAACTGTTCTGAAAATTGTCGGAGCTTCTTGGTTTATAAAGCTCATAAATGGAATCTTAGAAGGTGAATTTCTCTGAGGCTCCTCCCATTGTGTTGCTGTAAATTTGGTGGAAAATCCCAGTTATGTGCGTAATGGGTGTTTCCGCCAAACTTTCACAAAAATTACTGTGGCGGAGAGGACGAGGTATTGAGGAAATTCACTTCCAGTAATTCCATTCAGGGGGTTTATATTACAGCCAAAATGAAATGTATAGACCATACTTGCTGTGGGTGCTGTTGATGTTGTTTTAACTGAGAAAGGTATTCAGCAATGTTAATTTACATAAATCAATCATTTGTCATTTGGAATCACAAATCAGAATGCCAAGTTAAGTTAATATCTGAAGTCTGACAGTCATTTTGTTCGATACAGCGACACATTTTAATCCTTTTTAAAGTATTTTGTTGCTTTTTCCATTTCATATTACTTTCCTCCTCAGATGAAGAATTATTGAGCAATTTTGGGGGCCTTATTGCATGTTTTAAGGAAGTAAATTAATACAGTCAACACCAACCAATCGGCCATAAAGTATTTTCTTTAACAACAAATTCATCAACCTAATTTTTAATTTCCCGCAGTAATTTTACTGCCTGACATTAGTCACAATGAAATGTACAGTACATACCTGTTGTTATTGGAGGTGTTGTTGGAGAAGCTCCTGAAAAAAAAATTAGGAATGTAAATTTACACAAATGATATGAAGAATATTCAAGACTGGAATGAATTTCTTGCAGAAGAAGCCTTTTATCAGATCAGGTTTCTCTAAAACATTGCATTAGAATATTTCCTTCTTGTAGATTTCCAATCTAATCCAACATATCTGGTCTCTCCCTCCAAGTTTTCATATCTTTTTTATGATGTGATGATATATTCTCTCCAAATGTTGTGATTGTCTTCGCTAATTACCATTTCACATTTTAAGCACCTTTTCTAGGAAAACAATTGCTTCTACTTTCTCCATATATCCTCACATTTGTATCCTGATTTGAGGTCCCTTTTTATTAATTCGAATATTTCAGTTATTTTCACTCCAAAACTCTGTCATAATTTTGGAATACTTCCATTCAATCGCTTTAACTTTCTCCTGTGAATACAGCCATGTTTTGTTTAAATGATTCATTATTGCCCTCTGCTTTCGTAAGAACATAAGAACAAAAGAACTTAGGAAATAGAAGCAGGGGTAAGCCATATGGCCCCTCGAGCCTGCTCCGCCATTTAATACGATCATGCCTGATCCGTTCATGGACTCAGGTCCATTGCCCTGCCAACTCTCCTTAACCCCTTATTCACTTATCGTTTCAGAAAATGTCTATTTCTGTCTCAAATTTATTTAATGTCACATCTTCCGCTGCTTACTGTGGCAGCGAATTCCACAGATCCGCAACCCTCTGAGAGAAGAAATTTCTTCTCATCTCAGTTTTGAATGGGTGGCCCCTTATTCTAAGATTATGCTCTCTAGTTCTAGTCTCCCCTATCAGCGGAAACATCCTCTCTGCATCCACCCTGTCAAGCCGCCGCATGATCTTATACGTTTTGATAAGATCACCTCTCATTCTTCTGAATTCAAATGAGTAAAGGCTCAACCTACTCAACCTTTCATCATAAGTGAACCACCTCATCTCCGGAATCAACCTTGTGAACCTTCTCTGAACTGGCTCCAAAGCAAGTCTATCCTTTCATAAATATGGAAACCAAAACTGCACGCAGTATTCCAGGTGTGGCCTCATTAATACCCTGTACAACTATAGCAAGACATCCATGCTTTTTTCTCCATCCCCTTTGCAATAAAGGCCAAGATTCCATTGGCCTTCCTGATCACTTGCTGTACCTGCATGCGAACCTTTTGTGTTTCATGCACAAATACCCCCAGGTCCTGCTGTACTGCAGCACTTTGCAATCTTTCCCCATTTAAACAATAGCTTGCTCTTTGATTTTTTTCTGCCAAAATGCATGACTTTCCAACGTTATACTCAATCTGCCAAAATTTTGTCCACTCATTTAGCCTGTCTGTGTCCTTTTGTTGATTTTTTGTGTCTTCCTCACACATTGCATTTCCTCCCATCTTTGTATCGTCAGCAAACTTTGGCTATGTTACACTCAGTCCCTTCATCCAAGTTGTTAATATAGATTGTAAATAGTTTGGGTCATCCTGATGATCCGCTTTTCCTCTTTTCCATGATTCCGAAATCCATTCCAAAATGAAGTGCGTGCAATTGCACTCAACATTCACAATGTGGCACAGCTGATGCTTTGAACAATTTGGAATTTTGTGTCTTTGTTCTGGTATTCAAAACTAATTTACATAAAACCCAGGATCCCAGTTGCCCGCGTTGTGTCTTTGCCATCTTGTTCTTAAAGATCTATTATCTGCACCCACAGATCTCTCTGTTCCACCATTCAGAATTTTTTATTGATGGTAGATTCCCATTCCGTGTTCTTTTGTGCTAAATTTATAACCTGTTTGAGTCAGAATCGGCTTCCCGAGTAAAGCTTAGATGTCATAAACCAGGGTTGTACATCAACAAGATCCTGCAAATCCACTGGGAGGACAGACGCACCACCATCAGTATTCTCACTCAAACAAACATTCCCAGCATCGAAGCACTGACCACACTCGACCAGCTCCATTGGGCAGGCCACATTGTCCAACATTCCGATACGAAATTCCCTCAGCAAGTGCTCTACTCGGAACTCCTACACGGTAAGCAAGCCCCAGTTGGGCAAAGGAAACGCTTCAAGGACACGCTCAAAGCCTCCATGATAAAGTGGAACATCCCCACCGGCACCTGGGAATCCCTGGCCCAATACCACCCTAAATGGAGGAAGAGCATCCGGGTGGTCGCTGAGCACCTCGTGTCTCCTAGGCGAGAGCATGCAAAAACCAAGCACAGACAGCGGAAGGACCGTGCAGCAAACCCCACCCACGCTTTCCTTCAACCACTGCCTGCCCCACCTGTTACAAAGACTGTACTTCCCACATTGGATTGTACAGCCACCTGAGAACTCACTTTTAGAGTGGAAGCAAGTTTTCCTCGATTTCGAGGGACTGCCTATGATGATGACATCAACAATGTAAAAGTTCTTTCTTGAATAAATTTCTCTCATAACAACCAAATAACAACCAAATTCATCAGTTTAATTGTTTTTCAATTCCAGTAATGTATTTCTTGAGGAGCCTTAATTTTGGGTGCATTTTCCCTGGGGTTACCACTGCCTGGCTGGAGTACCCGCCTGAGTCAGGCAGCATGACCATTTAATATGCAAATCTGAGTGTTATGGTGTACCTGGGGGTTTGCACGGTGCACACTTGGTTGAGTATCAGCTGGCAGTCTAGCTGAAGTGGAGCAAAAGAGCAGATGTTGTTTTTTCTGAGTCTTGCAGAATCAAGTTCTCCTCCGAGCACGATAAGTCCATCCTGCGTACCCACCACCAATGAGATCGGATCTCCCTGCCTATGGTCCTATGTCCTTTCTGCCTAAAATCTGCACTGGGGGAAAATCTACCCCCATTGTGTATTTTCTCTACAATGCTGAGCTAGCTCACATGAAATCACGATTCACCCACTCTGTGCGATTTCTTGTAACAAGACTGTACATGTTAAAATATTCAGCACAGAAGGTAGGTATCTTTTTGTTATCAATTGGTTAACTTACTGAAATAGGTCGGTAGTCTTTTGGCGTATTCTAGACAGTAAGTGTTCTGAAAATTGTCGGAGCTTCTTGGTTTATAAAGCTCATAAATGGAATCTTAGAAGGTGAATTTCTCTGAGGCTCCTCCCATTGTGTTGCTGTAAATTTGGTGGAAAATCCCAGTTATGTGCGTAATGGGTGTTTCCGCCAAACTTTCACAAAAATTACGGTGGCGGAGAGGACGAGGTATTGAGGAAATTCACTTCCAGTAATTCCATTCAGGGGGTTTATATTACAGCCAAAATGAAATGTATAGACCATACTTGCTGTGGGTGCTGTTGATGTTGTTTTAACTGAGAAAGGTATTCAGCAATGTTAATTTACATAAATCAATCATTTGTCATTTGGAATCACAAATCAGAATGCCAAGTTAAGTTAATATCTGAAGTCTGACAGTCATTTTGTTCGATACAGCGACACATTTTAATCCTTTTTAAAGTATTTTGTTGCTTTTTCCATTTCATATTACTTTCCTCCTCAGATGAAGAATTATTGAGCAATTTTGGGGGCCTTATTGCATGTTTTAAGGAAGTAAATTAATACAGTCAACACCAACCAATCGGCCATAAAGTATTTTCTTTAACAACAAATTCATCAACCTAATTTTTAATTTCCCGCAGTAATTTTACTGCCTGACATTAGTCACAATGAAATGTACAGTACATACCTGTTGTTATTGGAGGTGTTGTTGGAGAAGCTCCTGAAAAAAAAATTAGGAATGTAAATTTACACAAATGATATGAAGAATATTCAAGATTGGAATGAATTTCTTGCAGAAGAAGCCTTTTATCAGATCAGGTTTCTCTAAAACATTGCATTAGAATATTTCCTTCTTGTAGATTTCCAATCTAATCCAACATATCTGGTCTCTTCCTCCAAGTTTTCATATCTTTTTTATGATGGGATGATATATTCTCTCCAAATGTTGTGATTGTCTTCGCTAATTACCATTTCACATTTTAAGCACCTTTTCTAGGAAAACAATTGCTTCTACTTTCTCCATATATCCTCACATTTGTATCCTGATTTGAGGTCCCTTTTTATTAATTCGAATATTTCAGTTATTTTCACTCCAAAACTCTGTCATAATTTTGGAATACTTCCATTCAATCGCTTTAACTTTCTCCTGTGAATACAGCCATGTTTTGTTTAAATGATTCATTATTGCCCTCTGCTTTCGTAAGAACATAAGAACAAAAGAACTTAAGAAATAGAAGCAGGGGTAAGCCATATGGCCCCTCGAGCCTGCTCCGCCATTTAATACGATCATGCCTGATCCGTTCATGGACTCAGGTCCATTGCCCTGCCAACTCTCCTAAACCCCTTATTCACTTATCGTTTCAGAAAATGTCTATTTCTGTCTCAAATTTATTTAATGTCACATCTTCCGCTGCTTACTGTGGCAGCGATTTCCACAGATCCGCAACCCTCTGAGAGAAGAAATTTCTTCTCATCTCAGTTTTGAATGGGTGGCCCCTTATTCTAAGATTATGCTCTCTAGTTCTAGTCTCCCCTATCAGCGGAAACATCCACTCTGCATCCACCCTGTCAAGCCGCCGCATGATCTTATACGTTTTGATAAGATCACCTCTCATTCTTCTGAATTCAAATGAGTAAAGGCTCAACCTACTCAACCTTTCATCATAAGTGAACCACCTCATCTCCGGAATCAACCTTGTGAACCTTCTCTGAACTGGCTCCAAAGCAAGTCTATCCTTTCATAAATATGGAAACCAAAACTGCACGCAGTATTCCAGGTGTGGCCTCATTAATACCCTGTACAACTATAGCAAGACTTCCATGCTTTTTTCTCCATCCCCTTTGCAATAAAGGCCAAGATTCCATTGGCCTTCCTGATCACTTGCTGTACCTGCATGCTAACCTTTTGTGTTTCATGCACAAATACCCCCAGGTCCTGCTGTACTGCAGCACTTTGCAATCTTTCCCCATTTAAACAATAGCTTGCTCTTTGATTTTTTTCTGCCAAAATGCATGACTTTCCAACGTTATACTCAATCTGCCAAAATTTTGTCCACTCATTTAGCCTGTCTGTGTCCTTTTGTTGATTTTTTGTGTCTTCCTCACACATTGCATTTCCTCCCATCTTTGTATCGTCAGCAAACTTTGGCTATGTTACACTCAGTCCCTTCATCCAAGTTGTTAATATAGATTGTAAATAGTTTGGGTCATCCTGATGATCCGCTTTTCCTCTTTTCCATGATTCCGAAATCCATTCCAAAATGAAGTGCGTGCAATTGCACTCAACATTCACAATGTGGCACAGCTGATGCTTTGAACAATTTGGAATTTTGTGTCTTTGTTCTGGTATTCAAAACTAATTTACATAAAACCCAGGATCCCAGTTGCCCGCGTTGTGTCTTTGCCATCTTGTTCTTAAAGATCTATTATCTGCACCCACAGATCTCTCTGTTCCACCATTCAGAATTTTTTATTGATGGTAGATTCCCATTCCGTGTTCTTTTGTGCTAAATTTATAACCTGTTTGAGTCAGAATCGGCTTCCCGAGTAAAGCTTAGATGTCATAAACCAGGGTTGTACATCAACAAGATCCTGCAAATCAACTGGGAGGACAGACGCACCACCATCAGTATTCTCACTCAAACAAACATTCCCAGCATCGAAGCACTGACCACACTCGACCAGCTCCATTGGGCAGGCCACATTGTCCAACATTCCGATACGAAATTCCCTCAGCAAGTGCTCTACTCGGAACTCCTACACGGTAAGCAAGCCCCAGTTGGGCAAAGGAAACGCTTCAAGGACACGCTCAAAGCCTCCATGATAAAGTGGAACATCCCCACCGGCACCTGGGAATCCCTGGCCCAATACCACCCTAAATGGAGGAAGAGCATCCGGGTGGTCGCTGAGCACCTCGTGTCTCCTAGGCGAGAGCATGCAAAAACCAAGCACAGACAGCGGAAGGAGCGTACAGCAAACCCCACCCACGCTTTCCTTCAACCACTGCCTGCCCCACCTGTTACAAAGACTGTACTTCCCACATTGGATTGTACAGCCACCTGAGAACTCACTTTTAGAGTGGAAGCAAGTTTTCCTCGATTTCGAGGGACTGCCTATGATGATGACATCAACAATGTAAAAGTTCTTTCTTGAATAAATTTCTCTCATAACAACCAAATAACAACCAAATTCATCAGTTTAATTGTTTTTCAATTCCAGTAATGTATTTCTTGAGGAGCCTTAATTTTGGGTGCATTTTCCCTGGGGTTACCACTGCCTGGCTGGAGTACCCGCCTGAGTCAGGCAGCATGACCTTTTAATATGCAAATCTGAGTGTTATGGTGTACCTGGGGGTTTGCACGGTGCACACTTGGTTGAGTATCAGCTGGCAGTCTAGCTGAAGTGGAGCAAAAGAGCAGATGTTGTTTTTTCTGAGTCTTGCAGAATCAAGTTCTCCTCCGAGCACGATAAGTCCATCCTGGGTACCCACCACCAATGAGATCGGATCTCCCTGCCTATGGTCCTATGTCCTTTCTGCCTAAAATCTGCACTGGGGGAAAATCTACCCCCATTGTGTATTTTCTCTACAATGCTGAGCTAGCTCACATGAAATCACGATTCATCCTCTCTGTGCGATTTCTTGTAACAAGACTGTACATGTTAAAATATTCAGCACAGAAAGTAGGTATCTTTTTGTTATCAATTGGTTAACTTACTGAAATAGGTCGGTAGTCTTTTGGCGTATTCTAGACAGTAAGTGTTCTGAAAATTGTCGGAGCTTCTTGGTTTATAAAGCTCATAAATGGAATCTTAGAAGGTGAATTTCTCTGAGGCTCCTCCCATTGTGTTGCTGTAAATTTGGTGGAAAATCCCAGTTATGTGCGTAATGGGTGTTTCCGCCAAACTTTCACAAAAATTACGGTGGCGGAGAGGACGAGGTATTGAGGAAATTCACTTCCAGTAATTCCATTCAGAGGGTTTATATTACAGCCAAAATGAAATGTATAGACCATACTTGCTGTGGGTGCTGTTGATGTTGTTTTAACTGAGAAAGGTATTCAGCAATGTTAATTTACATAAATCAATCATTTGTCATTTGGAATCACAAATCAGAATGCCAAGTTAAGTTAATATCTGAAGTCTGACAGTCATTTCGTTCGATACAGCGACACATTTTAATCCTTTTTAAAGTATTTTGTTGCTTTTTCCATTTCATATTACTTTCCTCCTCAGATGAAGAATTATTGAGCAATTTTGGGGGCCTTATTGCATGTTTTAAGGAAGTAAATTAATACAGTCAACACCAACCAATCGGCCATAAAGTATTTTCTTTAACAACAAATTCATCAACCTAATTTTTAATTTCCCGCAGTAATTTTACTGCCTGACATTAGTCACAATGAAATGTACAGTACATACCTGTTGTTATTGGAGGTGTTGTTGGAGAAGCTCCTGAAAAAAAAATTAGGAATGTAAATTTACACAAATGATATGAAGAATATTCAAGATTGGAATGAATTTCTTGCAGAAGAAGCCTTTTATCAGATCAGGTTTCTCTAAAACATTGCATTAGAATATTTCCTTCTTGTAGATTTCCAATCTAATCCAACATATCTGGTCTCTCCCTCCAAGTTTTCATATCTTTTTTATGATGTGATGATATATTCTCTCCAAATGTTGTGATTGTCTTCGCTAATTACCATTTCACATTTTAAGCACCTTTTCTAGGAAAACAATTGCTTCTACTTTCTCCATATATCCTCACATTTGTATCCTGATTTGAGGTCCCTTTTTATTAATTCGAATATTTCAGTTATTTTCACTCCAAAACTCTGTCATAATTTTGGAATACTTCCATTCAATCGCTTTAACTTTCTCCTGTGAATACAGCCATGTTTTGTTTAAATGATTCATTATTGCCCTCTGCTTTCGTAAGAACATAAGAACAAAAGAACTTAAGAAATAGAAGCAGGGGTAAGCCATATGGCCCCTCGAGCCTGCTCCGCCATTTAATACGATCATGCCTGATCCGTTCATGGACTCAGGTCCATTGCCCTGCCAACTCTCCTAAACCCCTTATTCACTTATCGTTTCAGAAAATGTCTATTTCTGTCTCAAATTTATTTAATGTCACATCTTCCGCTGCTTACTGTGGCAGCGAATTCCACAGATCCGCAACCCTCTGAGAGAAGAAATTTCTTCTCATCTCAGTTTTGAATGGGTGGCCCCTTATTCTAAGATTATGCTCTCTAGTTCTAGTCTCCCCTATCAGCGGAAACATCCACTCTGCATCCACCCTGTCAAGCCGCCGCATGATCTTATACGTTTTGATAAGATCACCTCTCATTCTTCTGAATTCAAATGAGTAAAGGCTCAACCTACTCAACCTTTCATCATAAGTGAACCACCTCATCTCCGGAATCAACCTTGTGAACCTTCTCTGAACTGGCTCCAAAGCAAGTCTATCCTTTCATAAATATGGAAACCAAAACTGCACGCAGTATTCCAGGTGTGGCCTCATTAATACCCTGTACAACTATAGCAAGACTTCCATGCTTTTTTCTCCATCCCCTTTGCAATAAAGGCCAAGATTCCATTGGCCTTCCTGATCACTTGCTGTACCTGCATGCTAACCTTTTGTGTTTCATGCACAAATACCCCCAGGTCCTGCTGTACTGCAGCACTTTGCAATCTTTCCCCATTTAAACAATAGCTTGCTCTTTGATTTTTTTCTGCCAAAATGCATGACTTTCCAACGTTATACTCAATCTGCCAAAATTTTGTCCACTCATTTAGCCTGTCTGTGTCCTTTTGTTGATTTTTTGTGTCTTCCTCACACATTGCATTTCCTCCCATCTTTGTATCGTCAGCAAACTTTGGCTATGTTACACTCAGTCCCTTCATCCAAGTTGTTAATATAGATTGTAAATAGTTTGGGTCATCCTGATGATCCGCTTTTCCTCTTTTCCATGATTCCGAAATCCATTCCAAAATGAAGTGCGTGCAATTGCACTCAACATTCACAATGTGGCACAGCTGATGCTTTGAACAATTTGGAATTTTGTGTCTTTGTTCTGGTATTCAAAACTAATTTACATAAAACCCAGGATCCCAGTTGCCCGCGTTGTGTCTTTGCCATCTTGTTCTTAAAGATCTATTATCTGCACCCACAGATCTCTCTGTTCCACCATTCAGAATTTTTTATTGATGGTAGATTCCCATTCCGTGTTCTTTTGTGCTAAATTTATAACCTGTTTGAGTCAGAATCGGCTTCCCGAGTAAAGCTTAGATGTCATAAACCAGGGTTGTACATCAACAAGATCCTGCAAATCAACTGGGAGGACAGACGCACCACCATCAGTATTCTCACTCAAACAAACATTCCCAGCATCGAAGCACTGACCACACTCGACCAGCTCCATTGGGCAGGCCACATTGTCCAACATTCCGATACGAAATTCCCTTAGCAAGTGCTCTACTCGGAACTCCTACACGGTAAGCAAGCCCCAGTTGGGCAGAGGAAACGCTTCAAGGACACGCTCAAAGCCTCCATGATAAAGTGGAACATCCCCACCGGCACCTGGGAATCCCTGGCCCAATACCACCCTAAATGGAGGAAGAGCATCCGGGTGGTCGCTGAGCACCTCGTGTCTCCTAGGCGAGAGCATGCAAAAACCAAGCACAGACAGCGGAAGGAGCGTGCAGCAAACCCCACCCACGCTTTCCTTCAACCACTGCCTGCCCCACCTGTTACAAAGACTGTACTTCCCACATTGGATTGTACAGCCACCTGAGAACTCACTTTTAGAGTGGAAGCAAGTTTTCCTCGATTTCGAGGGACTGCCTATGATGATGACATCAACAATGTAAAAGTTCTTTCTTGAATAAATTTCTCTCATAACAACCAAATAACAACCAAATTCATCAGTTTAATTGTTTTTCAATTCCAGTAATGTATTTCTTGAGGAGCCTTAATTTTGGGTGCATTTTCCCTGGGGTTACCACTGCCTGGCTGGAGTACCCGCCTGAGTCAGGCAGCATGACCATTTAATATGCAAATCTGAGTGTTATGGTGTACCTGGGGGTTTGCACGGTGCACACTTGGTTGAGTATCAGCTGGCAGTCTAGCTGAAGTGGAGCAAAAGAGCAGATGTTGTTTTTTCTGAGTCTTGCAGAATCAAGTTCTCCTCCGAGCACGATAAGTCCATCCTGCGTACCCACCACCAATGAGATCGGATCTCCCTGCCTATGGTCCTATGTCCTTTCTGCCTAAAATCTGCACTGGGGGAAAATCTACCCCCATTGTGTATTTTCTCTACAATGCTGAGCTAGCTCACATGAAATCACGATTCACCCACTCTGTGCGATTTCTTGTAACAAGACTGTACATGTTAAAATATTCAGCACAGAAAGTAGGTATCTTTTTGTTATCAATTGGTTAACTTACTGAAATAGGTCGGTAGTCTTTTGGCGTATTCTAGACAGTAACTGTTCTGAAAATTGTCGGAGCTTCTTGGTTTATAAAGCTCATAAATGGAATCTTAGAAGGTGAATTTCTCTGAGGCTCCTCCCATTGTGTTGCTGTAAATTTGGTGGAAAATCCCAGTTATGTGCGTAATGGGTGTTTCCGCCAAACTTTCACAAAAATTACGGTGGCGGAGAGGACGAGGTATTGAGGAAATTCACTTCCAGTAATTCCATTCAGGGGGTTTATATTACAGCCAAAATGAAATGTATAGACCATACTTGCTGTGGGTGCTGTTGATGTTGTTTTAACTGAGAAAGGTATTCAGCAATGTTAATTTACATAAATCAATCATTTGTCATTTGGAATCACAAATCAGAATGCCAAGTTAAGTTAATAACTGAAGTCTGACAGTCATTTCGTTCGATACAGCGACACATTTTAATCCTTTTTAAAGTATTTTGTTGCTTTTTCCATTTCATATTACTTTCCTCCTCAGATGAAGAATTATTGAGCAATTTTGGGGGCCTTATTGCATGTTTTAAGGAAGTAAATTAATACAGTCAACACCAACCAATCGGCCATAAAGTATTTTCTTTAACAACAAATTCATCAACCTAATTTTTAATTTCCCGCAGTAATTTTACTGCCTGACATTAGTCACAATGAAATGTACAGTACATACCTGTTGTTATTGGAGGTGTTGTTGGAGAAGCTCCTGAAAAAAAAATTAGGAATGTAAATTTACACAAATGATATGAAGAATATTCAAGATTGGAATGAATTTCTTGCAGAAGAAGCCTTTTATCAGATCAGGTTTCTCTAAAACATTGCATTAGAATATTTCCTTCTTGTAGATTTCCAATCTAATCCAACATATCTGGTCTCTCCCTCCAAGTTTACATATCTTTTTTATGATGTGATGATATATTCTCTCCAAATGTTGTGATTGTCTTCGCTAATTACCATTTCACATTTTAAGCACCTTTTCTAGGAAAACAATTGCTTCTACTTTCTCCATATATCCTCACATTTGTATCCTGATTTGAGGTCCCTTTTTATTAATTCGAATATTTCAGTTATTTTCACTCCAAAACTCTGTCATAATTTTGGAATACTTCCATTCAATCGCTTTAACTTTCTCCTGTGAATACAGCCATGTTTTGTTTAAATGATTCATTATTGCCCTCTGCTTTCGTAAGAACATAAGAACAAAAGAACTTAAGAAATAGAAGCAGGGGTAAGCCATATGGCCCCTCGAGCCTGCTCCGCCATTTAATACGATCATGCCTGATCCGTTCATGGACTCAGGTCCATTGCCCTGCCAACTCTCCTTAACCCCTTATTCACTTATCGTTTCAGAAAATGTCTATTTCTGTCTCAAATTTATTTAATGTCACATCTTCCGCTGCTTACTGTGGCAGCGAATTCCACAGATCCGCAACCCTCTGAGAGAAGAAATTTCTTCTCATCTCAGTTTTGAATGGGTGGCCCCTTATTCTAAGATTATGCTCTCTAGTTCTAGTCTCCCCTATCAGCGGAAACATCCTCTCTGCATCCACCCTGTCAAGCCGCCGCATGATCTTATACGTTTTGATAAGATCACCTCTCATTCTTCTGAATTCAAATGAGTAAAGGCTCAACCTACTCAACCTTTCATCATAAGTGAACCACCTCATCTCCGGAATCAACCTTGTGAACCTTCTCTGAACTGGCTCCAAAGCAAGTCTATCCTTTCATAAATATGGAAACCAAAACTGCACGCAGTATTCCAGGTGTGGCCTCATTAATACCCTGTACAACTATAGCAAGACTTCCATGCTTTTTTCTCCATCCCCTTTGCAATAAAGGCCAAGATTCCATTGGCCTTCCTGATCACTTGCTGTACCTGCATGCTAACCTTTTGTGTTTCATGCACAAATACCCCCAGGTCCTGCTGTACTGCAGCACTTTGCAATCTTTCCCCATTTAAACAATAGCTTGCTCTTTGATTTTTTCTGCCAAAATGCATGACTTTCCAACGTTATACTCAATCTGCCAAAATTTTGTCCACTCATTTAGCCTGTCTGTGTCCTTTTGTTGATTTTTTGTGTCTTCCTCACACATTGCATTTCCTCCCATCTTTGTATCGTCAGCAAACTTTGGCTATGTTACACTCAGTCCCTTCATCCAAGTTGTTAATATAGATTGTAAATAGTTTAGGTCATCCTGATGATCCGCTTTTCCTCTTTTCCATGATTCCGAAATCCATTCCAAAATGAAGTGCGTGCAATTGCACTCAACATTCACAATGTGGCACAGCTGATGCTTTGAACAATTTGGAATTTTGTGTCTTTGTTCTGGTATTCAAAACTAATTTACATAAAACCCAGGATCCCAGTTGCCCGCGTTGTGTCTTTGCCATCTTGTTCTTAAAGATCTATTATCTGCACCCACAGATCTCTCTGTTCCACCATTCAGAATTTTTTATTGATGGTAGATTCCCATTCCGTGTTCTTTTGTGCTAAATTTATAACCTGTTTGAGTCAGAATCGGCTTCCCGAGTAAAGCTTAGATGTCATAAACCAGGGTTGTACATCAACAAGATCCTGCAAATCAACTGGGAGGACAGACGCACCACCATCAGTATTCTCACTCAAACAAACATTCCCAGCATCGAAGCACTGACCACACTCGACCAGCTCCATTGGGCAGGCCACATTGTCCAACATTCCGATACGAAATTCCCTCAGCAAGTGCTCTACTCGGAACTCCTACACGGTAAGCAAGCCCCAGTTGGGCAGAGGAAACGCTTCAAGGACACGCTCAAAGCCTCCATGATAAAGTGGAACATCCCCACCGGCACCTGGGAATCCCTGGCCCAATACCACCCTAAATGGAGGAAGAGCATCCGGGTGGTCGCTGAGCACCTCGTGTCTCCTAGGCGAGAGCATGCAAAAACCAAGCACAGACAGCGGAAGGAGCGTGCAGCAAACCCCACCCACGCTTTCCTTCAACCACTGCCTGCCCCACCTGTTACAAAGACTGTACTTCCCACATTGGATTGTACAGCCACCTGAGAACTCACTTTTAGAGTGGAAGCAAGTTTTCCTCGATTTCGAGGGACTGCCTATGATGATGACATCAACAATGTAAAAGTTCTTTCTTGAATAAATTTCACTCATAACAACCAAATAACAACCAAATTCATCAGTTTAATTGTTTTTCAATTCCAGTAATGTATTTCTTGAGGAGCCTTAATTTTGGGTGCATTTTCCCTGGGGTTACCACTGCCTGGCTGGAGTACCCGCCTGAGTCAGGCAGCATGACCATTTAATATGCAAATCTGAGTGTTATGGTGTACCTGGGGGTTTGCACGGTGCACACTTGGTTGAGTATCAGCTGGCAGTCTAGCTGAAGTGGAGCAAAAGAGCAGATGTTGTTTTTTCTGAGTCTTGCAGAATCAAGTTCTCCTCCGAGCACGATAAGTCCATCCTGCGTACCCACCACCAATGAGATCGGATCTCCCTGCCTATGGTCCTATGTCCTTTCTGCCTAAAATCTGCACTGGGGGAAAATCTACCCCCATTGTGTATTTTCTCTACAATGCTGAGCTAGCTCACATGAAATCACGATTCACCCTCTCTGTGCGATTTCTTGTAACAAGACTGTACATGTTAAAACATTCAGCACAGAAAGTAGGTATCTTTTTGTTATCAATTGGTTAACTTACTGAAATAGGTCGGTAGTCTTTTGGCGTATTCTAGACAGTAACTGTTCTGAAAATTGTCGGAGCTTCTTGGTTTGTAAAGCTCATAAATGGAATCTTAGAAGGTGAATTTCTCTGAGGCTCCTCCCATTGTGTTGCTGTAAATTTGGTGGAAAATCCCAGTTATGTGCGTAATGGGTGTTTCCGCCAAACTTTCACAAAAATTACGGTGGCGGAGAGGACGAGGTATTGAGGAAATTCACTTCCAGTAATTCCATTCAGGGGGTTTATATTACAGCCAAAATGAAATGTATAGACCATACTTGCTGTGGGTGCTGTTGATGTTGTTTTAACTGAGAAAGGTATTCAGCAATGTTAATTTACATAAATCAATCATTTGTCATTTGGAATCACAAATCAGAATGCCAAGTTAAGTTAATATCTGAAGTCTGACAGTCATTCCGTTCGATACAGCGACACATTTTAATCCTTTTTAAAGTATTTTGTTGCTTTTTCCATTTCATATTACTTTCCTCCTCAGATGAAGAATTATTGAGCAATTTTGGGGGCCTTATTGCATGTTTTAAGGAAGTAAATTAATACAGTCAACACCAACCAATCGGCCATAAAGTATTTTCTTTAACAACAAATTCATCAACCTAATTTTTAATTTCCCGCAGTAATTTTACTGCCTGACATTAGTCACAATGAAATGTACAGTACATACCTGTTGTTATTGGAGGTGTTGTTGGAGAAGCTCCTGAAAAAAAAATTAGGAATGTAAATTTACACAAATGATATGAAGAATATTCAAGATTGGAATGAATTTCTTGCAGAAGAAGCCTTTTATCAGATCAGGTTTCTCTAAAACATTGCATTAGAATAGTTCCTTCTTGTAGATTTCCACTCTAATCCAAAATATCTGGTCTCTCCCTCCAAGTTTTCATATCTTTTTTATGATGTGATGATATATTCTCTCCAAATGTTGTTACTGTATTCGCTAATTACCATTTCACATTTTAAGCACCTTTTCTAGGAAAACAATTGCTTCTACTTTCTCCATATATCCTCACATTTGTATCCTGATTTGAGGTCCCTTTTTATTAATTAGAATATTTCAGATTTTTTCAATCCGAAACTCTGTCATAACTTTGGAATACTTCGATTCAATCCCTTTAACCTTCTCCTGTGATTACAGCCATGTTTTGATTAAATGATTCATTATTGCCCTCTGCTTTCATCAGAACTTAAGAACAAAAGAACTTAAGAAATAGAAGCAGGAGTAAGCCATATGGCCCCTCAAGCCTGCTCCGGCATTTAATACGATCATGGCTGATCCGATCATGGACTCAGGTCCATTTCCCTGCCCACTCTCCATAACCCCTTATTCGCTTATCGTCTCAGAAAATGTCTATTTCTGTCTCAAATTTATTTACTGTCCCAGATTCCACCGTTCTCTGAGGCAGCGGATTCCAGAGATCCACAACCCTCTGAGAGAAGAAATTTCTTCTCATCTCAGTTTTGAATGGGTGGCCCCTTATTCTAAGATTATGCTCTCTAGTTCTAGTCTCCCCTATCAGTGGAAACATCCTCTCTGCATCCACCCTGTCAAGCCGCCTCATGATCTTATATGTTTTGATAAGATCACCTCGCATTCTTCTGAATTCCAATGAGCAAAGGCTCAACCTACTCAACCTTTCATCATAAGTGAACCACCTCATCTCCGGAATCAACCTTGTGAACCTTCTCTGAACTGGCTCCAAAGCAAGTCTATCCTTTCATAAATATGGAAACCAAAACTGCACGCAGTATTCCAAGTGTGGCCTCATTAATACCCTGTAAAACTATAGCAAGACTTCCATGCTTTTTTCTCCATCCCCTTTGCAATAAAGGCCAAGATTCCATTGGCCTTCCTGATCACTTGCTGTACCTGCATGCTAACCTTTTGTGTTTCCTGCACAAATACCCCCAGGTCCTGCTGTACTGCAGCACTTTGCAATCTTTCCCCATTTAAATAATAGCTTGCTCTTTGATTTTTTTCTGCCAAAATGCATGACTTTCCAACGTTATACTCAATCTGCCAAAATTTTGTCCACTCATTTAGCCTGTCTGTGTCCTTTTGTTGATTTTTTGTGTCTTCCTCACACGTTGCATTTCCTCCCATCTTTGTATCGTCAGCAAAGTTTGGCAATGTTACACTCAGTCCCTTCATCCAAGTTGTAAATAGTTTGGGTCATCCTGATGATCCGTTTTTCCTCTTTTCCATGATTCCGAAATCCATTCCAAAATGAAGTGCATGCAATTGCACTCAATATTCACAATGTGGCACAGCTGATGCTTTGAACATTTTGGAATTTTGTGTCTTTGTTCTGGTATTCAAAACTAATTTACATAAAACCCAGGATCCCAGTTGCCCGCGTTGTGTCTTTGCCATCTTGTTCTTAAAGATCTATTATCTGCACCCACAGATCTCTCTGTTCCACCATTCAGAATTTTTTATTGATGGTAGATTCCCATTCCGTGTTCTTTTGTGCTAAATTTATAACCTGTTTGAGTCAGAATCGGCTTCCCGAGTAAAGCTTAGATGTCATAAACCAGGGTTGTCATCAACAAGATCCTGCAAATCCACTGGGAGGACAGACGCACCAACATCAGTATTCTCACTCAAACAAACATTCCCAGCATCGAAGCACTGACCACACTCGACCAGCTCCATTGGGCAGGCCACATTGTCCAACATTCCGATACGAAATTCCCTCAGCAAGTGCTCTACTCGGAACTCCTACACGGTAAGCAAGCCCCAGTTGGGCAGAGGAAACGCTTCAAGGATACGATCAAAGTCTCCATGATAAAGTGCAACATCCCCACCGGCACCTGGGAATCCCTGGCCCCATGCCACCCTAAATGGAGGAAGAGCATCCGGGTGGTCGCTGAGCACCTCGAGTCTCCTAGGCGAGAACATGCAAAAACCAAGCACAGACAGCGGAAGGAGCGTGCAGCAAACCCCACCCACGCTTTCCTTCAACCACTGCCTGCCCCACCTGCTACAAAGACTGTACTTCCCACATTGGATTGTACAGCCACCTGAGAACTCACTTTTAGAGTGGAAGCAAGTCTTCCTCGATTTCGAGGGACTGCCTATGATGATGACATCAACAATGTAAAAGTTCTTTCTTGAATAAATTTCTCTCAGTTCCACAAAATAACAAGCAAATTCTTCAGTTTAATTGTTTTTCAATTCCAGTGATGTATTTCTTGAGGAGCCTTAATTTTGGGTGCATTTTCCCTGGGGTTACCACTGCCTGGCTGGAGTACCCGCCTGAGTCAGGCAGCATGACCTTTTAATATGCAAATCTGAGTGTTATGGTGTACCTGGGGGTTTGCACGGTGCACACTTGGTTGAGTATCAGCTGGCAGTCTAGCTGAAGTGGAGCAAAAGAGCAGATGTTGTTTTTTCTGAGTCTTGCAGAATCAAGTTCTCCTCCGAGCACGATAAGTCCATCCTGGGTACCCACCACCAATGAGATCGGATCTCCCTGCCTTTGGTCCTACGTCCTTTCTGCCTAAAATCTGCACTGGGGGAAAATCTACCCCCATTGTGTATTTTCTCTACAATGCTGAGCTAGCTCACATGAAATCACGATTCATCCTCTCTGTGCGATTTCTTGTAACAAGACTGTACATGTTAAAATATTCAGCACAGAAAGTAGGTATCTTTTTGTTATCAATTGGTTAACTTACTGAAATAGGTCGGTAGTCTTTTGGCGTATTCTAGACAGTAACTTCTGAAAATTGTCGGAGCTTCTTGGTTTGTAAAGCTCATAAATGGAATCTTAGAAGGTGAATTTCTCTGAGGCTCCTCCCATTGTGTTGCTGTAAATTTGGTGGAAAATCCCAGTTATGTGCGTAATGGGTGTTTCCGCCAAACTTTCACAAAAATTACGGTGGCGGAGAGGACGAGGTATTGAGGAAATTCACTTCCAGTAATTCCATTCAGGGGGTTTATATTACAGCCAAAATGAAATGTATAGACCATACTTGCTGTGGGTGCTGTTGATGTTGTTTTAACTGAGAAAGGTATTCAGCAATGTTAATTTACATAAATCAATCATTTGTCATTTGGAATCACAAATCAGAATGCCAAGTTAAGTTAATATCTGAAGTCTGACAGTCATTTTGTTCGATACAGCGACACATTTTAATCCTTTTTAAAGTATTTTGTTGCTTTTTCCATTTCATATTACTTTCCTCCTCAGATGAAGAATTATTGAGCAATTTTGGGGGCCTTATTGCATGTTTTAAGGAAGTAAATTAATACAGTCAACACCAACCAATCGGCCATAAAGTATTTTCTTTAACAACAAATTCATCAACCTAATTTTTAATTTCCCGCAGTAATTTTACTGCCTGACATTAGTCACAATGAAATGTACAGTACATACCTGTTGTTATTGGAGGTGTTGTTGGAGAAGCTCCTGAAAAAAAAATTAGGAATGTAAATTTACACAAATGATATGAAGAATATTCAAGATTGGAATGAATTTCTTGCAGAAGAAGCCTTTTATCAGATCAGGTTTCTCTAAAACATTGCATTAGAATATTTCCTTCTTGTAGATTTCCACGCTAATCCAACATATCTGGTCTCTCCCTCCAAGTTTTCATATCTTTTTTATGATGTGATGATATATTCTCTCCAAATGTTGTGATTGTCTTCGCTAATTACCATTTCATATTTTAAGCACCTTTTCTAGGAAAACAATTGCTTCTACTTTCTCCATATATCCTCACATTTGTATCCTGATTTGAGGTCCCTTTTTATTAATTAGAATATTTCAGATATTTTCAATCCGAAACTCTGTCATAACTTTGGAATACTTCGATTCAATCCCTTTAACCTTCTCCTGTGAATACAGCCATGTTTTGATTAAATGATTCATTATTGCCCTCTGCTTTCATCAGAACATAAGAACAAAAGAACTTAAGAAATAGAAGCAGGAGTAAGCCATATGGCCCCTCGAGCCTGCTCCGCCATTTAATACGATCATGGCTGATCCGATCATGGACTCAGGTACATTTCCCTGCCCACTCTCCATAACCCCTTATTCATTTATCGTTTCAGAAAATGTCTATTTCTGTCTCAAATTTATTTAATGTCCCAGCTTCCACTGCTCTCTGAGGCAGCGAATTCCACAGATCCGCAACCCTCTGAGAGAAGAAATTTCTTCTCATCTCAGTTTTGAATGGGTGGCCCCTTATTCTAAGATTATGCTCTCTAGTTCTAGTCTCCCCTATCAGTGGAAACATCCTCTCTGCATCCACCCTGTCAAGCCGCCTCATGATCTTATACGTTTTGATAAGATCACCTCGCATTCTTCTGAATTCCAATGAGTAAAGGCTCAACCTACTCAACCTTTCATCATAAGTGAAGCACCTCATCTCCGGAATCAACCTTGTGAACCTTCTCTGAACTGGCTCCAAAGCAAGTCTATCCTTTCATAAATATGGAAACCAAAACTGCACGCAGTATTCCAGGTGTGGCCTCATTAATACCCTGTAAAACTATAGCAAGACTTCCATGCTTTTTTCTCCATCCCCTTTGCAATAAAGGCCAAGATTCCATTGGCCTTCCTGATCACTTGCTGTACCTGCATGCTAACCTTTTGTGTTTCATGCACAAATACCCCCAGGTCCTGCTGGACTGCAGCACTTTGCAATCTTTCCCCATTTAAATAATAGCTTGCTCTTTGATTTTTTTCTGCCAAAATGCATGACTTTCCAACGTTATACTCAATCTGCCAAAATTTTGTCCACTCATTTAGCCTGTCTGTGTCCTTTTGTTGATTTTTTGTGTCTTCCTCACACGTTGCATTTCCTCCCATCTTTGTATCGTCAGCAAACTTTGGCTATATTACACTCAGTCCCTTCATCCAAGTTGTTAATATAGATTGTAAATAGTTTGGGTCATCCTGATGATCCGCTTTTCCTCTTTTCCATGATTCCGAAATCCATTCCAAAATGAAGTGCATGCAATTGCACTCAACATTCACAATGTGGGACAGCTGATGCTTTGAACATTTTGGAATTTTGTGTCTTTGTTCTGGTATTCAAAACTAATTTACATAAAACCCAGGATCCCAGTTGCCCGCGTTGTGTCTTTGCCATCTTGTTCTTAAAGATCTATTATCTGCACCCACATATCTCTCTGTTCCACCATTCAGAATTTTTTATTGATGGTAGATTCCCATTCCGTGTTCTTTTGTGCTAAATTTATAACCTGTTTGAGTCAGAATCGGCTTCCCGAGTAAAGCTTAGATGTCATAAACCAGGGTTGTACATCAACAAGATCCTGCAAATCCACTGGGAGGACAGACGCACCAACATCAGTATTCTCACTCAAACAAACATTCCCAGCATCGAAGCACTGACCACACTCGACCAGCTCCATTGGGCAGGCCACATTGTCCAACATTCCGATACGAAATTCCCTCAGCAAGTGCTCTACTCGGAACTCCTACACGGTAAGCAAGCCCCAGTTGGGCAGAGGAAATGCTTCAAGGACACGCTCAAAGCCTCCATGATAAAGTGGAACATCCCCAGCGGCACCTGGGAATCCCTGGCCCAATACCACCCTAAATGGAGGAAGAGCATCCGGGTGGTCGCTGAGCACCTCGAGTCTCCTAGGCGAGAGCATGCAAAAACCAAGCACAGACAGCGGAAGGAGCGTGCAGCAAACCCCACCCACGCTTTCCTTCAACCACTGCCTGCCCCACCTGCTACAAAGACTGTACTTCCCACATTGGATTGTACAGCCACCTGAGAACTCACTTTTAGAGTGGAAGCAAGTCTTCCTCGATTTCGAGGGACTGCCTATGATGATGACATCAACAATGTAAAAGTTCTTTCTTGAATAAATTTCTCTCAGTTCCACAAAATAACAACCAAATTCATCAGTTTAATTGTTCTTCAATTCCAGTGATGTATTTCTTGAGGAGCCTTAATTTTGGGTGCATTTTCCCTGGGGTTACCACTGCCTGGCTGGAGTACCCGCCTGAGTCAGGCAGCATGACCTTTTAATATGCAAATCTGAGTGTTATGGTGTACCTGGGGGTTTTCACGGTGCACACTTGGTTGAGTATCAGCTGGCAGTCTAGCTGAAGTGGAGCAAAAGAGCAGATGTTGTTTTTTCTGAGTCTTGCAGAATCAAGTTCTCCTCCGAGCACGATAAGTCCATCCTGCGTACCCACCACCAATGAGATCGGATCTCCCTGCCTATGGTCCTATGTCCTTTCTGCCTAAAATCTGCACTGGGGGAAAATCTACCCCCATTGTGTATTTTCTCTACAATGCTGAGCTAGCTCACATGAAATCACGATTCACCCTCTCTGTGCGATTTCTTGTAACAAGACTGTACATGTTAAAACATTCAGCACAGAAAGTAGGTATCTTTTTGTTATCAATTGGTTAACTTACTGAAATAGGTCGGTAGTCTTTTGGCGTATTCTAGACAGTAACTGTTCTGAAAATTGTCGGAGCTTCTTGGTTTGTAAAGCTCATAAATGGAATCTTAGAAGGTGAATTTCTCTGAGGCTCCTCCCATTGTGTTGCTGTAAATTTGGTGGAAAATCCCAGTTATGTGCGTAATGGGTGTTTCCGCCAAACTTTCACAAAAATTACGGTGGCGGAGAGGACGAGGTATTGAGGAAATTCACTTCCAGTAATTCCATTCAGGGGGTTTATATTACAGCCAAAATGAAATGTATAGACCATACTTGCTGTGGGTGCTGTTGATGTTGTTTTAACTGAGAAAGGTATTCAGCAATGTTAATTTACATAAATCAATCATTTGTCATTTGGAATCACAAATCAGAATGCCAAGTTAAGTTAATATCTGAAGTCTGACAGTCATTTTGTTCGATACAGCGACACATTTTAATCCTTTTTAAAGTATTTTGTTGCTTTTTCCATTTCATATTACTTTCCTCCTCAGATGAAGAATTATTGAGCAATTTTGGGGGCCATATTGCATGTTTTAAGGAAGTAAATTAATACAGTCAACACCAACCAATCGGCCATAAAGTATTTTCTTTAACAACAAATTCATCAACCTAATTTTTAATTTCCCGCAGTAATTTTACTGCCTGACATTAGTCACAATGAAATGTACAGTACATACCTGTTGTTATTGGAGGTGTTGTTGGAGAAGCTCCTGAAAAAAAAATTAGGAATGTAAATTTACACAAATGATATGAAGAATATTCAAGATTGGAATGAATTTCTTGCAGAAGAAGCCTTTTATCAGATCAGGTTTCTCTAAAACATTGCATTAGAATATTTCCTTCTTGTAGATTTCCAATCTAATCCAACATATCTGGTCTCTTCCTCCAAGTTTTCATATCTTTTTTATGATGGGATGATATATTCTCTCCAAATGTTGTGATTGTCTTCGCTAATTACCATTTCACATTTTAAGCACCTTTACTAGGAAAACAATTGCTTCTACTTTCTCCATATATCCTCACATTTGTATCCTGATTTGAGGTCCCTTTTTATTAATTCGAATATTTCAGTTATTTTCACTCCAAAACTCTGTCATAATTTTGGAATACTTCCATTCAATCGCTTTAACTTTCTCCTGTGAATACAGCCATGTTTTGTTTAAATGATTCATTATTGCCCTCTGCTTTCGTAAGAACATAAGAACAAAAGAACTTAAGAAATAGAAGCAGGGGTAAGCCATATGGCCCCTCGAGCCTGCTCCGCCATTTAATACGATCATGCCTGATCCGTTCATGGACTCAGGTCCATTGCCCTGCCAACTCTCCTAAACCCCTTATTCACTTATCGTTTCAGAAAATGTCTATTTCTGTCTCAAATTTATTTAATGTCACATCTTCCGCTGCTTACTGTGGCAGCGATTTCCACAGATCCGCAACCCTCTGAGAGAAGAAATTTCTTCTCATCTCAGTTTTGAATGGGTGGCCCCTTATTCTAAGATTATGCTCTCTAGTTCTAGTCTCCCCTATCAGCGGAAACATCCACTCTGCATCCACCCTGTCAAGCCGCCGCATGATCTTATACGTTTTGATAAGATCACCTCTCATTCTTCTGAATTCAAATGAGTAAAGGCTCAACCTACTCAACCTTTCATCATAAGTGAACCACCTCATCTCCGGAATCAACCTTGTGAACCTTCTCTGAACTGGCTCCAAAGCAAGTCTATCCTTTCATAAATATGGAAACCAAAACTGCACGCAGTATTCCAGGTGTGGCCTCATTAATACCCTGTACAACTATAGCAAGACTTCCATGCTTTTTTCTCCATCCCCTTTGCAATAAAGGCCAAGATTCCATTGGCCTTCCTGATCACTTGCTGTACCTGCATGCTAACCTTTTGTGTTTCATGCACAAATACCCCCAGGTCCTGCTGTACTGCAGCACTTTGCAATCTTTCCCCATTTAAACAATAGCTTGCTCTTTGATTTTTTTCTGCCAAAATGCATGACTTTCCAACGTTATACTCAATCTGCCAAAATTTTGTCCACTCATTTAGCCTGTCTGTGTCCTTTTGTTGATTTTTTGTGTCTTCCTCACACATTGCATTTCCTCCCATCTTTGTATCGTCAGCAAACTTTGGCTATGTTACACTCAGTCCCTTCATCCAAGTTGTTAATATAGATTGTAAATAGTTTGGGTCATCCTGATGATCCGCTTTTCCTCTTTTCCATGATTCCGAAATCCATTCCAAAATGAAGTGCGTGCAATTGCACTCAACATTCACAATGTGGCACAGCTGATGCTTTGAACAATTTGGAATTTTGTGTCTTTGTTCTGGTATTCAAAACTAATTTACATAAAACCCAGGATCCCAGTTGCCCGCGTTGTGTCTTTGCCATCTTGTTCTTAAAGATCTATTATCTGCACCCACAGATCTCTCTGTTCCACCATTCAGAATTTTTTATTGATGGTAGATTCCCATTCCGTGTTCTTTTGTGCTAAATTTATAACCTGTTTGAGTCAGAATCGGCTTCCCGAGTAAAGCTTAGATGTCATAAACCAGGGTTGTACATCAACAAGATCCTGCAAATCAACTGGGAGGACAGACGCACCACCATCAGTATTCTCACTCAAACAAACATTCCCAGCATCGAAGCACTGACCACACTCGACCAGCTCCATTGGGCAGGCCACATTGTCCAACATTCCGATACGAAATTCCCTCAGCAAGTGCTCTACTCGGAACTCCTACACGGTAAGCAAGCCCCAGTTGGGCAGAGGAAACGCTTCAAGGACACGCTCAAAGCCTCCATGATAAAGTGGAACATCCCCACCGGCACCTGGGAATCCCTGGCCCAATACCACCCTAAATGGAGGAAGAGCATCCGGGTGGTCGCTGAGCACCTCGTGTCTCCTAGGCGAGAGCATGCAAAAACCAAGCACAGACAGCGGAAGGAGCGTACAGCAAACCCCACCCACGCTTTCCTTCAACCACTGCCTGCCCCACCTGTTACAAAGACTGTACTTCCCACATTGGATTGTACAGCCACCTGAGAACTCACTTTTAGAGTGGAAGCAAGTTTTCCTCGATTTCGAGGGACTGCCTATGATGATGACATCAACAATGTAAAAGTTCTTTCTTGAATAAATTTCTCTCATAACAACCAAATAACAACCAAATTCATCAGTTTAATTGTTTTTCAATTCCAGTAATGTATTTCTTGAGGAGCCTTAATTTTGGGTGCATTTTCCCTGGGGTTACCACTGCCTGGCTGGAGTACCCGCCTGAGTCAGGCAGCATGACCTTTTAATATGCAAATCTGAGTGTTATGGTGTACCTGGGGGTTTGCACGGTGCACACTTGGTTGAGTATCAGCTGGCAGTCTAGCTGAAGTGGAGCAAAAGAGCAGATGTTGTTTTTTCTGAGTCTTGCAGAATCAAGTTCTCCTCCGAGCACGATAAGTCCATCCTGGGTACCCACCACCAATGAGATCGGATCTCCCTGCCTATGGTCCTATGTCCTTTCTGCCTAAAATCTGCACTGGGGGAAAATCTACCCCCATTGTGTATTTTCTCTACAATGCTGAGCTAGCTCACATGAAATCACGATTCATCCTCTCTGTGCGATTTCTTGTAACAAGACTGTACATGTTAAAATATTCAGCACAGAAAGTAGGTATCTTTTTGTTATCAATTGGTTAACTTACTGAAATAGGTCGGTAGTCTTTTGGCGTATTCTAGACAGTAAGTGTTCTGAAAATTGTCGGAGCTTCTTGGTTTATAAAGCTCATAAATGGAATCTTAGAAGGTGAATTTCTCTGAGGCTCCTCCCATTGTGTTGCTGTAAATTTGGTGGAAAATCCCAGTTATGTGCGTAATGGGTGTTTCCGCCAAACTTTCACAAAAATTACGGTGGCGGAGAGGACGAGGTATTGAGGAAATTCACTTCCAGTAATTCCATTCAGAGGGTTTATATTACAGCCAAAATGAAATGTATAGACCATACTTGCTGTGGGTGCTGTTGATGTTGTTTTAACTGAGAAAGGTATTCAGCAATGTTAATTTACATAAATCAATCATTTGTCATTTGGAATCACAAATCAGAATGCCAAGTTAAGTTAATATCTGAAGTCTGACAGTCATTTCGTTCGATACAGCGACACATTTTAATCCTTTTTAAAGTATTTTGTTGCTTTTTCCATTTCATATTACTTTCCTCCTCAGATGAAGAATTATTGAGCAATTTTGGGGGCATTATTGCATGTTTTAAGGAAGTAAATTAATACAGTCAACACCAACCAATCGGCCATAAAGTATTTTCTTTAACAACAAATTCATCAACCTAATTTTTAATTTCCCGCAGTAATTTTACTGCCTGACATTAGTCACAATGAAATGTACAGTACATACCTGTTGTTATTGGAGGTGTTGTTGGAGAAGCTCCTGAAAAAAAAATTAGGAATGTAAATTTACACAAATGATATGAAGAATATTCAAGATTGGAATGAATTTCTTGCAGAAGAAGCCTTTTATCAGATCAGGTTTCTCTAAAACATTGCATTAGAATATTTCCTTCTTGTAGATTTCCAATCTAATCCAACATATCTGGTCTCTCCCTCCAAGTTTTCATATCTTTTTTATGATGTGATGATATATTCTCTCCAAATGTTGTGATTGTCTTCGCTAATTACCATTTCACATTTTAAGCACCTTTTCTAGGAAAACAATTGCTTCTACTTTCTCCATATATCCTCACATTTGTATCCTGATTTGAGGTCCCTTTTTATTAATTCGAATATTTCAGTTATTTTCACTCCAAAACTCTGTCATAATTTTGGAATACTTCCATTCAATCGCTTTAACTTTCTCCTGTGAATACAGCCATGTTTTGTTTAAATGATTCATTATTGCCCTCTGCTTTCGTAAGAACATAAGAACAAAAGAACTTAAGAAATAGAAGCAGGGGTAAGCCATATGGCCCCTCGAGCCTGCTCCGCCATTTAATACGATCATGCCTGATCCGTTCATGGACTCAGGTCCATTGCCCTGCCAACTCTCCTAAACCCCTTATTCGCTTATCGTCTCAGAAAATGTCTATTTCTGTCTCAAATTTATTTAATGTCACATCTTCCGCTGCTTACTGTGGCAGCGAATTCCACAGATCCGCAACCCTCTGAGAGAAGAAATTTCTTCTCATCTCAGTTTTGAATGGGTGGCCCCTTATTCTAAGATTATGCTCTCTAGTTCTAGTCTCCCCTATCAGCGGAAACATCCACTCTGCATCCACCCTGTCAAGCCGCCGCATGATCTTATACGTTTTGATAAGATCACCTCTCATTCTTCTGAATTCAAATGAGTAAAGGCTCAACCTACTCAACCTTTCATCATAAGTGAACCACCTCATCTCCGGAATCAACCTTGTAAACCTTCTCTGAACTGGCTCCAAAGCAAGTCTATCCTTTCATAAATATGGAAACCAAAACTGCACGCAGTATTCCAGGTGTGGCCTCATTAATACCCTGTACAACTATAGCAAGACTTCCATGCTTTTTTCTCCATCCCCTTTGCAATAAAGGCCAAGATTCCATTGGCCTTCCTGATCACTTGCTGTACCTGCATGCTAACCTTTTGTGTTTCATGCACAAATACCCCCAGGTCCTGCTGTACTGCAGCACTTTGCAATCTTTCCCCATTTAAACAATAGCTTGCTCTTTGATTTTTTTCTGCCAAAATGCATGACTTTCCAACGTTATACTCAATCTGCCAAAATTTTGTCCACTCATTTAGCCTGTCTGTGTCCTTTTGTTGATTTTTTGTGTCTTCCTCACACATTGCATTTCCTCCCATCTTTGTATCGTCAGCAAACTTTGGCTATGTTACACTCAGTCCCTTCATCCAAGTTGTTAATATAGATTGTAAATAGTTTGGGTCATCCTGATGATCCGCTTTTCCTCTTTTCCATGATTCCGAAATCCATTCCAAAATGAAGTGCGTGCAATTGCACTCAACATTCACAATGTGGCACAGCTGATGCTTTGAACAATTTGGAATTTTGTGTCTTTGTTCTGGTATTCAAAACTAATTTACATAAAACCCAGGATCCCAGTTGCCCGCGTTGTGTCTTTGCCATCTTGTTCTTAAAGATCTATTATCTGCACCCACAGATCTCTCTGTTCCACCATTCAGAATTTTTTATTGATGGTAGATTCCCATTCCGTGTTCTTTTGTGCTAAATTTATAACCTGTTTGAGTCAGAATCGGCTTCCCGAGTAAAGCTTAGATGTCATAAACCAGGGTTGTACATCAACAAGATCCTGCAAATCAACTGGGAGGACAGACGCACCACCATCAGTATTCTCACTCAAACAAACATTCCCAGCATCGAAGCACTGACCACACTCGACCAGCTCCATTGGGCAGGCCACATTGTCCAACATTCCGATACGAAATTCCCTCAGCAAGTGCTCTACTCGGAACTCCTACACGGTAAGCAAGCCCCAGTTGGGCAGAGGAAACGCTTCAAGGACACGCTCAAAGCCTCCATGATAAAGTGGAACATCCCCACCGGCACCTGGGAATCCCTGGCCCAATACCACCCTAAATGGAGGAAGAGCATCCGGGTGGTCGCTGAGCACCTCGTGTCTCCTAGGCGAGAGCATGCAAAAACCAAGCACAGACAGCGGAAGGAGCGTGCAGCAAACCCCACCCACGCTTTCCTTCAACCACTGCCTGCCCCACCTGTTACAAAGACTGTACTTCCCACATTGGATTGTACAGCCACCTGAGAACTCACTTTTAGAGTGGAAGCAAGTTTTCCTCGATTTCGAGGGACTGCCTATGATGATGACATCAACAATGTAAAAGTTCTTTCTTGAATAAATTTCTCTCATAACAACCAAATAACAACCAAATTCATCAGTTTAATTGTTTTTCAATTCCAGTAATGTATTTCTTGAGGAGCCTTAATTTTGGGTGCATTTTCCCTGGGGTTACCACTGCCTGGCTGGAGTACCCGCCTGAGTCAGGCAGCATGACCATTTAATATGCAAATCTGAGTGTTATGGTGTACCTGGGGGTTTGCACGGTGCACACTTGGTTGAGTATCAGCTGGCAGTCTAGCTGAAGTGGAGCAAAAGAGCAGATGTTGTTTTTTCTGAGTCTTGCAGAATCAAGTTCTCCTCCGAGCACGATAAGTCCATCCTGCGTACCCACCACCAATGAGATCGGATCTCCCTGCCTATGGTCCTATGTCCTTTCTGCCTAAAATCTGCACTGGGGGAAAATCTACCCCCATTGTGTATTTTCTCTACAATGCTGAGCTAGCTCACATGAAATCACGATTCACCCACTCTGTGCGATTTCTTGTAACAAGACTGTACATGTTAAAATATTCAGCACAGAAAGTAGGTATCTTTTTGTTATCAATTGGTTAACTTACTGAAATAGGTCGGTAGTCTTTTGGCGTATTCTAGACAGTAACTGTTCTGAAAATTGTCGGAGCTTCTTGGTTTATAAAGCTCATAAATGGAATCTTAGAAGGTGAATTTCTCTGAGGCTCCTCCCATTGTGTTGCTGTAAATTTGGTGGAAAATCCCAGTTATGTGCGTAATGGGTGTTTCCGCCAAACTTTCACAAAAATTACGGTGGCGGAGAGGACGAGGTATTGAGGAAATTCACTTCCAGTAATTCCATTCAGGGGGTTTATATTACAGCCAAAATGAAATGTAGAGACCATACTTGCTGTGGGTGCTGTTGATGTTGTTTTAACTGAGAAAGGTATTCAGCAATGTTAATTTACATAAATCAATCATTTGTCATTTGGAATCACAAATCAGAATGCCAAGTTAAGTTAATAACTGAAGTCTGACAGTCATTTCGTTCGATACAGCGACACATTTTAATCCTTTTTAAAGTATTTTGTTGCTTTTTCCATTTCATATTACTTTCCTCCTCAGATGAAGAATTATTGAGCAATTTTGGGGGCCTTATTGCATGTTTTAAGGAAGTAAATTAATACAGTCAACACCAACCAATCGGCCATAAAGTATTTTCTTTAACAACAAATTCATCAACCTAATTTTTAATTTCCCGCAGTAATTTTACTGCCTGACATTAGTCACAATGAAATGTACAGTACATACCTGTTGTTATTGGAGGTGTTGTTGGAGAAGCTCCTGAAAAAAAAATTAGGAATGTAAATTTACACAAATGATATGAAGAATATTCAAGATTGGAATGAATTTCTTGCAGAAGAAGCCTTTTATCAGATCAGGTTTCTCTAAAACATTGCATTAGAATATTTCCTTCTTGTAGATTTCCAATCTAATCCAACATATCTGGTCTCTCCCTCCAAGTTTACATATCTTTTTTATGATGTGATGATATATTCTCTCCAAATGTTGTGATTGTCTTCGCTAATTACCATTTCACATTTTAAGCACCTTTTCTAGGAAAACAATTGCTTCTACTTTCTCCATATATCCTCACATTTGTATCCTGATTTGAGGTCCCTTTTTATTAATTCGAATATTTCAGTTATTTTCACTCCAAAACTCTGTCATAATTTTGGAATACTTCCATTCAATCGCTTTAACTTTCTCCTGTGAATACAGCCATGTTTTGTTTAAATGATTCATTATTGCCCTCTGCTTTCGTAAGAACATAAGAACAAAAGAACTTAAGAAATAGAAGCAGGGGTAAGCCATATGGCCCCTCGAGCCTGCTCCGCCATTTAATACGATCATGCCTGATCCGTTCATGGACTCAGGTCCATTGCCCTGCCAACTCTCCTTAACCCCTTATTCACTTATCGTTTCAGAAAATGTCTATTTCTGTCTCAAATTTATTTAATGTCACATCTTCCGCTGCTTACTGTGGCAGCGAATTCCACAGATCCGCAACCCTCTGAGAGAAGAAATTTCTTCTCATCTCAGTTTTGAATGGGTGGCCCCTTATTCTAAGATTATGCTCTCTAGTTCTAGTCTCCCCTATCAGCGGAAACATCCTCTCTGCATCCACCCTGTCAAGCCGCCGCATGATCTTATACGTTTTGATAAGATCACCTCTCATTCTTCTGAATTCAAATGAGTAAAGGCTCAACCTACTCAACCTTTCATCATAAGTGAACCACCTCATCTCCGGAATCAACCTTGTGAACCTTCTCTGAACTGGCTCCAAAGCAAGTCTATCCTTTCATAAATATGGAAACCAAAACTGCACGCAGTATTCCAGGTGTGGCCTCATTAATACCCTGTACAACTATAGCAAGACTTCCATGCTTTTTTCTCCATCCCCTTTGCAATAAAGGCCAAGATTCCATTGGCCTTCCTGATCACTTGCTGTACCTGCATGCTAACCTTTTGTGTTTCATGCACAAATACCCCCAGGTCCTGCTGTACTGCAGCACTTTGCAATCTTTCCCCATTTAAACAATAGCTTGCTCTTTGATTTTTTCTGCCAAAATGCATGACTTTCCAACGTTATACTCAATCTGCCAAAATTTTGTCCACTCATTTAGCCTGTCTGTGTCCTTTTGTTGATTTTTTGTGTCTTCCTCACACATTGCATTTCCTCCCATCTTTGTATCGTCAGCAAACTTTGGCTATGTTACACTCAGTCCCTTCATCCAAGTTGTTAATATAGATTGTAAATAGTTTAGGTCATCCTGATGATCCGCTTTTCCTCTTTTCCATGATTCCGAAATCCATTCCAAAATGAAGTGCGTGCAATTGCACTCAACATTCACAATGTGGCACAGCTGATGCTTTGAACAATTTGGAATTTTGTGTCTTTGTTCTGGTATTCAAAACTAATTTACATAAAACCCAGGATCCCAGTTGCCCGCGTTGTGTCTTTGCCATCTTGTTCTTAAAGATCTATTATCTGCACCCACAGATCTCTCTGTTCCACCATTCAGAATTTTTTATTGATGGTAGATTCCCATTCCGTGTTCTTTTGTGCTAAATTTATAACCTGTTTGAGTCAGAATCGGCTTCCCGAGTAAAGCTTAGATGTCATAAACCAGGGTTGTACATCAACAAGATCCTGCAAATCAACTGGGAGGACAGACGCACCACCATCAGTATTCTCACTCAAACAAACATTCCCAGCATCGAAGCACTGACCACACTCGACCAGCTCCATTGGGCAGGCCACATTGTCCAACATTCCGATACGAAATTCCCTCAGCAAGTGCTCTACTCGGAACTCCTACACGGTAAGCAAGCCCCAGTTGGGCAGAGGAAACGCTTCAAGGACACGCTCAAAGCCTCCATGATAAAGTGGAACATCCCCACCGGCACCTGGGAATCCCTGGCCCAATACCACCCTAAATGGAGGAAGAGCATCCGGGTGGTCGCTGAGCACCTCGTGTCTCCTAGGCGAGAGCATGCAAAAACCAAGCACAGACAGCGGAAGGAGCGTGCAGCAAACCCCACCCACGCTTTCCTTCAACCACTGCCTGCCCCACCTGTTACAAAGACTGTACTTCCCACATTGGATTGTACAGCCACCTGAGAACTCACTTTTAGAGTGGAAGCAAGTTTTCCTCGATTTCGAGGGACTGCCTATGATGATGACATCAACAATGTAAAAGTTCTTTCTTGAATAAATTTCTCTCATAACAACCAAATAACAACCAAATTCATCAGTTTAATTGTTTTTCAATTCCAGTAATGTATTTCTTGAGGAGCCTTAATTTTGGGTGCATTTTCCCTGGGGTTACCACTGCCTGGCTGGAGTACCCGCCTGAGTCAGGCAGCATGACCATTTAATATGCAAATCTGAGTGTTATGGTGTACCTGGGGGTTTGCACGGTGCACACTTGGTTGAGTATCAGCTGGCAGTCTAGCTGAAGTGGAGCAAAAGAGCAGATGTTGTTTTTTCTGAGTCTTGCAGAATCAAGTTCTCCTCCGAGCACGATAAGTCCATCCTGCGTACCCACCACCAATGAGATCGGATCTCCCTGCCTATGGTCCTATGTCCTTTCTGCCTAAAATCTGCACTGGGGGAAAATCTACCCCCATTGTGTATTTTCTCTACAATGCTGAGCTAGCTCACATGAAATCACGATTCACCCTCTCTGTGCGATTTCTTGTAACAAGACTGTACATGTTAAAACATTCAGCACAGAAAGTAGGTATCTTTTTGTTATCAATTGGTTAACTTACTGAAATAGGTCGGTAGTCTTTTGGCGTATTCTAGACAGTAACTGTTCTGAAAATTGTCGGAGCTTCTTGGTTTGTAAAGCTCATAAATGGAATCTTAGAAGGTGAATTTCTCTGAGGCTCCTCCCATTGTGTTGCTGTAAATTTGGTGGAAAATCCCAGTTATGTGCGTAATGGGTGTTTCCGCCAAACTTTCACAAAAATTACGGTGGCGGAGAGGACGAGGTATTGAGGAAATTCACTTCCAGTAATTCCATTCAGGGGGTTTATATTACAGCCAAAATGAAATGTATAGACCATACTTGCTGTGGGTGCTGTTGATGTTGTTTTAACTGAGAAAGGTATTCAGCAATGTTAATTTACATAAATCAATCATTTGTCATTTGGAATCACAAATCAGAATGCCAAGTTAAGTTAATATCTGAAGTCTGACAGTCATTTTGTTCGATACAGCGACACATTTTAATCCTTTTTAAAGTATTTTGTTGCTTTTTCCATTTCATATTACTTTCCTCCTCAGATGAAGAATTATTGAGCAATTTTGGGGGCCTTATTGCATGTTTTAAGGAAGTAAATTAATACAGTCAACACCAACCAATCGGCCATAAAGTATTTTCTTTAACAACAAATTCATCAACCTAATTTTTAATTTCCCGCAGTAATTTTACTGCCTGACATTAGTCACAATGAAATGTACAGTACATACCTGTTGTTATTGGAGGTGTTGTTGGAGAAGCTCCTGAAAAAAAAATTAGGAATGTAAATTTACACAAATGATATGAAGAATATTCAAGATTGGAATGAATTTCTTGCAGAAGAAGCCTTTTATCAGATCAGGTTTCTCTAAAACATTGCATTAGAATATTTCCTTCTTGTAGATTTCCACGCTAATCCAACATATCTGGTCTCTCCCTCCAAGTTTTCATATCTTTTTTATGATGTGATGATATATTCTCTCCAAATGTTGTGATTGTCTTCGCTAATTACCATTTCATATTTTAAGCACCTTTTCTAGGAAAACAATTGCTTCTACTTTCTCCATATATCCTCACATTTGTATCCTGATTTGAGGTCCCTTTTTATTAATTAGAATATTTCAGATATTTTCAATCCGAAACTCTGTCATAACTTTGGAATACTTCGATTCAATCCCTTTAACCTTCTCCTGTGAATACAGCCATGTTTTGATTAAATGATTCATTATTGCCCTCTGCTTTCATCAGAACATAAGAACAAAAGAACTTAAGAAATAGAAGCAGGAGTAAGCCATATGGCCCCTCGAGCCTGCTCCGCCATTTAATACGATCATGGCTGATCCGATCATGGACTCAGGTACATTTCCCTGCCCACTCTCCATAACCCCTTATTCATTTATCGTTTCAGAAAATGTCTATTTCTGTCTCAAATTTATTTAATGTCCCAGCTTCCACTGCTCTCTGAGGCAGCGAATTCCACAGATCCGCAACCCTCTGAGAGAAGAAATTTCTTCTCATCTCAGTTTTGAATGGGTGGCCCCTTATTCTAAGATTATGCTCTCTAGTTCTAGTCTCCCCTATCAGTGGAAACATCCTCTCTGCATCCACCCTGTCAAGCCGCCTCATGATCTTATACGTTTTGATAAGATCACCTCGCATTCTTCTGAATTCCAATGAGTAAAGGCTCAACCTACTCAACCTTTCATCATAAGTGAAGCACCTCATCTCCGGAATCAACCTTGTGAACCTTCTCTGAACTGGCTCCAAAGCAAGTCTATCCTTTCATAAATATGGAAACCAAAACTGCACGCAGTATTCCAGGTGTGGCCTCATTAATACCCTGTAAAACTATAGCAAGACTTCCATGCTTTTTTCTCCATCCCCTTTGCAATAAAGGCCAAGATTCCATTGGCCTTCCTGATCACTTGCTGTACCTGCATGCTAACCTTTTGTGTTTCATGCACAAATACCCCCAGGTCCTGCTGGACTGCAGCACTTTGCAATCTTTCCCCATTTAAATAATAGCTTGCTCTTTGATTTTTTTCTGCCAAAATGCATGACTTTCCAACGTTATACTCAATCTGCCAAAATTTTGTCCACTCATTTAGCCTGTCTGTGTCCTTTTGTTGATTTTTTGTGTCTTCCTCACACGTTGCATTTCCTCCCATCTTTGTATCGTCAGCAAACTTTGGCTATATTACACTCAGTCCCTTCATCCAAGTTGTTAATATAGATTGTAAATAGTTTGGGTCATCCTGATGATCCGCTTTTCCTCTTTTCCATGATTCCGAAATCCATTCCAAAATGAAGTGCATGCAATTGCACTCAACATTCACAATGTGGCACAGCTGATGCTTTGAACATTTTGGAATTTTGTGTCTTTGTTCTGGTATTCAAAACTAATTGACATAAAACCCAGGATCCCAGTTGCCCGCGTTGTGTCTTTGCCATCTTGTTCTTAAAGATCTATTATCTGCACCCACAGATCTCTCTGTTCCACCATTCAGAATTTTTTATTGATGGTAGATTCCCATTCCGTGTTCTTTTGTGCTAAATTTATAACCTGTTTGAGTCAGAATCGGCTTCCCGAGTAAAGCTTAGATGTCATAAACCAGGGTTGTACATCAACAAGATCCTGCAAATCCACTGGGAGGACAGACGCACCAACATCAGTATTCTCACTCAAACAAACATTCCCAGCATCGAAGCACTGACCACACTCGACCAGCTCCATTGGGCAGGCCACATTGTCCAACATTCCGATACGAAATTCCCTCAGCAAGTGCTCTACTCGGAACTCCTACACGGTAAGCAAGCCCCAGTTGGGCAGAGGAAATGCTTCAAGGACACGCTCAAAGCCTCCATGATAAAGTGGAACATCCCCAGCGGCACCTGGGAATCCCTGGCCCAATACCACCCTAAATGGAGGAAGAGCATCCGGGTGGTCGCTGAGCACCTCGAGTCTCCTAGGCGAGAGCATGCAAAAACCAAGCACAGACAGCGGAAGGAGCGTGCAGCAAACCCCACCCACGCTTTCCTTCAACCACTGCCTGCCCCACCTGCTACAAAGACTGTACTTCCCACATTGGATTGTACAGCCACCTGAGAACTCACTTTTAGAGTGGAAGCAAGTCTTCCTCGATTTCGAGGGACTGCCTATGATGATGACATCAACAATGTAAAAGTTCTTTCTTGAATAAATTTCTCTCAGTTCCACAAAATAACAACCAAATTCATCAGTTTAATTGTTCTTCAATTCCAGTGATGTATTTCTTGAGGAGCCTTAATTTTGGGTGCATTTTCCCTGGGGTTACCACTGCCTGGCTGGAGTACCCGCCTGAGTCAGGCAGCATGACCTTTTAATATGCAAATCTGAGTGTTATGGTGTACCTGGGGGTTTGCACGGTGCACACTTGGTTGAGTATCAGCTGGCAGTCTAGCTGAAGTGGAGCAAAAGAGCAGATGTTGTTTTTTCTGAGTCTTGCAGAATCAAGTTCTCCTCCGAGCACGATAAGTCCATCCTGCGTACCCACCACCAATGAGATCGGATCTCCCTGCCTATGGTCCTATGTCCTTTCTGCCTAAAATCTGCACTGGGGGAAAATCTACCCCCATTGTGTATTTTCTCTACAATGCTGAGCTAGCTCACATGAAATCACGATTCACCCTCTCTGTGCGATTTCTTGTAACAAGACTGTACATGTTAAAACATTCAGCACAGAAAGTAGGTATCTTTTTGTTATCAATTGGTTAACTTACTGAAATAGGTCGGTAGTCTTTTGGCGTATTCTAGACAGTAACTGTTCTGAAAATTGTCGGAGCTTCTTGGTTTGTAAAGCTCATAAATGGAATCTTAGAAGGTGAATTTCTCTGAGGCTCCTCCCATTGTGTTGCTGTAAATTTGGTGGAAAATCCCAGTTATGTGCGTAATGGGTGTTTCCGCCAAACTTTCACAAAAATTACGGTGGCGGAGAGGACGAGGTATTGAGGAAATTCACTTCCAGTAATTCCATTCAGGGGGTTTATATTACAGCCAAAATGAAATGTATAGACCATACTTGCTGTGGGTGCTGTTGATGTTGTTTTAACTGAGAAAGGTATTCAGCAATGTTAATTTACATAAATCAATCATTTGTCATTTGGAATCACAAATCAGAATGCCAAGTTAAGTTAATATCTGAAGTCTGACAGTCATTCCGTTCGATACAGCGACACATTTTAATCCTTTTTAAAGTATTTTGTTGCTTTTTCCATTTCATATTACTTTCCTCCTCAGATGAAGAATTATTGAGCAATTTTGGGGGCCTTATTGCATGTTTTAAGGAAGTAAATTAATACAGTCAACACCAACCAATCGGCCATAAAGTATTTTCTTTAACAACAAATTCATCAACCTAATTTTTAATTTCCCGCAGTAATTTTACTGCCTGACATTAGTCACAATGAAATGTACAGTACATACCTGTTGTTATTGGAGGTGTTGTTGGAGAAGCTCCTGAAAAAAAAATTAGGAATGTAAATTTACACAAATGATATGAAGAATATTCAAGATTGGAATGAATTTCTTGCAGAAGAAGCCTTTTATCAGATCAGGTTTCTCTAAAACATTGCATTAGAATAGTTCCTTCTTGTAGATTTCCACTCTAATCCAAAATATCTGGTCTCTCCCTCCAAGTTTTCATATCTTTTTTATGATGTGATGATATATTCTCTCCAAATGTTGTTACTGTATTCGCTAATTACCATTTCACATTTTAAGCACCTTTTCTAGGAAAACAATTGCTTCTACTTTCTCCATATATCCTCACATTTGTATCCTGATTTGAGGTCCCTTTTTATTAATTAGAATATTTCAGATTTTTTCAATCCGAAACTCTGTCATAACTTTGGAATACTTCGATTCAATCCCTTTAACCTTCTCCTGTGATTACAGCCATGTTTTGATTAAATGATTCATTGTTGCCCTCTGCTTTCATCAGAACTTAAGAACAAAAGAACTTAAGAAATAGAAGCAGGAGTAAGCCATATGGCCCCTCAAGCCTGCTCCGGCATTTAATACGATCATGGCTGATCCGATCATGGACTCAGGTCCATTTCCCTGCCCACTCTCCATAACCCCTTATTCGCTTATCGTCTCAGAAAATGTCTATTTCTGTCTCAAATTTATTTACTGTCCCAGATTCCACCGTTCTCTGAGGCAGCGGATTCCAGAGATCCACAACCCTCTGAGAGAAGAAATTTCTTCTCATCTCAGTTTTGAATGGGTGGCCCCTTATTCTAAGATTATGCTCTCTAGTTCTAGTCTCCCCTATCAGTGGAAACATCCTCTCTGCATCCACCCTGTCAAGCCGCCTCATGATCTTATACGTTTTGATAAGATCACCTCGCATTCTTCTGAATTCCAATGAGCAAAGGCTCAACCTACTCAACCTTTCATCATAAGTGAACCACCTCATCTCCGGAATCAACCTTGTGAACCTTCTCTGAACTGGCTCCAAAGCAAGTCTATCCTTTCATAAATATGGAAACCAAAACTGCACGCAGTATTCCAAGTGTGGCCTCATTAATACCCTGTAAAACTATAGCAAGACTTCCATGCTTTTTTCTCCATCCCCTTTGCAATAAAGGCCAAGATTCCATTGGCCTTCCTGATCACTTGCTGTACCTGCATGCTAACCTTTTGTGTTTCCTGCACAAATACCCCCAGGTCCTGCTGTACTGCAGCACTTTGCAATCTTTCCCCATTTAAATAATAGCTTGCTCTTTGATTTTTTTCTGCCAAAATGCATGACTTTCCAACGTTATACTCAATCTGCCAAAATTTTGTCCACTCATTTAGCCTGTCTGTGTCCTTTTGTTGATTTTTTGTGTCTTCCTCACACGTTGCATTTCCTCCCATCTTTGTATCGTCAGCAAAGTTTGGCAATGTTACACTCAGTCCCTTCATCCAAGTTGTAAATAGTTTGGGTCATCCTGATGATCCGTTTTTCCTCTTTTCCATGATTCCGAAATCCATTCCAAAATGAAGTGCATGCAATTGCACTCAATATTCACAATGTGGCACAGCTGATGCTTTGAACATTTTGGAATTTTGTGTCTTTGTTCTGGTATTCAAAACTAATTTACATAAAACCCAGGATCCCAGTTGCCCGCGTTGTGTCTTTGCCATCTTGTTCTTAAAGATCTATTATCTGCACCCACAGATCTCTCTGTTCCACCATTCAGAATTTTTTATTGATGGTAGATTCCCATTCCGTGTTCTTTTGTGCTAAATTTATAACCTGTTTGAGTCAGAATCGGCTTCCCGAGTAAAGCTTAGATGTCATAAACCAGGGTTGTACATCAACAAGATCCTGCAAATCCACTGGGAGGACAGACGCACCAACATCAGTATTCTCACTCAAACAAACATTCCCAGCATCGAAGCACTGACCACACTCGACCAGCTCCATTGGGCAGGCCACATTGTCCAACATTCCGATACGAAATTCCCTCAGCAAGTGCTCTACTCGGAACTCCTACACGGTAAGCAAGCCCCAGTTGGGCAGAGGAAACGCTTCAAGGATACGATCAAAGTCTCCATGATAAAGTGCAACATCCCCACCGGCACCTGGGAATCCCTGGCCCAATGCCACCCTAAATGGAGGAAGAGCATCCGGGTGGTCGCTGAGCACCTCGAGTCTCCTAGGCGAGAACATGCAAAAACCAAGCACAGACAGCGGAAGGAGCGTGCAGCAAACCCCACCCACGCTTTCCTTCAACCACTGCCTGCCCCACCTGCTACAAAGACTGTACTTCCCACATTGGATTGTACAGCCACCTGAGAACTCACTTTTAGAGTGGAAGCAAGTCTTCCTCGATTTCGAGGGACTGCCTATGATGATGACATCAACAATGTAAAAGTTCTTTCTTGAATAAATTTCTCACAGTTCAACTAAATAACAAGCAAATTCTTCAGTTTAATTGTTTTTCAATTCCAGTAATGTATTTCTTGAGGAGCCTTAATTTTGGGTGCATTTTCCCTGGGGTTACCACTGCCTGGCTGGAGTACCCGCCTGAGTCAGGCAGCATGACCTTTTAATATGCAAATCTGAGTGTTATGGTGTACCTGGGGGTTTGCACGGTGCACACTTGGTTGAGTATCAGCTGGCAGTCTAGCTGAAGTGGAGCAAAAGAGCAGATGTTGTTTTTTCTGAGTCTTGCAGAATCAAGTTCTCCTCCGAGCACGATAAGTCCATCCTGGGTACCCACCACCAATGAGATCGGATCTCCCTGCCTTTGGTCCTACGTCCTTTCTGCCTAAAATCTGCACTGGGGGAAAATCTACCCCCATTGTGTATTTTCTCTACAATGCTGAGCTAGCTCACATGAAATCACGATTCATCCTCTCTGTGCGATTTCTTGTAACAAGACTGTACATGTTAAAATATTCAGCACAGAAAGTAGGTATCTTTTTGTTATCAATTGGTTAACTTACTGAAATAGGTCGGTAGTCTTTTGGCGTATTCTAGACAGTAACTGTTCTGAAAATTGTCGGAGCTTCTTGGTTTATAAAGCTCATAAATGGAATCTTAGAAGGTGAATTTCTCTGAGGCTCCTCCCATTATGTTGCTGTAAATTTGGTGGATAATCCCAGTTATGTGCGTAATGGGTGTTTCCGCCAAACTTTCACAAAAATTACGGTGGCGGAGAGGACGAGGTATTGAGGAAATTCACTTCCAGTAATTCCATTCAGGGGGTTTATATTACAGCCAAAATGAAATGTATAGACCATACTTGCTGTGGGTGCTGTTGATGTTGTTTTAACTGAGAAAGGTATTCAGCAATGTTAATTTACATAAATCAATCATTTGTCATTTGGAATCACAAATCAGAATGCCAAGTTAAGTTAATATCTGAAGTCTGACAGTCATTTTGTTCGATACAGCGACACATTTTAATCCTTTTTAAAGTATTTTGTTGCTTTTTCCATTTCATATTACTTTCCTCCTCAGATGAAGAATTATTGAGCAATTTTGGGGGCCTTATTGCATGTTTTAAGGAAGTAAATTAATACAGTCAACACCAACCAATCGGCCATAAAGTATTTTCTTTAACAACAAATTCATCAACCTAATTTTTAATTTCCCGCAGTAATTTTACTGCCTGACATTAGTCACAATGAAATGTACAGTACATACCTGTTGTTATTGGAGGTGTTGTTGGAGAAGCTCCTGAAAAAAAAATTAGGAATGTAAATTTACACAAATGATATGAAGAATATTCAAGATTGGAATGAATTTCTTGCAGAAGAAGCCTTTTATCAGATCAGGTTTCTCTAAAACATTGCATTAGAATATTTCCTTCTTGTAGATTTCCACGCTAATCCAACATATCTGGTCTCTCCCTCCAAGTTTTCATATCTTTTTTATGATGTGATGATATATTCTCTCCAAATGTTGTGATTGTCTTCGCTAATTACCATTTCATATTTTAAGCACCTTTTCTAGGAAAACAATTGCTTCTACTTTCTCCATATATCCTCACATTTGTATCCTGATTTGAGGTCCCTTTTTATTAATTAGAATATTTCAGATATTTTCAATCTGAAACTCTGTCATAACTTTGGAATACTTCGATTCAATCCCTTTAACCTTCTCCTGTGAATACAGCCATGTTTTGATTAAATGATTCATTATTGCCCTCTGCTTTCATCAGAACATAAGAACAAAAGAACTTAAGAAATAGAAGCAGGAGTAAGCCATATGGCCCCTCGAGCCTGCTCCGCCATTTAATACGATCATGGCTGATCCGATCATGGACTCAGGTACATTTCCCTGCCCACTCTCCATAACCCCTTATTCATTTATCGTTTCAGAAAATGTCTATTTCTGTCTCAAATTTATTTAATGTCCCAGCTTCCACTGCTCTCTGAGGCAGCGAATTCCACAGATCCGCAACCCTCTGAGAGAAGAAATTTCTTCTCATCTCAGTTTTGAATGGGTGGCCCCTTATTCTAAGATTATGCTCTCTAGTTCTAGTCTCCCCTATCAGTGGAAACATCCTCTCTGCATCCACCCTGTCAAGCCGCCTCATGATCTTATACGTTTTGATAAGATCACCTCGCATTCTTCTGAATTCCAATGAGTAAAGGCTCAACCTACTCAACCTTTCATCATAAGTGAAGCACCTCATCTCCGGAATCAACCTTGTGAACCTTCTCTGAACTGGCTCCAAAGCAAGTCTATCCTTTCATAAATATGGAAACCAAAACTGCACGCAGTATTCCAGGTGTGGCCTCATTAATACCCTGTAAAACTATAGCAAGACTTCCATGCTTTTTTCTCCATCCCATTTGCAATAAAGGCCAAGATTCCATTGGCCTTCCTGATCACTTGCTGTACCTGCATGCTAACCTTTTGTGTTTCATGCACAAATACCCCCAGGTCCTGCTGGACTGCAGCACTTTGCAATCTTTCCCCATTTAAATAATAGCTTGCTCTTTGATTTTTTTCTGCCAAAATGCATGACTTTCCAACGTTATACTCAATCTGCCAAAATTTTGTCCACTCATTTAGCCTGTCTGTGTCCTTTTGTTGATTTTTTGTGTCTTCCTCACACGTTGCATTTCCTCCCATCTTTGTATCGTCAGCAAACTTTGGCTATATTACACTCAGTCCCTTCATCCAAGTTGTTAATATAGATTGTAAATAGTTTGGGTCATCCTGATGATCCGCTTTTCCTCTTTTCCATGATTCCGAAATCCATTCCAAAATAAAGTGCATGCAATTGCACTCAACATTCACAATGTGGCACAGCTGATGCTTTGAACATTTTGGAATTTTGTGTCTTTGTTCTGGTATTCAAAACTAATTGACATAAAACCCAGGATCCCAGTTGCCCGCGTTGTGTCTTTGCCATCTTGTTCTTAAAGATCTATTATCTGCACCCACATATCTCTCTGTTCCACCATTCAGAATTTTTTATTGATGGTAGATTCCCATTCCGTGTTCTTTTGTGCTAAATTTATAACCTGTTTGAGTCAGAATCGGCTTCCCGAGTAAAGCTTAGATGTCATAAACCAGGGTTGTACATCAACAAGATCCTGCAAATCCACTGGGAGGACAGACGCACCAACATCAGTATTCTCACTCAAACAAACATTCCCAGCATCGAAGCACTGACCACACTCGACCAGCTCCATTGGGCAGGCCACATTGTCCAACATTCCGATACGAAATTCCCTCAGCAAGTGCTCTACTCGGAACTCCTACACGGTAAGCAAGCCCCAGTTGGGCAGAGGAAATGCTTCAAGGACACGCTCAAAGCCTCCATGATAAAGTGGAACATCCCCAGCGGCACCTGGGAATCCCTGGCCCAATACCACCTTAAATGGAGGAAGAGCATCCGGGTGGTCGCTGAGCACCTCGAGTCTCCTAGGCGAGAGCATGCAAAAACCAAGCACAGACAGCGGAAGGAGCATGCAGCAAACCCCACCCACGCTTTCCTTCAACCACTGCCTGCCCCACCTGCTACAAAGACTGTACTTCCCACATTGGATTGTACAGCCACCTGAGAACTCACTTTTAGAGTGGAAGCAAGTCTTCCTCGATTTCGAGGGACTGCCTATGATGATGACATCAACAATGTAAAAGTTCTTTCTTGAATAAATTTCTCTCAGTTCCACAAAATAACAACCAAATTCATCAGTTTAATTGTTCTTCAATTCCAGTGATGTATTGCTTGAGGAGCCTTAATTTTGGGTGCATTTTCCCTGGGGTTACCACTGCCTGGCTGGAGTACCCGCCTGAGTCAGGCAGCATGACCTTTTAATATGCAAATCTGAGTGTTATGGTGTACCTGGGGGTTTGCACGGTGCACACTTGGTTGAGTATCAGCTGGCAGTCTAGCTGAAGTGGAGCAAAAGAGCAGATGTTGTTTTTTCTGAGTCTTGCAGAATCAAGTTCTCCTCCGAGCACGATAAGTCCATCCTGCGTACCCACCACCAATGAGATCGGATCTCCCTGCCTATGGTCCTATGTCCTTTCTGCCTAAAATCTGCACTGGGGGAAAATCTACCCCCATTGTGTATTTTCTCTACAATGCTGAGCTAGCTCACATGAAATCACGATTCACCCTCTCTGTGCGATTTCTTGTAACAAGACTGTACATGTTAAAACATTCAGCACAGAAAGTAGGTATCTTTTTGTTATCAATTGGTTAACTTACTGAAATAGGTCGGTAGTCTTTTGGCGTATTCTAGACAGTAACTGTTCTGAAAATTGTCGGAGCTTCTTGGTTTGTAAAGCTCATAAATGGAATCTTAGAAGGTGAATTTCTCTGAGGCTCCTCCCATTGTGTTGCTGTAAATTTGGTGGAAAATCCCAGTTATGTGCGTAATGGGTGTTTCCGCCAAACTTTCACAAAAATTACGGTGGCGGAGAGGACGAGGTATTGAGGAAATTCACTTCCAGTAATTCCATTCAGGGGGTTTATATTACAGCCAAAATGAAATGTATAGACCATACTTGCTGTGGGTGCTGTTGATGTTGTTTTAACTGAGAAAGGTATTCAGCAATGTTAATTTACATAAATCAATCATTTGTCATTTGGAATCACAAATCAGAATGCCAAGTTAAGTTAATATCTGAAGTCTGACAGTCATTCCGTTCGATACAGCGACACATTTTAATCCTTTTTAAAGTATTTTGTTGCTTTTTCCATTTCATATTACTTTCCTCCTCAGATGAAGAATTATTGAGCAATTTTGGGGGCCTTATTGCATGTTTTAAGGAAGTAAATTAATACAGTCAACACCAACCAATCGGCCATAAAGTATTTTCTTTAACAACAAATTCATCAACCTAATTTTTAATTTCCCGCAGTAATTTTACTGCCTGACATTAGTCACAATGAAATGTACAGTACATACCTGTTGTTATTGGAGGTGTTGTTGGAGAAGCTCCTGAAAAAAAAATTAGGAATGTAAATTTACACAAATGATATGAAGAATATTCAAGATTGGAATGAATTTCTTGCAGAAGAAGCCTTTTATCAGATCAGGTTTCTCTAAAACATTGCATTAGAATAGTTCCTTCTTGTAGATTTCCACTCTAATCCAAAATATCTGGTCTCTCCCTCCAAGTTTTCATATCTTTTTTATGATGTGATGATATATTCTCTCCAAATGTTGTTATTGTATTCGCTAATTACCATTTCACATTTTAAGCACCTTTTCTAGGAAAACAATTGCTTCTACTTTCTCCATATATCCTCACATTTGTATCCTGATTTGAGGTCCCTTTTTATTAATTAGAATATTTCAGATTTTTTCAATCCGAAACTCTGTCATAACTTTGGAATACTTCGATTCAATCCCTTTAACCTTCTCCTGTGATTACAGCCATGTTTTGATTAAATGATTCATTATTGCCCTCTGCTTTCATCAGAACTTAAGAACAAAAGAACTTAAGAAATAGAAGCAGGAGTAAGCCATATGGCCCCTCGAGCCTGCTCCGGCATTTAATACGATCATGGCTGATCCGATCATGGACTCAGGTCCATTTCCCTGCCCACTCTCCATAACCCCTTATTCGCTTATCGTCTCAGAAAATGTCTATTTCTGTCTCAAATTTATTTACTGTCCCAGATTCCACCGTTCTCTGAGGCAGCGGATTCCAGAGATCCACAACCCTCTGAGAGAAGAAATTTCTTCTCATCTCAGTTTTGAATGGGTGGCCCCTTATTCTAAGATTATGCTCTCTAGTTCTAGTCTCCCCTATCAGTGGAAACATCCTCTCTGCATCCACCCTGTCAAGCCGCCTCATGATCTTATACGTTTTGATAAGATCACCTCGCATTCTTCTGAATTCCAATGAGCAAAGGCTCAACCTACTCAACCTTTCATCATAAGTGAACCACCTCATCTCCGGAATCAACCTTGTGAACCTTCTCTGAACTGGCTCCAAAGCAAGTCTATCCTTTCATAAATATGGAAACCAAAACTGCACGCAGTATTCCAAGTGTGGCCTCATTAATACCCTGTAAAACTATAGCAAGACTTCCATGCTTTTTTCTCCATCCCCTTTGCAATAAAGGCCAAGATTCCATTGGCCTTCCTGATCACTTGCTGTACCTGCATGCTAACCTTTTGTGTTTCCTGCACAAATACCCCCAGGTCCTGCTGTACTGCAGCACTTTGCAATCTTTCCCCATTTAAATAATAGCTTGCTCTTTGATTTTTTTCTGCCAAAATGCATGACTTTCCAACGTTATACTCAATCTGCCAAAATTTTGTCCACTCATTTAGCCTGTCTGTGTCCTTTTGTTGATTTTTTGTGTCTTCCTCACACGTTGCATTTCCTCCCATCTTTGTATCGTCAGCAAAGTTTGGCAATGTTACACTCAGTCCCTTCATCCAAGTTGTAAATAGTTTGGGTCATCCTGATGATCCGTTTTTCCTCTTTTCCATGATTCCGAAATCCATTCCAAAATGAAGTGCATGCAATTGCACTCAATATTCACAATGTGGCACAGCTGATGCTTTGAACATTTTGGAATTTTGTGTCTTTGTTCTGGTATTCAAAACTAATTTACATAAAACCCAGGATCCCAGTTGCCCGCGTTGTGTCTTTGCCATCTTGTTCTTAAAGATCTATTATCTGCACCCACAGATCTCTCTGTTCCACCATTCAGAATTTTTTATTGATGGTAGATTCCCATTCCGTGTTCTTTTGTGCTAAATTTATAACCTGTTTGAGTCAGAATCGGCTTCCCGAGTAAAGCTTAGATGTCATAAACCAGGGTTGTACATCAACAAGATCCTGCAAATCCACTGGGAGGACAGACGCACCAACATCAGTATTCTCACTCAAACAAACATTCCCAGCATCGAAGCACTGACCACACTCGACCAGCTCCATTGGGCAGGCCACATTGTCCAACATTCCGATACGAAATTCCCTCAGCAAGTGCTCTACTCGGAACTCCTACACGGTAAGCAAGCCCCAGTTGGGCAGAGGAAACGCTTCAAGGATACGATCAAAGTCTCCATGATAAAGTGCAACATCCCCACCGGCACCTGGGAATCCCTGGCCCAATGCCACCCTAAATGGAGGAAGAGCATCCGGGTGGTCGCTGAGCACCTCGAGTCTCCTAGGCGAGAACATGCAAAAACCAAGCACAGACAGCGGAAGGAGCGTGCAGCAAACCCCACCCACGCTTTCCTTCAACCACTGCCTGCCCCACCTGCTACAAAGACTGTACTTCCCACATTGGATTGTACAGCCACCTGAGAACTCACTTTTAGAGTGGAAGCAAGTCTTCCTCGATTTCGAGGGACTGCCTATGATGATGACATCAACAATGTAAAAGTTCTTTCTTGAATAAATTTCTCACAGTTCAACTAAATAACAAGCAAATTCTTCAGTTTAATTGTTTTTCAATTCCAGTGATGTATTTCTTGAGGAGCCTTAATTTTGGGTGCATTTTCCCTGGGGTTACCACTGCCTGGCTGGAGTACCCGCCTGAGTCAGGCAGCATGACCTTTTAATATGCAAATCTGAGTGTTATGGTGTACCTGGGGGTTTGCACGGTGCACACTTGGTTGAGTATCAGCTGGCAGTCTAGCTGAAGTGGAGCAAAAGAGCAGATGTTGTTTTTTCTGAGTCTTGCAGAATCAAGTTCTCCTCCGAGCACGATAAGTCCATCCTGGGTACCCACCACCAATGAGATCGGATCTCCCTGCCTTTGGTCCTACGTCCTTTCTGCCTAAAATCTGCACTGGGGGAAAATCTACCCCCATTGTGTATTTTCTCTACAATGCTGAGCTAGCTCACATGAAATCACGATTCACCCTCTCTGTGCGATTTCTTGTAACAAGACTGTACATGTTAAAATATTCAGCACAGAAAGTAGGTATCTTTTTGTTATCAATTGGTTAACTTACTGAAATAGGTCGGTAGTCTTTTGGCGTATTCTAGACAGTAAGTGTTCTGAAAATTGTCGGAGCTTCTTGGTTTATAAAGCTCATAAATGGAATCTTAGAAGGTGAATTTCTCTGAGGCTCCTCCCATTGTGTTGCTGTAAATTTGGTGGAAAATCCCAGTTATGTGCGTAATGGGTGTTTCCGCCAAACTTTCACAAAAATTACGGTGAAGGAGAGGACGAGGTATTGAGGAAATTCACTTCCAGTAATTCCATTCAGGGGGTTTATATTACAGCCAAAATGAAATGTATAGACCATACTTGCTGTGGGTGCTGTTGATGTTGTTTTAACTGAGAAAGGTATTCAGCAATGTTAATTTACATAAATCAATCATTTGTCATTTGGAATCACAAATCAGAATGCCAAGTTAAGTTAATATCTGAAGTCTGACAGTCATTTCGTTCGATACAGCGACACATTTGAATCCTTTTTAAAGTATTTTGTTGCTTTTTCCATTTCATATTACTTTCCTCCTCAGATGAAGAATTATTGAGCAATTTTGGGGGCCTTATTGCATGTTTTAAGGAAGTAAATTAATAGTCAACACCAACCAATCGGCCATAAAGTATTTTCTTTAACAACAAATTCATCAACCTAATTTTTAATTTCCCGCAGTAATTTTACTGCCTGACATTAGTCACAATGAAATGTACAGTACATACCTGTTGTTATTGGAGGTGTTGTTGGAGAAGCTCCTGAAAAAAAAATTAGGAATGTAAATTTACACAAATGATATGAAGAATATTCAAGATTGGGCTGAAATTCTTGCAGAAGAAGCCTTTTATCAGATCAGGTTTCTCTAAAACATTGCATTAGAATATTTCCTTCTTGTAGATTTCCACGCTAATCCAACATATCTGGTCTCTCCCTCCAAGTTTTCATATCTTTTTTATGATGTGATGATATATTCTCTCCAAATGTTGTGATTGTCTTCGCTAATTACCATTTCATATTTTAAGCACCTTTTCTAGGAAAACAATTGCTTCTACTTTCTCCATATATCCTCACATTTGTATCCTGATTTGAGGTCCCTTTTTATTAATTAGAATATTTCAGATATTTTCAATCCGAAACTCTGTCATAAATTTGGAATACTTCGATTCAATCCCTTTAACCTTCTCCTGTGAATACAGCCATGTTTTGATTAAATGATTCATTATTGCCCTCTGCTTTCATCAGAACATAAGAACAAAAGAACTTAAGAAATAGAAGCAGGAGTAAGCCATATGGCCCCTCGAGCCTGCTCCGGCATTTAATACGATCATGGCTGATCCGATCATGGACTCAGGTCCATTTCCCTGCCCACTCTCCATAACCCCTTATTCGCTTATCGTCTCAGAAAATGTCTATTTCTGTCTCAAATTTATTTAATGTCCCAGCTTCCACTGCTCTCTGAGGCAGCGAATTCCACAGATCCGCAACCCTCTGAGAGAAGAAATTTCTTCTCATCTCAGTTTTGAATGGGTGGCCCCTTATTCTAAGATTATGCTCTCTAGTTCTAGTCTCCCCTATCAGTGGAAACATCCTCTCTGCATCCACCCTGTCAAGCCGCCTCATGGTCTTATACGTTTTGATAAGATCACCTCTCATTCTTCTGAATTCCAATGAGTAAAGGCTCAACCTACTCAACCTTTCATCATAAGTGAACCACCTCATCTCCGGAATCAACCTTGTGAACCTTCTCTGAACTGGCTCCAAAGCAAGTCTATCCTTTCATAAATATGGAAACCAAAACTGCACGCAGTATTCCAGGTGTGGCCTCATTGATACCCTGTACAACTATAGCAAGACTTCCATGCTTTTTTATCCATCCCCTTTGCAATAAAGGCCAAGATTCCATTGGCCTTCCTGATCACTTGCTGTACCTGCATGCTAACCTTTTGTGTTTCATGCACAAATACCCCCAGGTCCTGCTGTACTGCAGCACTTTGCAATCTTTCCCCATTTAAATAATAGCTTGCTCTTTGATTTTTTTCTGCCAAAATGCATGACTTTCCAACGTTATACACAATCTGCCAAAATTTTGTCCACTCATTTAGCCTGTCTGTGTCCTTTTGTTGATTTTTTGTGTCTTCCTCACACATTGCATTTCCTCCCATCTTTGTATCGTCAGCAAACTTTGGCTATGTTACACTCAGTCCCTTCATCCAAGTTGTTAATATAAATTGTAAATAGTTTGGGTCATCCTGATGATCCGCTTTTCCTCTTTTCCATGATTCCGAAATCCATTCCAAAATGAAGTGCATGCAATTGCACTCAACATTCACAATGTGGCACAGCTGATGCTTTGAACAATTTGGAATTTTGTGTCTTTGTTCTGGTATTCAAAACTAATTTACATAAAACCCAGGATCCCAGTTGCCCGCGTTGTGTCTTTGCCATCTTGTTCTTAAAGATCTGTTATCTGCACCCACAGATCTCTCTGTTCCACCATTCAGAATTTTTTATTGATGGTAGATTCCCATTCCGTGTTCTTTTGTGCTAAATTTATAACCTGTTTCAGTCAGAATCGGCTTCCCGAGTAAAGCTTAGATGTCATAAACCAGGGTTGTACATCAACAAGATCCTGCAAATCCACTGGGAGGACAGACGTACCAACATCAGTATTCTCACTCAAACAAACATTCCCAGCATCGAAGCACTGACCACACTCGACCAGCTCCATTAGGCAGGTCACATTGTCCAACATTCCGATACGAAATTCCCTCAGCAAGTGCTCTACTCGGAACTCCTACACGGTAAGCAAGCCCCAGTTGGGCAGAGGAAATGCTTCAAGGACACGCTCAAAGCCTCCATGATAAAGTGGAACATCCCCACCGGCACCTGGGAATCCCTGGCCCAATACCACCCTAAATGGAGGAAGAGCATCTGGGTGGTCGCTGAACACCTCGAGTCTCCTAGGCGAGAGCATGCAAAAACCAAGCACAGACAGCGGAAGGAGCGTGCAGCAAACCCCACCCACGCTTTCCTTCAACCACTGCCTGCCCCACCTGTTACAAAGACTGTACTTCCCACATTGGATTGTACAGCCACCTGAGAACTCACTTTTAGAGTGGAAGCAAGTCTTCCTCGATTTCGAGGGACTGCCTATGATGATGACATCAACAATGTAAAAGTTCTTTCTTGAATAAATTTCTCTCAGTTCCACAAAATAACAAGCAAATTCATCAGTTTAATTGTTTTTCAATTCCAGTAATGTATTTCTTGAGGAGCCTTAATTTTGGGTGCATTTTCCCTGGGGTTACCACTGCCTGGCTGGAGTACCCGCCTGAGTCAGGCAGCATGACCTTTTAATATGCAAATCTGAGTGTTATGGTGTACCTGGGGGTTTGCACGGTGCACACTTGGTTGAGTATCAGCTGGCAGTCTAGCTGAAGTGGAGCAAAAGAGCAGATGTTGTTTTTTCTGAGTCTTGTAGAATCAAGTTCTCCTCCGAGCACGATAAGTCCATCCTGGGTACCCACCACCAATGAGATCGGATCTCCCTGCCTATGGTCCTATGTCCTTTCTGCCTAAAATCTGCACTGGGGGAAAATCTACCCCCATTGTGTATTTTCTCTACAATGCTGAGCTAGCTCACATGAAATCACGATTCACCCTCTCTGTGCGATTTCTTGTAACAAGACTGTACATGTTAAAACATTCAGCACAGAAAGTAGGTATCTTTTTGTTATCAATTGGTTAACTTACTGAAATAGGTCGGTAGTCTTTTGCCGTATTCTAGACAGTAACTGTTCAGAAAATTGTCGGAGCTTCTTGGTTTATAAAGCTCATAAATGGAATCTTAGAAGGTGAATTTCTCTGAGGCTCCTCCCATTGTGTTGCTGTAAATTTGGTGGAAAATCCCAGTTATGTGCGTAATGGATGTTTCCGCCAAACTTTCACAAAAATTACAGTGGCGGAGAGGACGAGGTATTGAGGAAATTCACTTCCAGTAATTCCATTCTGGGGGTTTATATTACAGCCAAAATGAAATGTAGAGACCATACTTGCTGTGGGTGCTGTTGATGTTGTTTTAACTGAGAAAGGTATTCAGCAATGTTAATTTATATAAATCAATCATTTGTCATTTGGAATCACAAATCAGAATGCCAAGTTAAGTTAATATCTGAAGTCTGACAGTCATTTCGTTCGATACAGCGACACATTTGAATCCTTTTTAAAGTATTTTGTTGCTTTTTCCATTTCATATTACTTTCCTCCTCAGATGAAGAATTATTGAGCAATTTTGGGGGCCTTATTGCATGTTTTAAGGAAGTAAATTAATACAGTCAACACCAACCAATCGGCCATAAAGTATTTTCTTTAACAACAAATTCATCAACCTAATTTTTAATTTCCCGCAGTAATTTTACTGCCTGACATTAGTCACAATGAAATGTACAGTACATACCTGTTGTTATTGGAGGTGTTGTTGGAGAAGCTCCTGAAAAAAAAATTAGGAATGTAAATTTACACAAATGATATGAAGAATATTCAAGATTGGAATGAATTTCTTGCAGAAGAAGCCTTTTATCAGATCAGGTTTCTCTAAAACATTGCATTAGAATATTTCCTTCTTGTAGATTTCCACTCTAATCCAACATATCTGGTCTCTCCCTCCAAGTTTTCATATTTTTTATAATGATATGATGAGATATTCTCTCCAAATGTTGTGATTGTCTTCGCTAATTACCATTTCATATTTTAAGCACCTTTTCTAGGAAAACAATTGCTTCTACTTTCTCCATATATCCTCACATTTGTATCCTGATTTGAGGTCCCTTTTTATTAATTAGAATATTTCAGATATTTTCAATCCGAAACTCTGTCATAACTTTGGAATACTTCGATTCAATCCCTTTAACCTTCTCCTGTGAATACAGCCATGTTTTGATTAAATGATTCATTATTGCCCTCTGCTTTCATCAGAACATAAGAACAAAAGAACTTAAGAAATAGAAGCAGGAGTAAGCCATATGGCCCCTCGAGCCTGCTCCGGCATTTAATACGATCATGGCTGATCCGATCATGGACTCAGGTCCATTTCCCTGCCCACTCTCCATAACCCCTTATTCGCTTATCGTCTCAGAAAATGTCTATTTCTGTCTCAAATTTATTTAATGTCGCAGCTTCCACTGCTCTCTGAGGCAGCGAATTCCACAGATCCGCAACCCTCTGAGAGAAGAAATTTCTTCTCATCTCAGTTTTGAATGGGTGGCCCCTTATTCTAAGATTATGCTCTCTAGTTCTAGTCTCCCCTATCAGTGGAAACATCCTCTCTGCATCCACCCTGTCAAGCCGCCTCATGATCTTATACGTTTTGATAAGATCACCTCTCATTCTTCTGAATTCCAATGAGTAAAGGCTCAACCTACTCAACCTTTCATCATAAGTGAACCACCTCATCTCCGGAATCAACCTTGTGAACCTTCTCTGAACTGGCTCCAAAGCAAGTCTATCCTTTCATAAATATGGAAACCAAAACTGCACGCAGTATTCCAGGTGTGGCCTCATTAATACCCTGTACAACTATAGCAAGACTTCCATGCTTTTTTCTCCATCCCCTTTGCAATAAAGGCCAAGATTCCATTGGCCTTCCTGATCACTTGCTGTACCTGCATGCTAACCTTTTGTGTTTCATGCACAAATACCCCCAGGTCCTGCTGTACTGCAGCACTTTGCAATCTTTCCCCATTTAAATAATAGCTTGCTCTTTGATTTTTTTCTGCCAAAATGCATGACTTTCCAACGTTATACTCAATCTGCCAAAATTTTGTCCACTCATTTAGCCTGTCTGTGTCCTTTTGTTGATTTTTTGTGTCTTCCTCACACATTGCATTTCCTCCCATCTTTGTATCGTCAGCAAACTTTGGCTATGTTACACTCAGTCCCTTCATCCAAGTTGTTAATATAGATTGTAAATAGTTTGGGTCATCCTGATGAACCGCTTTTCCTCTTTTCCATGATTCCGAAATCCATTCCAAAATGAAGTGCGTGCAATTGCACTCAACATTCACAATGTGGCACAGCTGATGCTTTGAACAATTTGGAATTTTGTGTCTTTGTTCTGGTATTCAAAACTAATTTACATAAAACCCAGGTTCCCAGTTGCCCGCGTTGTGTCTTTGCCATCTTGTTCTTAAAGATCTACTATCTGCACCCACAGATCTCTCTGTTCCACCATTCAGAATTTTTTATTGATGGTAGATTCCCATTCCGTGTTCTTTTGTGCTAAATTTATAACCTGTTTGAGTCAGAATCGGCTTCCCGAGTAAAGCTTAGATGTCATAAACCAGGGTTGTACATCAACAAGATCCTGCAAATCCACTGGGAGGACAGACGCACCAACATCAGTATTCTCACTCAAACAAATATTCCCAGCATCGAAGCACTGACCACACTCGACCAGCTCCATTGGGCAGGCCATATTTTCCAACATTCCGATACGAAATTCCCTCAGCAAGTGCTCTACTCGGAACTCCTACACGGTAAGCAAGCCCCAGTTGGGCAGAGGAAACGCTTCAAGGACACGCTCAAAGCCTCCATGATAAAGTGGAACATCCCCACCGGCACCTGGGAATCCCTGGCCCAATAGCACCCTAAATGGAGGAAGAGCATCCGGGTGGTCGCTGAGCACCTCGAGTCTCCTAGGCGAGAGCATGCAAAAACCAAGCACAGACAGCGGAAGGAGCGTGCAGCAAACCCCACCCACGCTTTCCTTCAACCACTGCCTGCCCCACCTGTTACAAAGACTGTACTTCCCACATTGGATTGTACAGCCACCTGAGAACTCACTTTTAGAGTGGAAGCAAGTCTTCCTCGATTTCGAGGGACTGCCTATGATGATGACATCAACAATGTAAAAGTTCTTTCTTGAATAAATTTCTCTCAGTTCCACAAAATAACAACCAAATTCATCAGTTTAATTGTTTTTCAATTCCAGTGATGTATTTCTTGAGGAGCCTTAATTTTGGGTGCATTTTCCCTGGGGTTACCACTGCCTGGCTGGAGTACCCGCCTGAGTCAGGCAGCATGACCTTTTAATATGCAAATCTGTGTGTTATGGTGTACCTGGGGGTTTGCACGGTGCACACTTGGTTGAGTATCAGCTGGCAGTCTAGCTGAAGTGGAGCAAAAGAGCAGATGTTGTTTTTTCTGAGTCTTGCAGAATCAAGTTCTCCTCCGAGCACGATAAGTCCATCCTGGGTACCCACCACCAATGAGATCGGATCTCCCTGCCTATGGTCCTATGTCCTTTCTGCCTAAAATCTGCACTGGGGGAAAATCTACCCCCGTTGTGCATTTTCTCTACAATGCTGAACTAGCTCACATGAAATCACGATTCACCCTCTCTGTGCGATTTCTTGTAACAAGACTGTACATGTTAAAATATTCAGCACAGAAAGTAGGTATCTTTTTGTTATCAATTGGTTAACTTACTGAAATAGGTCGGTAGTCTTTTGCCGTATTCTAGACAGTAAATGTTCAGAAAATTGTCGGAGCTTCTTGGTTTATAAAGCTCATAAATGGAATCTTAGAAGGTGAATTTCTCTGAGGCTCCTCCCATTGTGTTGCTGTAAATTTGGTGGAAAATCCCAGTTATGTGCGTAATGGATGTTTCCGCCAAACTTTCACAAAAATTACGGTGGCGGAGAGGACGAGGTATTGAGGAAATTCACTTCCAGTAATTCCATTCAGGGGGTTTATATTACAGCCAAAATGGAATGTAGAGACCATACTTGCTGTGGGTGCTGTTGATGTTGTTTTAACTGAGAAAGGTATTCAGCAATGTTAATTTATATAAATCAATCATTTGTCATTTGGAATCACAAATCAGAATGCCAAGTTAAGTTAATATCTGAAGTCTGACAGTCATTTCGTTCGATACAGCGACACATTTGAATCCTTTTTAAAGTATTTTGTTGCTTTTTCCATTTCATATTACTTTCCTCCTCAGATGAAGAATTATTGAGCAATTTTGAGGGCCTTATTGCATGTTTTAAGGAAGTAAATTAATACAGTCAACACCAACCAATCGGCCATAAAGTATTTTCTTTAACAACAAATTCATCAACCTAATTTTTAATTTCCCGCAGTAATTTTACTGCCTGACATTAGTCACAATGAAATGTACAGTACATACCTGTTGTTATTGGAGGTGTTGTTGGAGAAGCTCCTGAAAAAAAAATTAGGAATGTAAATTTACACAAATGATATGAAGAATATTCAAGATTGGAATGAATTTCTTGCAGAAGAAGCCTTTTATCAGATCAGGTTTCTCTAAAACATTGCATTAGAATATTTCCTTCTTGTAGATTTCCACTCTAATCCAACATATCTGGTCTCTCCCTCCAAGTTTTCATATCTTTTTTATGATGTGATGATATATTCTCTCCAAATGTTGTGATTGTCTTCGCTAATTACCATTTCATATTTTAAGCACCTTTTCTAGGAAAACAATTGCTTCTACTTTCTCCATATATCCTCACATTTGTATCCTGATTTGAGGTCCCTTTTTATTAATTAGAATATTTCAGATATTTTCAATCCGAAACTCTGTCATAACTTTGGAATACTTCGATTCAATCCCTTTAACCTTCTCCTGTGAATACAGCCATGTTTTGATTAAATGATTCATTATTGCCCTCTGCTTTCATCAGAACATAAGAACAAAAGAACTTAAGAAATAGAAGCAGGAGTAAGCCATATGGCCCCTCGAGCCTGCTCCGCCATTTAATACGATCATGGCTGATCCGATCATGGACTCAGGTCCATTTCCCTGCCCACTCTCCGTAACCCCTTATTCGCTTATCGTCTCAGAAAATGTCTATTTCTGTCTCAAATTTATTTAATGTCCCAGCTTCCACTGCTCTCTGAGGCAGCGAATTCCACAGATCCGCAACCCTCTGAGAGAAGAAATTTCTTCTCATCTCAGTTTTGAATGGGTGGCCCCTTATTCTAAGATTATGCTCTCTAGTTCTAGTCTCCCCTATCAGTGGAAACATCCTCTCTGCATCCACCCTGTCAAGCCGCCTCATGATCTTATACGTTTTGATAAGATCACCTCTCCTTCTTCTGAATTCCAATGAGTAAAGGCTCAACCTACTCAACCTTTCATCATAAGTGAACCACCTCATCTCCGGAATCAACCTTGTGAACCTTCTCTGAACTGGCTCCAAAGCAAGTCTATCCTTTCATAAATATGGAAACCAAAACTGCACGCAGTATTCCAGGTGTGGCCTCATTAATACCCTGTACAACTATAGCAAGACTTCCATGCTTTTTTCTCCATCCCCTTTGCAATAAAGGCCAAGATTCCATTGGCCTTCCTGATCACTTGCTGTACCTGCATGCTAACCTTTTGTGTTTCATGCACAAATACCCCCAGGTCCTGCTGTACTGCAGCACTTTGCAATCTTTCCCCATTTAAATAATAGCTTGCTCTTTGATTTTTTTCCTGCCAAAATGCATGACTTTCCAACGTTATACTCAATCTGCCAAAGTTTTGTCCACTCATTTAGCCTGTCTGTGTCCTTTTGTTGATTTTTTGTGTCTTCCTCACACATTGCATTTCCTCCCATCTTTGTATCGTCAGCAAACTTTGGCTGTGTTAGTCCCTTCATCCAAGTTGTTAATATAGATTGTAAATAGTTTGGGTCATCCTGATGATCCGCTTTTCCTCTTTTCCATGATTCCGAAATCCATTCCAAAATGAAGTGCATGCAATTGCACTCAACATTCACAATGTGGCACAGCTGATGCTTTGAACAATTTGGAATTTTGTGTCTTTGTTCTGGTATTCAAAACTAATTTACATAAAACCCAGGATCCCAGCTGCCCGCGTTGTGTCTTTGCCATCTTGTTCTTAAAGATCTATTATCTGCACCCACAGATCTCTCTGTTCCACCATTCAGAATTTTTTATTGATGGTAGATTCCCATTCCGTGTTCTTTTGTGCTAAATTTATAACCTGTTTGAGTCAGAATCGGCTTCCCGAGTAAAGCTTAGATGTCATAAACCAGGGTTGTACATCAACAAGATCCTGCAAATCCACTGGGAGGACAGACGCACCAACATCAGTATTCTCACTCAAACAAACATTCCCAGCATCGAAGCACTGACCACACTCGACCAGCTCCATTGGGCAGGCCACATTGTCCAACATTTCGATACGAAATTGCCTCAGCAAGTGCTCTACTCGGAACTCCTACACGGTAAGCAAGCCCCAGTTGGGCAGAGGAAACGCTTCAAGGACACGCTCAAAGCCTCCATGATAAAGTGGAACATCCCCACCGGCACCTGGGAATCCCTGGCCCAATAGCACCCTAAATGGAGGAAGAGCATCCGGGTGGTCGCTGAGCACCTCGAGTCTCCTAGGCGAGAGCATGCAAAAACCAAGCACAGACAGCGGAAGGAGCGTGCAGCAAACCCCACCCACGCTTTCCTTCAACCACTGCCTGCCCCACCTGTTACAAAGACTGTACTTCCCACATTGGATTGTACAGCCACCTGAGAACTCACTTTTAGAGTGGAAGCAAGTCTTCCTCGATTTCGAGGGACTGCCTATGATGATGACATCAACAATGTAAAAGTTCTTTCTTGAATAAATTTCTCTCAGTTCCACAAAATAACAACCAAATTCATCAGTTTAATTGTTTTTCAATTCCAGTGATGTATTTCTTGAGGAGCCTTAATTTTGGGTGCATTTTCCCTGGGGTTACCACTGCCTGGCTGGAGTACCCGCCTGAGTCAGGCAGCATGACCTTTTAATATGCAAATCTGAGTGTTATGGTGTACCTGGGGGTTTGCACGGTGCACACTTGATTGAGTATCAGCTGGCAGTCTAGCTGAAGTGGAGCAAAAGAGCAGATGTTGTTTTTTCTGAGTCTTGCAGAATCAAGTTCTCCTCCGAGCACGATAAGTCCATCCTGCGTACCCACCACCAATGAGATCGGATCTCCCTGCCTATGGTCCTATGTCCTTTCTGCCTAAAATCTGCACTGGGGGAAAATCTACCCCCATTGTGTATTTTCTCTACAATGCTGAGTTAGCTCACATGAAATCACGATTCACCCTCTCTGTGCGATTTCTTGTAACAAGACTGTACATGTTAAAATATTCAGCACAGAAAGTAGGTATCTTTTTGTTATCAATTGGTTAACTTACTGAAATAGGTCGGTAGTCTTTTGGCGTATTCTAGACAGTAACTGTTCTGAAAATTGTCGGAGCTTCTTGGTTTATAAAGCTCATAAATGGAATCTTAGAAGGTGAATTTCTCTGAGGCTCCTCCCATTGTGTTGCTGTAAATTTGGTGGAAAATCCCAGTTATGTGCGTAATGGGTGTTTCCGTCAAACTTTCACAAAAATTACGGTGGCGGAGAGGACGAGGTATTGAGGAAATTCACTTCCAGTAATTCCATTCAGGGGGTTTATATTACAGCCAAAATGAAATGTATAGACCATACTTGCTGTGGGTGCTGTTGATGTTGTTTTAACTGAGAAAGGTATTCAGCAAAATGTTAATTTACATAAATCAATCATTTGTCATTTGGAATCACAAATCAGAATGCCAAGTTAAGTTAATATCTGAAGTCTGACAGTCATTTCGTTCGATACAGCGACACATTTTAATCCTTTTTAAAGTATTTTGTTGCTTTTTCCATTTCATATTACTTTCCTCCTCAGATGAAGAATTCTAGAGCAATTTTGGGGGCCTTATTGCATGTTTTAAGGAAGTAAATTAATACAGTCAACACCAACCAATCGGCCATAAAGTATTTTCTTTAACAACAAATTCATCAACCTAATTTTTAATTTCCCGCAGTAATTTTACTGCCTGACATTAGTCACAATGAAATGTACAGTACATACCTGTTGTTATTGGAGATGTTGTTGGAGAAGCTCCTGAAAAAAAAATTAGGAATGTAAATTTACACAAATGATATGAAGAATATTCAAGATTGGAATGAATTTCTTGCAGAAGAAGCCTTTTATCAGGTCAGGTTTCTCTAAAACATTGCATTAGAATAGTTCCTTCTTGTAGATTTCCACTCTAATCCAACATATCTGGTCTCTCCCTCCAAGTTTTCATATCTTTTTTATGATGTGATGATATATTCTCTCCAAATGTTGTGATTGTCTTCGCTAATTACCATTTCACATTTTAAGCACCTTTTCTAGGAAAACAATTGCTTCTACTTTCTCCATATATCCTCACATTTGTATCCTGATTTGAGGTCCCTTTTTATTAATTAGAATATTTCAGATATTTTCAATCCGAAACTCTGTCATAACTTTGGAATACTTCGATTCAATCCCTTTAACCTTCTCCTGTGAATACAGCCATGTTTTGATTAAATGATTCATTATTGCCCTCTGCTTTCATCAGAACATAAGAACAAAAGAACTTAAGAAATAGAAGCAGGAGTAAGCCATATGGCCCCTCGAGCCTGCTCCGCCATTTAATACGATCATGGCTGATCCGATCATGGACTCAGGTCCATTTCCCTGCCCACTCTCCGTAACCCCTTATTCGCTTATCGTCTCAGAAAATGTCTATTTCTGTCTCAAATTTATTTAATGTCCCAGCTTCCACTGCTCTCTGAGGCAGCGAATTCCACAGATCCGCAACCCTCTGAGAGAAGAAATTTCTTCTCATCTCAGTTTTGAATGGGTGGCCCCTTATTCTAAGATTATGTTCTCTAGTTCTAGTCTTCCCTATCAGTGGAAATATCCTCTCTGCATCCACCCTGTCAAGCCGCCTCATGATCTTATACGTTTTGATAAGATCACCTCTCATTCTTCTGAATTCCAATGAGTAAAGGCTCAACCTACTCAACCTTTCATCATAAGTGAACCACCTCATCTCCGGAATCAACCTTGTGAACCTTCTCTGAACTGGCTCCAAAGCAAGTCTATCCTTTCATAAATATGGAAACCAAAACTGCACGCAGTATTCCAGGTGTGGCCTCATTAATACCCTGTACAACTATAGCAAGACTTCCATGCTTTTTTCTCCATCCCCTTTGCAATAAAGGCCAAGATTCCATTGGCCTTCCTGATCACTTGCTGTACCTGCATGCTAACCTTTTGTGTTTCATGCACAAATACCCCCAGGTCCTGCTGTACTGCAGCACTTTGCAATCTTTCCCCATTTAAATAATAGCTTGCTCTTTGATTTTTTTCCTGCCAAAATGCATGACTTTCCAACGTTATACTCAATCTGCCAAAGTTTTGTCCACTCATTTAGCCTGTCTGTGTCCTTTTGTTGATTTTTTGTGTCTTCCTCACACATTGCATTTCCTCCCATCTTTGTATCGTCAGCAAACTTTGGCTGTGTTAGTCCCTTCATCCAAGTTGTTAATATAGATTGTAAATAGTTTGGGTCATCCTGATGATCCGCTTTTCCTCTTTTCCATGATTCCGAAATCCATTCCAAAATGAAGTGCATGCAATTGCACTCAACATTCACAATGTGGCACAGCTGATGCTTTGAACAATTTGGAATTTTGTGTCTTTGTTCTGGTATTCAAAACTAATTTACATAAAACCCAGGATCCCAGTTGCCCGCGTTGTGTCTTTGCCATCTTGTTCTTAAAGATCTATTATCTGCACCCACAGATCTCTCTGTTCCACCATTCAGAATTTTTTATTGATGGTAGATTCCCATTCCGTGTTCTTTTGTGCTAAATTTATAACCTGTTTGAGTCAGAATCGGCTTCCCGAGTAAAGCTTAGATGTCATAAACCAGGGTTGTACATCAACAAGATCCTGCAAATCCACTGGGAGGACAGACGCACCAACATCAGTATTCTCACTCAAACAAACATTCCCAGCATCGAAGCACTGACCACACTCGACCAGCTCCATTGGGCAGGCCACATTGTCCAACATTTCGATACGAAATTGCCTCAGCAAGTGCTCTACTCGGAACTCCTACACGGTAAGCAAGCCCCAGTTGGGCAGAGGAAACGCTTCAAGGACACGCTCAAAGCCTCCATGATAAAGTGGAACATCCCCACCGGCACCTGGGAATCCCTGGCCCAATAGCACCCTAAATGGAGGAAGAGCATCCGGGTGGTCGCTGAGCACCTCGAGTCTCCTAGGCGAGAGCATGCAAAAACCAAGCACAGACAGCGGAAGGAGCGTGCAGCAAACCCCACCCACGCTTTCCTTCAACCACTGCCTGCCCCACCTGTTACAAAGACTGTACTTCCCACATTGGATTGTACAGCCACCTGAGAACTCACTTTTAGAGTGGAAGCAAGTCTTCCTCGATTTCGAGGGACTGCCTATGATGATGACATCAACAATGTAAAAGTTCTTTCTTGAATAAATTTCTCTCAGTTCCACAAAATAACAACCAAATTCATCAGTTTAATTGTTTTTCAATTCCAGTGATGTATTTCTTGAGGAGCCTTAATTTTGGGTGCATTTTCCCTGGGGTTACCACTGCCTGGCTGGAGTACCCGCCTGAGTCAGGCAGCATGACCTTTTAATATGCAAATCTGAGTGTTATGGTGTACCTGGGGGTTTGCACGGTGCACACTTGATTGAGTATCAGCTGGCAGTCTAGCTGAAGTGGAGCAAAAGAGCAGATGTTGTTTTTTCTGAGTCTTGCAGAATCAAGTTCTCCTCCGAGCACGATAAGTCCATCCTGCGTACCCACCACCAATGAGATCGGATCTCCCTGCCTATGGTCCTATGTCCTTTCTGCCTAAAATCTGCACTGGGGGAAAATCTACCCCCATTGTGTATTTTCTCTACAATGCTGAGCTAGCTCACATGAAATCACGATTCACCCTCTCTGTGCGATTTCTTGTAACAAGACTGTACATGTTAAAATATTCAGCACAGAAAGTAGGTATCTTTTTGTTATCAATTGATTAACTTACTGAAATAGGTCGGTAGTCTTTTGGCGTATTCTAGACAGTAACTGTTCTGAAAATTGTCGGAGCTTCTTGGTTTATAAAGCTCATAAATGGAATCTTAGAAGGTGAATTTCTCTGAGGCTCCTCCCATTGTGTTGCTGTAAATTTGGTGGAAAATCCCAGTTATGTGCGTAATGGGTGTTTCCGTCAAACTTTCACAAAAATTACGGTGGCGGAGAGGACGAGGTATTGAGGAAATTCACTTCCAGTAATTCCATTCAGGGGGTTTATATTACAGCCAAAATGAAATGTATAGACCATACTTGCTGTGGGTGCTGTTGATGTTGTTTTAACTGAGAAAGGTATTCAGCAAAATGTTAATTTACATAAATCAATCATTTGTCATTTGGAATCACAAATCAGAATGCCAAGTTAAGTTAATATCTGAAGTCTGACAGTCATTTCGTTCGATACAGCGACACATTTTAATCCTTTTTAAAGTATTTTGTTGCTTTTTCCATTTCATATTACTTTCCTCCTCAGATGAAGAATTCTAGAGCAATTTTGGGGGCCTTATTGCATGTTTTAAGGAAGTAAATTAATACAGTCAACACCAACCAATCGGCCATAAAGTATTTTCTTTAACAACAAATTCATCAACCTAATTTTTAATTTCCCGCAGTAATTTTACTGCCTGACATTAGTCACAATGAAATGTACAGTACATACCTGTTGTTATTGGAGATGTTGTTGGAGAAGCTCCTGAAAAAAAAATTAGGAATGTAAATTTACACAAATGATATGAAGAATATTCAAGATTGGAATGAATTTCTTGCAGAAGAAGCCTTTTATCAGGTCAGGTTTCTCTAAAACATTGCATTAGAATAGTTCCTTCTTGTAGATTTCCACTCTAATCCAACATATCTGGTCTCTCCCTCCAAGTTTTCATATCTTTTTTATGATGTGATGATATATTCTCTCCAAATGTTGTGATTGTCTTCGCTAATTACCATTTCACATTTTAAGCACCTTTTCTAGGAAAACAATTGCTTCTACTTTCTCCATATATCCTCACATTTGTATCCTGATTTGAGGTCCCTTTTTATTAATTAGAATATTTCAGATATTTTCAATCCGAAACTCTGTCATAACTTTGGAATACTTCGATTCAATCCCTTTAACCTTCTCCTGTGAATACAGCCATGTTTTGATTAAATGATTCATTATTGCCCTCTGCTTTCATCAGAACATAAGAACAAAAGAACTTAAGAAATAGAAGCAGGAGTAAGCCATATGGCCCCTCGAGCCTGCTCCGCCATTTAATACGATCATGGCTGATCCGATCATGGACTCAGGTCCATTTCCCTGCCCACTCTCCGTAACCCCTTATTCGCTTATCGTCTCAGAAAATGTCTATTTCTGTCTCAAATTTATTTAATGTCCCAGCTTCCACTGCTCTCTGAGGCAGCGAATTCCACAGATCCGCAACCCTCTGAGAGAAGAAATTTCTTCTCATCTCAGTTTTGAATGGGTGGCCCCTTATTCTAAGATTATGTTCTCTAGTTCTAGTCTTCCCTATCAGTGGAAACATCCTCTCTGCATCCACCCTGTCAAGCCGCCTCATGATCTTATACGTTTTGATAAGATCACCTCTCATTCTTCTGAATTCCAATGAGTAAAGGCTCAACCTACTCAACCTTTCATCATAAGTGAACCACCTCATCTCCGGAATCAACCTTGTGAACCTTCTCTGAACTGGCTCCAAAGCAAGTCTATCCTTTCATAAATATGGAAACCAAAACTGCACGCAGTATTCCAGGTGTGGCCTCATTAATACCCTGTACAACTATAGCAAGACTTCCATGCTTTTTTCTCCATCCCCTTTGCAATAAAGGCCAAGATTCCATTGGCCTTCCTGATCACTTGCTGTACCTGCATGCTAACCTTTTGTGTTTCATGCACAAATACCCCCAGGTCCTGCTGTACTGCAGCACTTTGCAATCTTTCCCCATTTAAATAATAGCTTGCTCTTTGATTTTTTTCCTGCCAAAATGCATGACTTTCCAACGTTATACTCAATCTGCCAAAGTTTTGTCCACTCATTTAGCCTGTCTGTGTCCTTTTGTTGATTTTTTGTGTCTTCCTCACACATTGCATTTCCTCCCATCTTTGTATCGTCAGCAAACTTTGGCTATGTTACACTCAGTCCCTTCATCCAAGTTGTTAATATAGATTGTAAATAGTTTGGGTCATCCTGATGATCCGCTTTTCCTCTTTTCCATGATTCCGAAATCCATTCCAAAATGAAGTGCATGCAATTGCACTCAACATTCACAAGGTGGCACAGCTGATGCTTTGAACAATTTGGAATTTTGTGTCTTTGTTCTGGTATTCAAAACTAATTTACATAAAACCCAGGATCCCAGTTGCCCGCGTTGTGTCTTTGCCATCTTGTTCTTAAAGATCTATTATCTGCACCCACAGATCTCTCTGTTCCACCATTCAGAATTTTTTATTGATGGTAGATTCCCATTCCGTGTTCTTTTGTGCTAAATTTATAACCTGTTTGAGTCAGAATCGGCTTCCCGAGTAAAGCTTAGATGTCATAAACCAGGGTTGTACATCAACAAGATCCTGCAAATCCACTGGGAGGACAGACGCACCAACATCAGTATTCTCACTCAAACAAACATTCCCAGCATTGAAGCACTGACCACACTCGACCAGCTCCATTGGGCAGGCCACATTGTCCAACATTTCGATACGAAATTCCCTCAGCAAGTGCTCTACTCGGAACTCCTACACGGTAAGCAAGCCCCAGTTGGGCAGAGGAAACGCTTCAAGGACGCGCTCAAAGCCTCCATGATAAAGTGGAACATCCCCACCGGCACCTGGGAATCCCTGGCCCAATACCACCCTAAATGGAGGAAGAGCATCCGGATGGTCGCTGAGCACCTCGAGTCTCCTAGGCGAGAGTATGCAAAAACCAAGCACAGACAGCGGAAGGAGCGTGCAGCAAACCCCACCCACGCTTTCCTTCAACCACTGCCTGCCCCACCTGTTACAAAGACTGTACTTCCCACATTGGATTGTACAGCCACCTGAGAACTCACTTTTAGAGTGGAAGCAAGTCTTCCTCGATTTCGAGGGACTGCCTATGATGATGACATCAACAATGTAAAAGTTCTTTCTTGAATAAATTTCTCTCAGTTCCACAAAATAACAACCAAATTCATCAGTTTAATTGTTTTTCAACTCCAGTGATGTATTTCTTGAGGAGCCTTAATTTTGGGTGCATTTTCCCTGGGGTTACCACTGCCTGGCTGGAGTACCCGCCTGAGTCAGGCAGCATGACCTTTTAATATGCAAATCTGAGTGTTATGGTGTACCTGGGGGTTTGCACGGTGCACACTTGGTTGAGTATCAGCTGAAGTGGAGCAAAAGAGCAGATGTTGTTTTTTCTGAGTCTTGCAGAATCAAGTTCTCCTCCGAGCACGATAAGTCCATCCTGGGTACCCACCACCAATGAGATCGGATCTCCCTGCCTATGGTCCTATGTCCTTTCTGCCTAAAATCTGCACTGGGGGAAAATCTACCCCCATTGTGCATTTTCTCTACAATGCTGAGCTAGCTCACATGAAATCACGATTCACCCTCTCTGTGCGATTTCTTGTAACAAGACTGTACATGTTAAAATATTCAGCACAGAAAGTAGGTATCTTTTTGTTATCAATTGGTTAACTTACTGAAATAGGTCAGTGTCTTTTGGCGTATTCTCGACAGTAACTGTTCTGAAAATTGTCGGAGCTTCTTGGTTTATAAAGCTCATGAATGGAATCTTAGAAGGTGAATTTCTCTGAGGCTCCTCCCATTGTGTTGCTGTAAATTTGGTGAAAAATCCCAGTTATGTGCGTAATGGGTGTTTCCGCCAAACTTTCACAAAAATTACGGTGGCGGAGAGGACGAGGTATTGAGGAAATTCACTTCCAGTAATTCCATTCAGGGGGTTTATATTACAGCCAAAATGAAATGTATAGACCATACTTGCTGTGGGTGCTGTTGATGTTGTTTTAACTGAGAAAGGTATTCAGCAATGTTAATTTACATAAATCAATCATTTGTCATTTGGAATCACAAATCAGAATGCCAAGTTAAGTTAATAACTGAAGTCTGACAGTCATTTCGTTCGATACAGCGACACATTTTAATCCTTTTTAAAGTATTTTGTTGCTTTTTCCATTTCATATTACTTTCCTCCTCAGGTGAAGAATTCTAGAGCAATTTTGGGGGCCTTATTGCATGTTTTAAGGAAGTAAATTAATACAGTCAACACCAACCAATCGGCCATAAAGTATTTTCTTTAACAACAAATTCATCAACCTAATTTTTAATTTCCCGCAGTAATTTTACTGCCTGACATTAGTCACAATGAAATGTACAGTACATACCTGTTGTTATTGGAGGTGTTGTTGGAGAAGCTCCTGAAAAAAAAATTAGGAATGTAAATTTACACAAATGATATAAAGAATATTCAAGATTGGAATGAATTTCTTGCAGAAGAAGCCTTTTATCAGATCAGGTTTCTCTCAAAACATTGCATTAGAATATTTCCTTCTTGTAGATTTCCACTCTAATCCAACATATCTGGTCTCTCCCTCCAAGTTTTCATATCTTTTTTATGATGTGATGATATATTCTCTCCAAATGTTGTGATTGTCTTCGCTAATTACCATTTCATATTTTAAGCACCTTTTCTAGGAAAACAATTGCTTCTACTTTCTCCATATATCCTCACATTTGTATCCTGATTTGAGGTCCCTTTTTATCAATTAGAATATTTCAGATATTTTCAATCCGAAACTCTGTCATAACTTTGGAATACTTCGATTCAATCCCTTTAACCTTCTCCTGTGAATACAGCCATGTTTTGATTAAATGATTCATTATTGCCCTCTGCTTTCATCAGAACATAAGAACAAAAGAACTTAAGAAATAGAAGCAGGAGTAAGCCATATGGCCCTTCGAGCCTGCTCCGGCATTTAATACGATCATGGCTGATCCGATCATGGACTCAGGTCCATTTCCCTGCCCACTCTCCATAACCCCTTATTCGCTTATCGACTCAGAAAATGTCTATTTCTGTCTCAAATTTATTTAATGTCGCAGCTTCCACTGCTCTCTGAGGCAGCGAATTCCACAGATCCGCAACCCTCTGAGAGAAGAAATTTCTTCTCATCTCAGTTTTGAATGGGTGGCCCCTTATTCTAAGATTATGCTCTCTAGTTCTAGTCTCCCCTATCAGTGGAAACATCCTCTCTGCATCCACCCTGTCAAGCCGCCTCATGGTCTTATACGTTTTGATAAGATCACCTCTCATTCTTCTGAATTCCAATGAGTAAAGGCTCAACCTACTCAACCTTTCATCTTAAGTGAACCACCTCATCTCCGGAATCAACCTTGTGAACCTTCTCTGAACTGGCTCCAAAGCAAGTCTATCCTTTCATAAATATGGAAACCAAAACTGCACGCAGTATTCCAGGTGTGGCCTCATTAATACCCTGTACAACTATAGCAAGACTTCCATGCTTTTTTCTGCATCCCCTTTGCAATAAAGGCCAAGATTCCATTGGCCTTCCTGATCATTTGCTGTACCTGCATGCTAACCTTTTGTGTTTCATGCACAAATACCCCCAGATCCTGCTGTACTGCAGCACTTTGCAATCTTTCACCATTTAAATAATAGGTTGCTCTTTGATTTTTTTCTGCCAAAATGCATGACTTTCCAACGTTATACTCAATCTGCCAAAATTTTGTCCACTCATTTAGCCTGTCTGTGTCCTTTTGTTGATTTTTTGTGTCTTCCTCACACATTGCATTTCCTCCCATCTTTGTATCGTCAGCAAACTTTGGCTATGTTACACTCAGTCGCTTCATCCAAGTTGTTAATATAGATTGTAAATAGTTTGGGTCATCCTGATGATCCGCTTTTCCTCTTTTCCATGATTCCGAAATCCATTCCAAAATGAAGTGCGTGCAATTGCACTCAACATTCACAATGTGGCACAGCTGATGCTTTGAACAATTTGGAATTTTGTGTCTTTGTTCTGGTATTCAAAACTAATTTACATAAAACCCAGGATCCCAGTTGCCCGCGTTGTGTCTTTGCCATCTTGTTCTTAAAGATCTATTATCTGCACCCACAGATCTCTCTGTTCCACCATTCAGAATTTTTTATTGATGGTAGATTCCCATTCCGTGTTCTTTTGTGCTAAATTTATAACCTGTTTGAGTCAGAATCGGCTTCCCGAGTAAAGCTTAGATGTCATAAACCAGGGTTGTACATCAACAAGATCCTGCAAATCCACTGGGAGGACAGACGCACCAACATCAGTATTCTCACTCAAACAAACATTCCCAGCATCGAAGCACTGACCACACTCGACCAGCTCCATTGGGCAGGCCACATTGTCCAACATTCCGATACGAAATTCCCTCAGCAAGTGCTCTACTCGGAACTCCTACACGGTAAGCAACCCGAGTTGGGCAGAGGAAATGCTTCAAGGACACGCTCAAAGCCTCCATGATAAAGTGGAACATCCCCACCGGCACCTGGGAATCCCTGGCCCACCCTAAATGGAGGAAGAGCATCCGGGTGGTCGCTGAGCACCTCGAGTCTCCTCGGCGAGAGCATGCAAAAACCAAGCACAGACAGCGGAAGGAGCGTGCAGCAAACCCCACCCACACTTTCCTTCAACCACTGCCTGCCCCACCTGTTACAAAGACTGTACTTCCCACATTGGATTGTACAGCCACCTGAGAACTCACTTTTAGAGTGGAAGCAAGTCTTCCTCGATTTCGAGGGACTGTCTATGATGATGACATCAACAATGTCAAAGTTCTTTCTTGAATAAATTTCTCTCAGTTCCACAAAATAACAACCAAATTCATCAGTTTAATTGTTTTTCAATTCCAGTGATGTATTTCTTGAGGAGCTTTAATTTTGGGTGCATTTTCCCTGGGGTTATCACTGCCTGGCTGGAGTACCCGCCTGAGTCAGGCAGCATGACCTTTTAATATGCAAATCTGAGTGTTATGGTGTACCTGGGGGTTTGCACGGTGCACACTTGGTTGAGTATCAGCTGGCAGTCTAGCTGAAGTGGAGCAAAAGAGCAGATGTTGTTTTTTCTGAGTCTTGCAGAATCAAGTTCTCCTCCGAGCACGATAAGTCCATCCTGGGTACCCACCACCAATGAGATCGGATCTCCCTGCCTATGGTCCTATGTCCTTTCTGCCTAAAATCTGCACTGGGGGAAAATCTACCCCCATTGTGCATTTTCTCTACAATGCTGAGCTAGCTCACATGAAATCACGATTCACCCTCTCTGTGCGATTTCTTGTAACAAGACTGTACATGTTAAAATATTCAGCACAGAAAGTAGGTATCTTTTTGTTATCAATTGGTTAACTTACTGAAATAGGTCAGTGTCTTTTGGCGTATTCTCGACAGTAACTGTTCTGAAAATTGTCGGAGCTTCTTGGTTTATAAAGCTCATGAATGGAATCTTAGAAGGTGAATTTCTCTGAGGCTCCTCCCATTGTGTTGCTGTAAATTTGGTGGAAAATCCCAGTTATGTGCGTAATGGGTGTTTCCGCCAAACTTTCACAAAAATTACGGTGGCGGAGAGGACGAGGTATTGAGGAAATTCACTTCCAGTAATTCCATTCAGGGGGTTTATATTACAGCCAAAATGAAATGTATAGACCATACTTGCTGTGGGTGCTGTTGATGTTGTTTTAACTGAGAAAGGTATTCAGCAATGTTAATTTACATAAATCAATCATTTGTCATTTGGAATCACAAATCAGAATGCCAAGTTAAGTTAATAACTGAAGTCTGACAGTCATTTCGTTCGATACAGCGACACATTTTAATCCTTTTTAAAGTATTTTGTTGCTTTTTCCATTTCATATTACTTTCCTCCTCAGGTGAAGAATTCTAGAGCAATTTTGGGGGCCTTATTGCATGTTTTAAGGAAGTAAATTAATACAGTCAACACCAACCAATCGGCCATAAAGTATTTTCTTTAACAACAAATTCATCAACCTAATTTTTAATTTCCCGCAGTAATTTTACTGCCTGACATTAGTCACAATGAAATGTACAGTACATACCTGTTGTTATTGGAGGTGTTGTTGGAGAAGCTCCTGAAAAAAAAATTAGGAATGTAAATTTACACAAATGATATAAAGAATATTCAAGATTGGAATGAATTTCTTGCAGAAGAAGCCTTTTATCAGATCAGGTTTCTCTCAAAACATTGCATTAGAATATTTCCTTCTTGTAGATTTCCACTCTAATCCAACATATCTGGTCTCTCCCTCCAAGTTTTCATATCTTTTTTATGATGTGATGATATATTCTCTCCAAATGTTGTGATTGTCTTCGCTAATTACCATTTCATATTTTAAGCACCTTTTCTAGGAAAACAATTGCTTCTACTTTCTCCATATATCCTCACATTTGTATCCTGATTTGAGGTCCCTTTTTATCAATTAGAATATTTCAGATATTTTCAATCCGAAACTCTGTCATAACTTTGGAATACTTCGATTCAATCCCTTTAACCTTCTCCTGTGAATACAGCCATGTTTTGATTAAATGATTCATTATTGCCCTCTGCTTTCATCAGAACATAAGAACAAAAGAACTTAAGAAATAGAAGCAGGAGTAAGCCATATGGCCCTTCGAGCCTGCTCCGGCATTTAATACGATCATGGCTGATCCGATCATGGACTCAGGTCCATTTCCCTGCCCACTCTCCATAACCCCTTATTCGCTTATCGACTCAGAAAATGTCTATTTCTGTCTCAAATTTATTTAATGTCGCAGCTTCCACTGCTCTCTGAGGCAGCGAATTCCACAGATCCGCAACCCTCTGAGAGAAGAAATTTCTTCTCATCTCAGTTTTGAATGGGTGGCCCCTTATTCTAAGATTATGCTCTCTAGTTCTAGTCTCCCCTATCAGTGGAAACATCCTCTCTGCATCCACCCTGTCAAGCCGCCTCATGGTCTTATACGTTTTGATAAGATCACCTCTCATTCTTCTGAATTCCAATGAGTAAAGGCTCAACCTACTCAACCTTTCATCTTAAGTGAACCACCTCATCTCCGGAATCAACCTTGTGAACCTTCTCTGAACTGGCTCCAAAGCAAGTCTATCCTTTCATAAATATGGAAACCAAAACTGCACGCAGTATTCCAGGTGTGGCCTCATTAATACCCTGTACAACTATAGCAAGACTTCCATGCTTTTTTCTGCATCCCCTTTGCAATAAAGGCCAAGATTCCATTGGCCTTCCTGATCATTTGCTGTACCTGCATGCTAACCTTTTGTGTTTCATGCACAAATACCCCCAGATCCTGCTGTACTGCAGCACTTTGCAATCTTTCACCATTTAAATAATAGGTTGCTCTTTGATTTTTTTCTGCCAAAATGCATGACTTTCCAACGTTATACTCAATCTGCCAAAATTTTGTCCACTCATTTAGCCTGTCTGTGTCCTTTTGTTGATTTTTTGTGTCTTCCTCACACATTGCATTTCCTCCCATCTTTGTATCGTCAGCAAACTTTGGCTATGTTACACTCAGTCGCTTCATCCAAGTTGTTAATATAGATTGTAAATAGTTTGGGTCATCCTGATGATCCGCTTTTCCTCTTTTCCATGATTCCGAAATCCATTCCAAAATGAAGTGCGTGCAATTGCACTCAACATTCACAATGTGGCACAGCTGATGCTTTGAACAATTTGGAATTTTGTGTCTTTGTTCTGGTATTCAAAACTAATTTACATAAAACCCAGGATCCCAGTTGCCCGCGTTGTGTCTTTGCCATCTTGTTCTTAAAGATCTATTATCTGCACCCACAGATCTCTCTGTTCCACCATTCAGAATTTTTTATTGATGGTAGATTCCCATTCCGTGTTCTTTTGTGCTAAATTTATAACCTGTTTGAGTCAGAATCGGCTTCCCGAGTAAAGCTTAGATGTCATAAACCAGGGTTGTACATCAACAAGATCCTGCAAATCCACTGGGAGGACAGACGCACCAACATCAGTATTCTCACTCAAACAAACATTCCCAGCATCGAAGCACTGACCACACTCGACCAGCTCCATTGGGCAGGCCACATTGTCCAACATTCCGATACGAAATTCCCTCAGCAAGTGCTCTACTCGGAACTCCTACACGGTAAGCAACCCCAGTTGGGCAGAGGAAATGCTTCAAGGACACGCTCAAAGCCTCCATGATAAAGTGGAACATCCCCACCGGCACCTGGGAATCCCTGGCCCAATACCACCCTAAATGGAGGAAGAGCATCCGGGTGGTCGCTGAGCACCTCGAGTCTCCTGGGCGAGAGCATGCAAAAACCAAGCACAGACAGCGGAAGGAGCGTGCAGCAAACCCCACCCACACTTTCCTTCAACCACTGCCTGCCCCACCTGTTACAAAGACTGTACTTCCCACATTGGATTGTACAGCCACCTGAGAACTCACTTTTAGAGTGGAAGCAAGTTTTCCTCGATTTCGAGTGACTGCCTATGATGATGACATCAACAATGTAAAAGTTCTTTCTTGAATAAATTTCTCTCAGTTCCACAAAATAACAACCAAATTCATCAGTTTAATTGTTTTTCAATTCCAGTGATGTATTTCTTGAGGAGCCTTAATTTTGGGTGCATTTTCACTGGGGTTACCACTGCCTGGCTGGAGTACCCGCCTGAGTCAGGCAGCATGACCTTTTAATATGCAAATCTGAGTGTTATGGTGTACCTGGGGGTTTGCACGGTGCACACTTGGTTGAGTATCAGCTGGCAGTCTAGCTGAAGTGGAGCAAAAGAGCAGATGTTGTTTTTTCTGAGTCTTGCAGAATCAAGTTCTCCTCCGAGCACGATAAGTCCATCCTGAGTACCCACCATCAATGAGATCGGATCTCCCTGCCTATGGTCCTATGTCCTTTCTGCCTAAAATCTGCACTGGGGGAAAATCTACCCCCATTGTGTATTTTCTCTACAATGCTGAGCTAGCTCACATGAAATCACGATTCACCCTCTCTGTGCGATTTCTTGTAACAAGACTGTACATGTTAAAACATTCAGCACAGAAAGTAGGTATCTTTTTGTTATCAATTGATTAACTTACTGAAATAGGTCGGTAGTCTTTTGGCGTATTCTAGACAGTAACTGTTCTGAAAATTGTCGGAGCTTCTTGGTTTATAAAGCTCATAAATGGAATCTTAGAAGGTGAATTTCTCTGAGGCTCCTCCCATTGTGTTGCTGTAAATTTGGTGGAAAATCCCAGTTATGTGCGTAATGGGTGTTTCCGCCAAACTTTCACAAAAAGTACAGTGGCGGAGAGGGCGAGGTATTGAGGAAATTCACTTCCAGTAATTCCATTCAGGGGGTTTATATTACAGCCAAAATGAAATGTATAGACCATACTTGCTGTGGGTGCTGTTGATGTTGTTTTAACTGAGAAAGGTATTCAGCAATGTTAATTTACATAAATCAATCATTTGTCATTTGGAATCACAAATCAGAATGCCAAGTTAAGTTAATATCTGAAGTCTGACAGTCATTTTGTTCGATACAGCGACACATTTTAATCCTTTTTAAAGTATTTTGTTGCTTTTTCCATTTCATATTACTTTCCTCCTCAGATGAAGAATTATTGAGCAATTTTGGGGGCCTTATTGCATGTTTTAAGGAAGTAAATTAATACATTCAACACCAACCAATCGGCCATAAAGTATTTTCTTTAACAACAAATTCATCAACCTAATTTTTAATTTCACGCAGTAATTTTACTGCCTGACATTAGTCACAATGAAATGTACAGTACATACCTGTTGTTATTGGAGGTGTTGTTGGAGAAGCTCCTGAAAAAAAAATTAGGAATGTAAATTTACACAAATGATATGAAGAATATTCAAGATTGGAATGAATTTCTTGCAGAAGAAGCCTTTTATCAGATCAGGTTTCTCTAAAACATTGCATTAGAATATTTCCTTCTTGTAGATTTCCACTCTAATCCATCATATCTGGTCTCTCCCTCCAAGTTTTCATATCTTTTTTATGATGTGATGATATATTCTCTCTAAATGTTGTGATTGTCTTCGCTAATTACCATTTCATATTTTAAGCACCTTTTCTAGGAAAACAATTGCTTCTACTTTCTCCATATATCCTCACATTTGTATCCTGATTTGAGGTCCCTTTTTATTAATTAGAATATTTCAGATATTTTCAATCCGAAACTCTGTCATAACTTTGGAATACTTCGATTCAATCCCTTTAACCTTCTCCTGTGAATGCAGCCATGTTTTGATTAAATGATTCATTATTGCCCTCTGCTTTCATCAGAACATAAGAACAAAAGAACTTAAGAAATAGAAGCAGGAGTAAGCCATATGGCCCCTCGAGCCTGCTCCGGCATTTAATACGATCATGGCTGATCCGATCATGGACTCAGGTCCATTTCCCTGCCCACTCTCCATAACCCCTTATTCGCTTATCGACTCAGAAAATGTCTATTTCTGTCTCAAATTTATTTAATGTCCCAGCTTCCACTGCTCTCTGAGGCAGCGAATTCCACAGATCCGCAACCCTCTGAGAGAAGAAATTTCTTCTCATCTCAGTTTTGAATGGGTGGCCCCTTATTCTAAGATTATGCTCTCTAGTTCTAGTCTCCCCTATCAGTGGAAACATCCTCTCTGCATCCACCCTGTCAAGCCGCCTCATGGTCTTATACGTTTTGATAAGATTACCTCTCATTCTTCTGAATTCCAATGAGTAAAGGCTCAACCTACTCAACCTTTCATCATAAGTGAACCACCTCATCTCCGGAATCAACCTTGTGAACCTTCTCTGAACTGGCTCCAAAGCAAGTCTATCCTTTCATAAATATGGAAACCAAAACTGCACGCAGTATTCCAGGTGTGGCCTCATTAATACCCTGTACAACTATAGCAAGACTTCCATGCTTTTTTCTCCATCCCCTTTGCAATAAAGGCCAAGATTCCATTGGCCTTCCTGATCATTTGCTGCACCTGCATGCTAACCTTTTGTGTTTCATGCACAAATACCCCCAGATCCTGCTGTACTGCAGCACTTTGCAATCTTTCACCATTTAAATAATAGGTTGCTCTTTGATTTTTTTCTGCCAAAATGCATGACTTTCCAACGTTATACTCAATCTGCCAAAATTTTGTCCACTCATTTAGCCTGTCTGTGTCCTTTTGTTGATTTTTTGTGTCTTCCTCACACATTGCATTTCCTCCCATCTTTGTATCATCAGAAAACTTTGGCTATGTTACACTCAGTCCCTTCATCCAAGTTGTTAATATAGATTGTAAATAGTTTGGGTCATCCTGATGATCCGCTTTTCCTCTTTTCCATGATTCAGAAATCCATTCCAAAATGAAGTGCGTGCAATTGCGCTCAACATTCACAATGTGGCACAGCTGATGCTTTGAACAATTTGGAATTTTGTGTCTTTGTTCTGGTATTCAAAACTAATTTACATAAAACCCAGGATCCCAGTTGCCCGCGTTGTGTCTTTGCCATCTTGTTCTTAAAGATCTATTATCTGCACCCACAGATCTCTCTGTTCCACCATTCAGAATTTTTTATTGATGGTAGATTCCCATTCCGTGTTCTTTTGTGCTAAATTTATAACCTGTTTGAGTCAGAATCGGCTTCCCGAGTAAAGCTTAGATGTCATAAACCAGGGTTGTACATCAACAAGATCCTGCAAATCCACTGGGAGGACAGACGCACCAGCATCAGTATTCTCACTCAAACAAACATTCCCAGCATCGAAGCACTGACCACACTCGACCAGCTCCATTGGGCAGGCCACATTGTCCAACATTCCGATACGAAATTCCCTCAGCAAGTGCTCTACTCGGAACTCCTACACGGTAAGCAAGCCCCAGTTGGGCAGAGGAAACGCTTCAAGGACACGCTCAAAGCCTCCATGATAAAGTGGAACATCACCACCGGCACCTGGGAATCCCTGGCCCAATACCACCCTAAATGGAGGAAGAGCATCCGGGTGGTCGCTGAGCACCTCGAGTCTCCTAGGCGAGAGCATGCAAAAACCAAGCACAGACAGCGGAAGGAGCTTGCAGCAAACCCCACCCACGCTTTCCTTCAACCACTGCCTGCCCCACCTGTTACAAAGACTGTACTTCCCACATTGGATTGTACAGCCACCTGAGAACTCACTTTTAGAGTGGAAGCAAGTCTTCCTCGATTTCGAGGGACTGCCTATGATGATGACATCAACAATGTAAAAGTTCTTTCTTGAATAAATTTCTTTCAGTTCCACAAAATAACAACCAAATTCATCAGTTTAATTGTTTTTCAATTCCAGTGATGTATTTCTTGAGGAGCCTTAATTTTGGGTGCATTTTCCCTGGTGTTACCACTGCCTGGCTGGAGTACCCGCCTGAGTCAGGCAGCATGACCTTTTAATATGCAAATCTGAGTGTTATGGTGTACCTGGGGGATTGCACGGTGCACACTTGGTTGAGTATCAGCTGGCAGTCTAGCTGAAGTGGAGCAAAAGAGCAGATGTTGTTTTTTCTGAGTCTTGTAGAATCAAGTTCTCCTCCGAGCACGATAAGTCCATCCTGGGTACCCAACACCAATGAGATCGGATCTCCCTGCCTATGGTCCTATGTCCTTTCTGCCTAAAATCTGCACTGGGGGAAAATCTACCCCCATTGTGTATTTTCTCTACAATGCTGAGCTAGCTCACATGAAATCACGATTCACCCTCTCTGTGCGATTTCTTGTAACAAGACTGTACATGTTAAAACATTCAGCACAGAAAGTAGGTATCTTTTTGTTATCAATTGGTTAACTTACTGAAATAGGTCGGTAGTCTTTTGCCGTATTCTAGACAGTAACTGTTCTGAAATTTGTCGGAGCTTCTTGGTTTATAAAGCTCATAAATGGAATCTTAGAAGGTGAATTTCTCTGAGGCTCCTCCCATTGTGTTGCTGTAAATTTGGTGGAAAATCCCAGTTATGTGCGTAATGGATGTTTCCGCCAAACTTTCACAAAAATTACGGTGGCGGAGAGGACGAGGTATTGAGGAAATTCACTTCCAGTAATTCCATTCAGGGGGTTTATATTACAGCCAAAATGAAATGTATAGACCATACTTGCTGTGGGTGCTGTTGATGTTGTTTTAACTGAGAAAGGTATTCAGCAATGTTAATTTACATAAATCAATCATTTGTCATTTGGAATCACAAATCAGAATGCCAAGTTAAGTTAATATCTGAAGTCTGACAGTCATTTCGTTCGATACAGCGACACATTTTAATCCTTTTTAAAGTATTTTGTTGCTTTTTCCATTTCATATTACTTTCCTCCTCAGATGAAGAATTATTGAGCAATTTTGGGGGCCTTATTGCATGTTTTAAGGAAGTAAATTAATACAGTCAACACCAACCAATCGGCCATAAAGTATTTTCTTTAACAACAAATTCATCAATCTAATTTTTAATTTCCCGCAGTAATTTTACTGCCTGACATTAGTCACAATGAAATGTACAGTACATACCTGTTGTTATTGGAGGTGTTGTTGGAGAAGCTCCTGAAAAAAAAATTAGGAATGTAAATTTACACAAATGATATGAAGAATATTCAAGATTGGAATGAATTTCTTGCAGAAGAAGCCTTTTATCAGATCAGGTTTCTCTAAAACATTGCATTAGAATATTTCCTTCTTGTAGATTTCCACGCTAATCCAACATATCTGGTCTCTCCCTCCAAGTTTTCATATCTTTTTTATGATGTGATGATATATTCTCTCCAAATGTTGTGATTGTCTTCGCTAATTACCATTTCATATTTTAAGCACCTTTTCTAGGAAAACAATTGCTTCTACTTTCTCCATATATCCTCACATTTGTATCCTGATTTGAGGTCCCTTTTTATTAATTAGAATATTTCAGATATTTTCAATCCGAAACTCTGTCATAACTTTGGAATACTTCGAATAAATCCCTTTAACCTTCTCCTGTGAATACAGCCATGTTTTGATTAAATGATTCATTATTGCCCTCTGCTTTCATCAGAACATAAGAACAAAAGAACTTAAGAAATAGAAGCAGGAGTAAGCCATATGGCCCCTCGAGCCTGCTCCGGCATTTAATACGATCATGGCTGATCCGATCATGGACTCAGGTCCATTTCCCTGCCCACTCTCCATAACCCCTTATTCGCTTATCATCTCAGAAAATGTCTATTTCTGTCTCAAATTTATTTAATGTCCCAGCTTCCACTGCTCTCTGAGGCAGCGAATTCCACAGATCTGCAACCCTCTGAGAGAAGAAATTTCTTCTCATCTCAGTTTTGAATGGGTGACCCCTTATTCTAAGATTATGCTCTCTAGTTCTAGTCTCCCCTATCAGTGGAAACATCCTCTCTGCATCCACCCTGTCAAGCCGCCTCATGGTCTTATACGTTTTGATAAGATCACCTCTCATTCTTCTGAATTCCAATGAGTAAAGGCTCAACCTACTCAACCTTTCATCATAAGTGAACCACCTCATCTCCGGAATCAACCTTGTGAACCTTCTCTGAACTGGCTCCAAAGCAAGTCTATCCTTTCATAAATATGGAAACCAAAACTGCACGCAGTATTCCAGGTGTGGCCTCATTAATACCCTGTACAACTATAGCAAGACTTCCATGCTTTTTTCTCCATCCCCTTTGCAATAAAGGCCAAGATTCCATTGGCCTTCCTGATCACTTGCTGTACCTGCATGCTAACCTTTTGTGTTTCATGCACAAATACCCCCAGGTCCTGCTGTACTGCAGCACTTTGCAATCTTTCCCCATTTAAATAATAGCTTGCTCTTTGATTTTTTTCCTGCCAAAATGCATGACTTTCCAACGTTATACTCAATCTGCCAAAGTTTTGTCCACTCATTTAGCCTGTCTATGTCCTTTTGTTGATTTTTTGTGTCTTCCTCACACATTGCATTTCCTCCCATCTTTGTATCGTCAGCAAACTTTGGCTATGTTACACTCAGTCCCTTCATCCAAGTTGTTAATATAGATTGTAAATAGTTTGGGTCATCCTGATGATCCGCTTTTCCTCTTTTCCATGATTCTGAAATCCATTCCAAAATGAAGAGCATGCAATTGCACTCAACATTCACAATGTGGCACAGCTGATGCTTTGAACAATTTGGAATTTTGTGTCTTTGTTCTGGTGTTCAAAACTAATTTACATAAAACCCAGGATCCCAGTTGCCCACGTTGTGTCTTTGCCATCTTGTTCTTAAAGATCTATTATCTGCACCCACAGATCTCTCTGTTCCACCATTCAGAATTTTTTATTGATGGTAGATTCCCATTCCGTGTTCTTTTGTGCTAAATTTTTAACCTGTTTGAGTCAGAATCGGCTTCTCGAGTAAAGCTTAGATGTCATAAACCAGGGTTATACATCAACAAGATCCTGCAAATCCACTGGGAGGACAGACGCACCAACATCAGTATTCTCACTCAAACAAACATTCCCAGTATCGAAGCACTGACCACACTCGACCAGCTCCATTGGGCAGGCCACATTGTCCAACATTCCGATACGAAATTCCCTCAGCAAGTGCTCTACTCGGAACTCCTACACGGTAAGCAAGCCCCAGTTGGGCAGAGGAAACGCTTCAAGGACACGCTCAAAGCCTCCATGATAAAGTGGAACATCCCCACCGGCACCTGGGAATCCCTGGCCCAATACCACCCTAAATGGAGGAAGAGCATCCGGGTGGTCGCTGAGCACCTCGAGTCTCCTAGGCGAGAGCATGCAAAAACCAAGCACAGACAGCGGAAGGAGCGTGCAGCAAACCCCACCCACGCTTTCCTTCAACCACTGCCTGCCCCACCTGTTACAAAGACTGTACTTCCCACATTGAATTGTACAGCCACCTGAGAACTCACTTTTAGAGTGGAAGCAAGTCTTCCTCGATTTCGAGGGACTGCCTATGATGATGACATCAACAATGTAAAAGTTCTTTCTTGAATAAATTTCTCTCAGTTCCACAAAATAACAACCAAATTCATCAGTTTCATTGTTTTTCAATTCCAGTGATGTATTTCTTGCGGAGCCTTAATTTTGGGTGCATTTTCCCTGGGGTTACCACTGCCTGGCTGGAGTACCCGCCTGAGTCAGGCAGCATGAACTTTTAATATGCAAATCTGAGTGTTATGGTGTACCTGGGGGTTTTCACGGTGCACACTTGGTTGAGTATCAGCTGGCAGTCTAGCTGAAGTGGAGCAAAAGAGCAGATGTTGTTTTTTCTGAGTCTTGCAGAATCAAGTTCTCCTCCGAGCACGATAAGTCCATCCTGCGTACCCACCACCAATGAGATCGGATCTCCCTGCCTATGGTCCTATGTCCTTTCTGCCTAAAATCTGCACTGGGGGAAAATCTACCCCCATTGTGTATTTTCTCTACAATGCTGAGCTAGCTCACATGAAATCACGATTCACCCTCTCTGTGCGATTTCTTGTAACAAGACTGTACATGTTAAAATATTCAGCACAGAAAGTAGGTATCTTTTTGTTATCAATTGGTTAACTTACTGAAATAGGTCGGTAGTCTTTTGGCGTATTCTAGACAGTAACTGCTCTGAAAATTGTCGGAGCTTCTTGGTTTATAAAGCTCATAAATGGAATCTTAGAAGGTGAATTTCTCTGAGGCTCCTCCCATTATGTTGCTGTAAATTTGGTGGATAATCCCAGTTATGTGCGTAATGGGTGTTTCCGCCAAACTTTCACAAAAATTACGGTGGCGGAGAGGACGAGGTATTGAGGAAATTCACTTCCAGTAATTCCATTCAGGGGGTTTATATTACAGCCAAAATGAAATGTATAGACCATACTTGCTGTGGGTGCTGTTGATGTTGTTTTAACTGAGAAAGGTATTCAGCAATGTTAATTTACATAAATCAATCATTTGTCATTTGGAATCACAAATCAGAATGCCAAGTTAAGTTAATATCTGAAGTCTGACAGTCATTTCATTCGATACAGCGACACATTTGAATCCTTTTTAAAGTATTTTGTTGCTATTTCCATTTCATATTACTTTCCTCCTCAGATGAAGAATTATTGAGCAATTTTGGGGGCCTTATTGCATGTTTTAAGGAAGTAAATTAATACAGTCAACACCAACCAATCGGCCATAAAGTATTTTCTTTAACATCAAATTCATCAACCTAATTTTTAATTTCCCGCAGTAATTTTACTGCCTGACATTAGTCACAATGAAATGTACAGTACATACCTGTTGTTATTGGAGGTGTTGTTGGAGAAGCTCCTGAAAAAAAAATTAGGAATGTAAATTTACACAAATGATATGAAGAATATTCAAGATTGGAATGAATTTCTTGCAGAAGAAGCCTTTTATCAGATCAGGTTTCTCTAAAACATTGCATTAGAATATTTCCTTCTTGTAGATTTCCACGCTAATCCAACATATCTGGTCTCTCCCTCCAAGTTTTCATATCTTTTTTATGATGTGATGATATATTCTCTCCAAATGTTGTGATTGTCTTCGCTAATTACCATTTCATATTTTAAGCACCTTTTCTAGGAAAACGATTGCTTCTACTTTCTCCATATATCCTCACATTTGTATCCTGATTTGAGGTCCCTTTTTATTAATTAGAATATTTCAGATATTTTCAATCTGAAACTCTGTCATAACTTTGGAATGCTTCGATTCAATCCCTTTAACCTTCTCCTGTGAATACAGCCATGTTTTGATTAAATGATTCATTATTGCCCTCTGCTTTCGTCAGAACATAAGAACAAAAGAACTTAAGAAATAGAAGCAGGAGTAAGCCATATGGCCCCTCGAGCCTGCTCCGGCATTTAATACGATCATGGCTGATCCGATCATGGACTCAGGTCCATTTCCCTGCCCACTCTCCATAACCCCTTATTCGCTTATCGTCTCAGAAAATGTCTATTTCTGTCTCAAATTTATTTAATGTCCCAGCTTCCACTGCTCTCTGAGGCAGCGAATTCCACAGATCCGCAACCCTCTGAGAGAAGAAATTTCTTCTCATCTCAGTTTTGAATGGGTGGCCCCTTATTCTAAGATTATGCTCTCTAGTTCTAGTCTCCCCTATCAGTGGAAACATCCTCTCTGCATCCACCCTGTCAAGCCGCCTCATGGTCTTACACGTTTTGATAAGATCACCTCTCATTCTTCTGAACTCCAATGAGTAAAGGCTCAACCTACTCAACCTTTCATCATAAGTGAACCACCTCATCTCCGGAATCAACCTTGTGAACCTTCTCTGAACTGGCTCCAAAGCAAGTCTATCCTTTCATAAATATGGAAACCAAAACTGCACGCAGTATTCCAGGTGTGGCCTCATTAATACCCTGTACAACTATAGCAAGACTTCCATGCTTTTTTCTCCATCCCCTTTGCAATAAAGGCCAAGATTCCAGTGAACTTTCCTGATCACTTGCTGTACCTGCATGCTAACATTTTGTGTTTCATGCACAAATACCCCCAGGTCCTGCTGTACTGCAGCACTTTGCAATCTTTCCCCATTTAAATAATAGCTTGCTCTTTGATTTTTTTCTGCCAAAACGCATGACTTTCCAACTTTATACTCAATCTGCCAAAATTTTGTTCACTCATTTAGCCTGTCTGTGTCCTTTTGTTGATTTTTTGTGTCTTCCTCACACATTGCATTTCCTCCCATCTTTGTATCGTCAGCAAACTTTGGCTATGTTACACTCAGTCCCTTCATCCAAGTTGTTAATATAGATTGTAAATAGTTTGGGTCATCCTGATGATCCGCTTTTCCTCTTTTCCATGATTCCGAAATCCATTCCAAAATGAAGAGCATGCAATTGCACTCAACATTCACAATGTGGCACAGCTGATGCTTTGAACAATTTGGAATTTTGTGTCTTTGTTCTGGTGTTCAAAACTAATTTACATAAAACCCAGGATCCCAGTTGCCCACGTTGTGTCTTTGCCATCTTGTTCTTAAAGATCTATTATCTGCACCCACAGATCTCTCTGTTCCACCATTCAGAATTTTTTATTGATGGTAGATTCCCATTCCGTGTTCTTTTGTGCTAAATTTTTAACCTGTTTGAGTCAGAATCGGCTTCCCGAGTAAAGCTTAGATGTCATAAAGCAGGGTTGTACATCAACAAGATCCTGCAAATCCACTGGGAGGACAGACGCACCAACATCAGTATTCTCACTCAAACAAACATTCCCAGCATCGAAGCACTGACCACACTCGACCAGCTCCATTGGGCAGGCCACATTGTCCAACATTCCGATACGAAATTCCCTCAGCAAGTGCTCTACTCGGAACTCCTACACGGTAAGCAAGCCCCAGTTGGGCAGAGGAAACGCTTCAAGGACACGCTCAAAGCCTCCATGATAAAGTGGAACATCCCCACCGGCACCTGGGAATCCCTGGCCCAATACCACCCTAAATGGAGGAAGAGCATCCGGGTGGTCGCTGAGCACCTCGAGTCTCCTAGGCGAGAGCATGCAAAAACCAAGCACAGACAGCGGAAGGAGTGTGCAGCAAACCCCACCCACGCTTTCCTTCAACCACTGCCTGCCCCACCTGTTACAAAGACTGTACTTCCCACATTGGATTGTACAGTTACCTGAGAACTCACTTTTAGAGTGGAAGCAAGTCTTCCTCGATTTCGAGGGACTGCCTATGATGATGACATCAACAATGTAAAAGTTCTTTCTTGAACAAATTTCTCTCAGTTCCACAAAATAACAACCAAATTCATCAGTTTCATTGTTTTTCAATTCCAGTGATGTATTTCTTGCGGAGCCTTAATTTTGGGTGCATTTTCCCTGGGGTTACCACTGTCTGGCTGGAGTACCCGCCTGAGTCAGGCAGCATGACCTTTTAATATGCAAATCTGTGTGTTATGGTGTACCTGGGGGTTTTCACGGTGCACACTTGGTTGAGTATCAGCTGGCAGTCTAGCTGAAGTGGAGCAAAAGAGCAGATGTTGTTTTTTCTGAGTCTTGCAGAATCAAGTTCTCCTCCGAGCACGATAAGTCCATCCTGGGTACCCACCACCAATGAGATCAGATCTCCCTGCCTATGGTCCTATGTCCTTTCTGCCTAAAATCTGCACTGGGGGAAAATCTACCCCCATTGTGTATTTTCTCTACAATGCTGAGCTAGCTCACATGAAATCACGATTCACCCTCTCTGTGCGATTTCTTGTAACAAGACTGTACATGTTAAAATATTCAGCACAGAAAGTAGGTATCTTTTTGTTATCAATTGGTTAACTTACTGAAATAGGTCGGTAGTCTTTTGGCGTATTCTAGACAGTAACTGTTCTGAAAATTGTCGGAGCTTCTTGGTTTATAAAGCTCATAAATGGAATCTTAGAAGGTGAATTTCTCTGAGGCTCCTCCCATTGTGTTGCTGTAAATTTGGTGGAAAATCCCAGTTATGTGCGTAATGGGTGTTTCCGCCAAACTTTCACAAAAATTACGGTGGCGGAGAGGACGAGGTATTGAGGAAATTCACTTCCAGTAATTCCATTCAGGGGGTTTATATTACAGCCAAAATGAAATGTATAGACCATACTTGCTGTGGGTGCTGTTGATGTTGTTTTAACTGAGAAAGGTATTCAGCAATGTTAATTTACATAAATCAATCATTTGTCATTTGGAATCACAAATCAGAATGCCAAGTTAAGTTAATATCTGAAGTCTGACAGTCATTTCGTTCGATACAGCGACACATTTGAATCCTTTTTAAAGTATTTTGTTGCTTTTTCCATTTCATATTACTTTCCTCCTCAGATGAAGAATTATTGAGCAATTTTGGGGGCCTTATTGCATGTTTTAAGGAAGTAAATTAATACAGTCAACACCAACCAATCGGCCATAATGTATTTTCTTTAACAACAAATTCATCAACCTAATTTTTAATTTCCCGCAGTAATTTTACTGCCTGACATTAGTCACAATGAAATGTACAGTACATACCTGTTGTTATTGGAGGTGTTTTTGGAGAAGCGCCTGAAAAAAAAATTAGGAATGTAAATTTACACAAATGATATGAAGAATATTCAAGATTGGAATGAATTTCTTGCAGTAGAAGCCTTTTATCAGATCAGGTTTCTCTAAAACATTGCATTAGAATATTTCCTTCTTGTAGATTTCCACTCTAATCCAACATATCTGGTCTCTCCCTCCAAGTTTTCATATCTTTTTTATGATGTGATGATATATTCTCTCCAAATGTTGTGATTGTCTTCGCTAATTACCATTTCATATTTTAAGCACCTTTTCTAGGAAAACGATTGCTTCTACTTTCTCCATATATCCTCACATTTGTATCCTGATTTGAGGTCCCTTTTTATTAATTAGAATATTTCAGATATTTTCAATCTGAAACTCTGTCATAACTTTGGAATACTTCGATTCAATCCCTTTAACCTTCTCCTGTGAATACAGCCATGTTTTTATTAAATGATTCATTATTGCCCTCTGCTTTCGTCAGAACATAAGAACAAAAGAACTTAAGAAATAGAAGCAGGAGTAAGCCATATGGCCCCTCGAGCCTGCTCCGGCATTTAATACGATCATGGCTGATCCGATCATGGACTCAGGTCCATTTCCCTGCCCACTCTCCATAACCCCTTATTCGCTTATCGTCTCAGAAAATGTCTATTTCTGTCTCAAATTTATTTAATGTCCCAGCTTCCACCGTTCTCTGAGGCAGCAAATTCCACAGATCCGCAACCCTCTGAGAGAAGAAATTTCTTCTCATCTCAGTTTTGAATGGGTGGCCCCTTATTCTAAGATTATGCTCTCTAGTTCTAGTCTCCCCTATCAGTGGAAACATCCTCTCTGCATCCACCCTGTCAAGCCGCCTAATGAACTTAAACGTTTTGATAAGATCACCTCTCATTCTTCTGAATTCCAATGAGTAAAGGCTCAACCTACTCAACCTTTCATCATAAGTGAACCACCTCATCTCCGGAATCAACCTTGTGAACCTTCTCTGAACTGGCTCCAAAGCAAGTCTGTCCTTTCATAAATATGGAAACCAAAACTGCACGCAGTATTCCAGGTGTGGCCTCATTAATACCCTGTACAACTATAGCAAGACTTCCATGCTTTTTTCTCCATCCCCTTTGCAATAAAGGCCAAGATTCCATTGGCCTTCCTGATCACTTGCTGTACCTGCATGCTAACCTTTTATGTTTCATGCACAAATACCGCCAGGTCCTGCTGTACTGCAGCACTTTGCAATCTTTCCCCATTTAAATAATAGCTTGCTCTTTGATTTTTTTCTGCCAAAATGCATGACTTTCCAACGTTATACTCAATCTGCCAAAATTTTGTCCACTCATTTAGCCTGTCTGTGTCCTTTTGTTGATTTTTTGTGTCTTCCTCACACATTGCATTTCCTCCCATCTTTGTATCGTCAGCAAACTTTGGCTATGTTACACTCAGTCCCTTCATCCAAGTTGTTAATATAGATTGTAAATAGTTTGGGTCATCCTGATGATCCGCTTTTCCTCTTTTCCATGATTCCGAAATCCATTCCAAAATGAAGTGCATGCAATTGCACTCAACATTCACAATGTGGCACAGCTGATGCTTTGAACAATTTGGAATTTTGTGTCTTTGTTCTGGTGTTCAAAACTAATTTACATAAAACCCAGGATCCCAGTTGCCCGCGTTGTGTCTTTGCCATCTTGTTCTTAAAGATCTATTATCTGCACCCACAGATCTCTCTGTTCCACCATTCAGAATTTTTTATTGATGGTAGATTCCCATTCCGTGTTCTTTTGTGCTAAATTTTTAACCTGTTTGAGTCAGAATCGGCTTCCTGAGTAAAGCTTAGATGTCATAAACCAGGGTTGTACATCAACAAGATCCTGCAAATCCACTGGGAGGACAGACGCACCAACATCAGTATTCTCACTCAAACAAACATTCCCAGCATCGAAGCACTGACCACACTCGACCAGCTCCATTGGGCAGGCCACATTGTCCAACATTCCGATACGAAATTCCCTCAGCAAGTGCTCTACTCGGAACTCCTACACGGTAAGCAAGCCCCAGTTGGGCAGAGGAAACGCTTCAAGGACACGCTCAAAGCCTCCATGATAAAGTGGAACATCCCCACCGGCACCTGGGAATCCCTGGCCCAATACCACCCTAAATGGAGGAAGAGCATCCGGGTGGTCGCTGAGCACCTCGAGTCTCCGAGGCGAGAGCATGCAAAAACCAAGCACAGACAGCGGAAGGAACGTGCAGCAAACTCCACCCACGCTTTCCTTCAGCCACTGCCTGCCCCACCTGTTACAAAGACTGTACTTCCCACATTGGATTGTACAGCCACCTGAGAACTCACTTTTAGAGTGGAAGCAAGTCTTCCTCGATTTCGAGGGACTGCCTATGATGATGACATCAACAATGTAAAAGTTCTTTCTTGAATAAATTTCTCTCAGTTCCACAAAATAACAACCAAATTCATCAGTTTCATTGTTTTTCAATTCCAGTGATGTATTTCTTGCGGAGCCTTAATTTTGGGTGCATTTTCCCTGGGGTTACCACTGCCTGGCTGGAGTACCCGCCTGAGTCAGGCAGCATGACCTTTTAATATGCAAATCTGTGTGTTATGGTGTACCTGGGGGTTTTCACGGTGCACACTTGGTTGAGTATCAGCTGGCAGTCTAGCTGAAGTGGAGCAAAAGAGCAGATGTTGTTTTTTCTGAGTCTTGCAGAATCAAGTTCTCCTCCGAGCACGATAAGTCCATCCTGGGTACCCACCACCAATGAGATCGGATCTCCCTGCCTATGGTCCGATGTCCTTTCTGCCTAAAATCTGCACTGGGGGAAAATCTACCCCCATTGTGTATTTTCTCTACAATGCTGAGCTAGCTCACATGAAATCACGATTCACCCTCTCTGTGCGATTTCTTGTAACAAGACTGTACATGTTAAAACATTCAGCACAGAAAGTAGGTATCTTTTTGTTATCAATTGGTTAACTTACTGAAATAGGTCGGTAGTCTTTTGGCGTATTCTAGACAGTAACTGTTCTGAAAATTGTCGGAGCTTCTTGGTTTATAAAGCTCATAAATGGAATCTTAGAATGTGAATTTCTCTGAGGCTCCTCCCATTGTTGCTGTAAATTTGGTGGAAAATCCCAGTTATGTGCGTAATGGGTGTTTCCGCCAAACTTTCACAAAAATTACGGTGGCGGAGAGGACGAGGTATTGAGGAAATTCACTTCCAGTAATTCCATTCAGGGGGTTTATATTACAGCCAAAATGAAATGTATAGACCATACTTGCTGTGGGTGCTGTTGATGTTGTTTTAACTGAGAAAGATATTCAGCAATGTTAATTTACATAAATCAATTATTTGTCATTTGGAATCACAAATCAGAATGCCAAGTTAAGTTAATATCTGAAGTCTGACAGTCATTTTGTTCGATACAGCGACACATTTGAATCCTTTTTAAAGTATTTTGTTGCTTTTTCCATTTCATATTACTTTCCTCCTCAGATGAAGAATTATTGAGCAATTTTGGGGGCCTTATTGCATGTTTTAAGGAAGTAAATTAATAGTCAACACCAACCAATCGGCCATAAAGTATTTTCTTTAACAACAAATTCATCAACCTAATTTTTAATTTCCCGCAGTAATTTTACTGCCTGACATTAGTCACAATGAAATGTACAGTACATACCTGTTGTTATTGGAGGTGTTGTTGGAGAAGCTCCTGAAAAAAAAATTAGGAATGTAAATTTACACAAATGATATGAAGAATATTCAAGATTGGAATGAATTTCTTGCAGAAGAAGCCTTTTATCAGATCAGGTTTCTCTCAAAACATTGCATTAGAATATTTCCTTCTTGTAGATTTCCACTCTAATCCAACATATCTGGTCTCTCCCTCCAAGTTTTCATATCTTTTTTATGATGTGATGATATATTCTCTCCAAATGTTGTGATTGTCTTCGCTAATTACCATTTCATATTTTAAGCACCTTTTCTAGGAAAACAATTGCTTCTACTTTCTCCATATATCCTCACATTTGTATCCTGATTTGAGGTCCCTTTTTATTAATTAGAATATTTCAGATATTTTCAATCCGAAACTCTGTCATAACTTTGGAATACTTCGATTCAATCCCTTTAACCTTCTCCTGTGAATACAGCCATGTTTTGATTAAATGATTCATTATTGCCCTCTGCTTTCATCAGAACATAAGAACAAAAGAACTTAAGAAATAGAAGCAGGAGTAAGCCATATGGCCCCTCGAGCCTGCTCCGGCATTTAATACGATCATGGCTGATCCGATCATGGACTCAGGTCCATTTCCCTGCCCACTCTCCATAACCCCTTATTCGCTTATCGTCTCAGAAAATGTCTATTTCTGTCTCAAATTTATTTAATGTCCCAGCTTCCACTGCTCTCTGAGGCAGCGAATTCCACAGATCCGCAACCCTCTGAGAGAAGAAATTTCTTCTCATCTCAGTTTTGAATGGGTGGCCCCTTATTCTAAGATTATGCTCTCTAGTTCTAGTCTCCCCTATCAGTGGAAACATCCTCTCTGCATCCACCCTGTCAAGCCGCCTCATGGTCTTATACGTTTTGATAAGATCACCTCTCATTCTTCTGAACTCCAATGAGTAAAGGCTCAACCTACTCAACCTTTCATCATAAGTGAACCACCTCATCTCCGGAATCAACCTTGTGAACCTTCTCTGAACTGGCTCCAAAGCAAGTCTATCCTTTCATAAATATGGAAACCAAAACTGCACGCAGTATTCCAGGTGTGGCCTCATTAATACCCTGTACAACTATAGCAAGACTTCCATGCTTTTCTCTCCATCCCCTTTGCAATAAAGGCCAAGATTCCATTGGCCTTCCTGATCACTTGCTGTACCTGCATGCTAACCTTTTGTGTTTCATGCACAAATACCTCCAGGTCCTGCTGTACTGCAGCACTTTGCAATCTTTCCCCATTTAAATAATAGCTTGCTCTTTGATTTTTTTCTGCCAAAATGCATGACTTTCCAACGTTATACACAATCTGCCAAAATTTTGTCCACTCATTTAGCCTGTCTGTGTCCTTTTGTTGATTTTTTGTGTCTTCCTCACACATTGCATTTCCTCCCATCTTTGTATCGTCAGCAAACTTTGGCTATGTTACACTCAGTCCCTTCATCCAAATTGTTAATATAGATTGTAAATAGTTTGGGTCATCCTGATGATCCGCTTTTCCTCTTTTCCATGATTCCGAAATCCATTCCAAAATGAAGTGCATGCAATTGCACTCAACATTCACAATGTGGCACAGCTGATGCTTTGAACAATTTGGAATTTTGTGTCTTTGTTCTGGTATTCAAAACTAATTTACATAAAACCCAGGATCCCAGTTGCCCGCGTTGTGTCTTTGCCATCTTGTTCTTAAAGATCTATTATCTGCACCCACAGATCTCTCTGTTCCACCATTCAGAATTTTTTATTGATGGTAGATTCCCATTCCGTGTTCTTTTGTGCTAAATTTATAACCTGTTTGAGTCAGAATCGGCTTCCCGAGTAAAGCTTAGATGTCATAAACCAGGGTTGTACATCAACAAGATCCTGCAAATCCACTGGGAGGACAGACGCACCAACATCAGTATTCTCACTCAAACAAACATTCCCAGCATCGAAGCACTGACCACACTCGACCAGCTCCATTGGGCAGGCCACATTGTCCAACATTCCGATACGAAATTCCCTCAGCAAGTGCTCTACTCGGAACTCCTACACGGTAAGCAAGCCCCAGTTGGGCAGAGGAAATGCTTCAAGGACACGCTCAAAACCTCCATGATAAAGTGGAACATCCCCACCGGCACCTGGGAATCCCTGGCCCAATACCACCCTAAATGGAGGAAGAGCATCCGGGTGGTCGCTGAGCACCTCGAGTCTCCTAGGCGAGAGCATGCAAAAACCAAGCACAGACAGCGGAAGGAGCGTGCAGCAAACCCCACCCACGCTTTCCTTCAACCACTGCCTGCCCCACCTGTTACAAAGACTGTACTTCCCACATTGGATTGTACAGCCACCTGAGAACTCACTTTTAGAGTGGAAGCAAGTCTTCCTCGATTTCGAGGGACTGCCTATGATGATGACATCAACAATGTAAAAGTTCTTTCTTGAATAAATTTCTTTCAGTTCCACAAAATAACAACCAAATTCATCAGTTTAATTGTTTTTCAATTCCAGTGATGTATTTCTTGAGGAGCCTTAATTTTGGGTGCATTTTCCCTGGGGTTACCACTGCCTGGCTGGAGTACCCGCCTGAGTCAGGCAGCATGAACTTTTAATATGCAAATCTGAGTGTTATGGTGTACCTGGGGGTTTGCACGGTGCACACTTGGTTGAGTATCAGCTGGCAGTCTCGCTGAAGTGGAGCAAAAGAGCAGATGTTGTTTTTTCTGAGTCTTGCAGAATCAAGTTCTCCTCCGAGCATGATAAGTCCATTCTGGGTACCCACCACCAATGAGATCGGATCTCCCTGCCTATGGTCCTATGTCCTTTCTGCCTAAAATCTGCACTGGGGGAAAATCTACCCCCGTTGTGTATTTTCTCTACAATGCTGAGCTAGCTCACATGAAATCACGATTCACCCTCTCTGTGCGATTTCTTGTAACAAGACTGTACATGTTAAAACATTCAGCACAGAAAGTAGGTATCTTTTTGTTATCAATTGGTTAACTTACTGAAATAGGTCGGTAGTCTTTTGCCGTATTCTAGACAGTAACTGTTCTGAAAATTGTCGGAGCTTCTTGGTTTATAAAGCTCATAAATGGAATCTTAGAAGGTGAATTTCTTTGAGGCTCCTCCCATTGTGTTGCTGTAAATTTGGTGGAAAATCCCAGTTATGTGCGTAATGGGTGTTTCCGCCAAACTTTCACAAAAATTACGGTGGCGGAGAGGACGAGGTATTGAGGAAATTCACTTCCAGTAATTCCATTCAGGGGGTTTATATTACAGCCAAAATGAAATGTATAGACCATACTTGCTGTGGGTGCTGTTGATGTTGTTTTAACTGAGAAAGGTATTCAGCAATGTTAATTTACATAAATCAATCATTTGTCATTTGGAATCACAAATCAGAATGCCAAGTTAAGTTAATATCTGAAGTCTGACAGTCATTTCGTTCGATACAGCGACACATTGTAATCCTTTTTAAAGTATTTTGTTGCTTTTTCCATTTCATATTACTTTCCTCCTCAGATGAAGAATTATTGAGCAATTTTGGGGGCCTTATTGCATGTTTTAAGGAAGTAAATTAATACAGTCAACACCAACCAATCGTCCATAAAGTATTTTCTTTAACAACAAATTCATCAACCTAATTTTTAATTTCCCGCAGTAATTTTACTGCCTGACATTAGTCACAATGAAATGTACAGTACATACCTGTTGTTATTGGAGGTGTTGTTGGAGAAGCTCCTGAAAAAAAATTAGAAATGTAAATTTACACAAATGATATGAAGAATATTCAAGATTGGAATGAATTTCTTGCAGAAGAAGCCTTTTATCAGATCAGGTTTCTCTCAAAACATTGCATTAGAATATTTCCTTCTTGTAGATTTCGACTCTAATCCAACATATCTGGTCTCTCCCTCCAAGTTTTCATATCTTTTTTATGATGTGATGATATATTCTCTCCAAATGTTGTGATTGTCTTCGCTAATTACCATTTCATATTTTAAGCACCTTTTCTAGGAAAACAATTGCTTCTACTTTCTCCATATATCCTCACATTTGTATCCTGATTTGAGGTCCCTTTTTATTAATTAGAATATTTCAGATATTTTCAATCCGAAACTCTGTCATAACTTTGGAATACTTCGATTCAATCCCTTTAACCTTCTCCTGTGAATACAGCCATGTTTTGATTAAATGATTCATTATTGCCCTCTGCTTTCATCAGAACATAAGAACAAAAGAACTTAAGAAATAGAAGCAGGAGTAAGCCATATGGCCCCTCGAGCCTGCTCCGGCATTTAATACGATCATGGCTGATCCGATCATGGACTCAGGTCCATTTCCCTGCCCACTCTCCATAACCCCTTATTCGCTTATCGTCTCAGAAAATGTCTATTTCTGTCTCAAATTTATTTAATGTCCCAGCTTCCACTGCTCTCTGAGGCAGCGAATTCCACAGATCCGCAACCCTCTGAGAGAAGAAATTTCTTCTCATCTCAGTTTTGAATGGGTGGCCCCTTATTCTAAGATTATGCTCTCTAGTTCTAGTCTCCCCTATCAGTGGAAACATCCTCTCTGCATCCACCCTGTCAAGCCGCCTCATGGTCTTATGCGTTTTGATAAGATCACCTCTCATTCTTCTGAACTCCAATGAGTAAAGGCTCAACCTACTCAACCTTTCATCATAAGTGAACCACCTCATCTCCGGAATCAACCTTGTGAACCTTCTCTGAACTGGCTCCAAAGCAAGTCTATCCTTTCATAAATATGGAAACCAAAACTGCACGCAGTATTCCAGGTGTGGCCTCATTAATACCCTGTACAACTATAGCAAGACTTCCATGCTTTTCTCTCCATCCCCTTTGCAATAAAGGCCAAGATTCCATTGGCCTTCCTGATCACTTGCTGTACCTGCATGCTAACCTTTTGTGTTTCATGCACAAATACCTCCAGGTCCTGCTGTACTGCAGCACTTTGCAATCTTTCCCCATTTAAATAATAGCTTGCTCTTTGATTTTTTTCTGCCAAAATGCATGACTTTCCAACGTTATACACAATCTGCCAAAATTTTGTCCACTCATTTAGCCTGTCTGTGTCCTTTTGTTGATTTTTTGTGTCTTCCTCACACATTGCATTTCCTCCCATCTTTGTATCGTCAGCAAACTTTGGCTATGTTACACTCAGTCCCTTCATCCAAGTTGTTAATATAGATTGTAAATAGTTTGGGTCATCCTGATGATCTGCTTTTCCTCTTTTCCATGATTCCGAAATCCATTCCAAAATGAAGTGCATGCAATTGCACTCAACATTCACAATGTGGCACAGCTGATGCTTTGAACAATTTGGAATTTTGTGTCTTTGTTCTGGTATTCAAAACTAATTTACATAAAACCCAGGATCCCAGTTGCCCGCGTTGTGTCTTTGCTATCTTGTTCTTAAAGATCTATTATCTGCACCCACAGATCTCTCTGTTCCACCATTCAGAATTTTTTATTGATGGTAGATTCCCATTCCGTGTTCTTTTGTGCTAAATTTATAACCTGTTTGAGTCAGAATCGGCTTCCCGAGTAAAGCTTAGATGTCATAAACCAGGGTTGTACATCAACAAGATCCTGCAAATCCACTGGGAGGACAGACGCACCAACATCAGTATTCTCACTCAAACAAACATTCCCAGCATCGAAGCACTGACCACACTCGACCAGCTCCATTGGGCAGGCCACATTGTCCAACATTCCGATACGAAATTCCCTCAGCAAGTGCTCTACTCGGAACTCCTACACGGTAAGCAAGCCCCAGTTGGGCAGAGGAAATGCTTCAAGGACACGCTCAAAACCTCCATGATAAAGTGGAACATCCCCACCGGCATCTGGGAATCCCTGGCCCAATACCACCCTAAATGGAGGAAGAGCATCCGGGTGGTCGCTGAGCACCTCGAGTCTCCTAGGCGAGAGCATGCAAAAACCAAGCACAGACAGCGGAAGGAGCGTGCAGCAAACCCCACCCACGCTTTCCTTCAACCACTGCCTGCCCCACCTGTTACAAAGACTGTATTTCCCACATTGGATTGTACAGCCACCTGAGAACTCACTTTTAGAGTGGAAGCAAGTCTTCCTCGATTTCGAGGGACTGCCTATGATGATGACATCAACAATGTAAAAGTTCTTTCTTGAATAAATTTCTTTCAGTTCCACAAAATAACAACCAAATTCATCAGTTTAATTGTTTTTCAATTCCAGTGATGTATTTCTTGAGGAGCCTTAATTTTGGGTGCATTTTCCCTGGGGTTACCACTGCCTGGCTGGAGTACCCGCCTGAGTCAGGCAGCATGACCTTTTAATATGCAAATCTGAGTGTTATGGTGTACCTGGGGGTTTGCACGGTGCACACTTGGTTGAGTATCAGCTGGCAGTCTCGCTGAAGTGGAGCAAAAGAGCAGATGTTGTTTTTTCTGAGTCTTGCAGAATGAAGTTCTCCTCCGAGCATGATAAGTCCATCCTGGGTACCCACCACCAATGAGATCGGATCTCCCTGCCTATGGTCCTATGTCCTTTCTGCCTAAAATCTGCACTGGGGGAAAATCTACCCCCGTTGTGTATTCTCTCTACAATGCTGAGCTAGCTCACATGAAATCACGATTCACCCTCTCTGTGCGATTTCTTGTAACAAGACTGTACATGTTAAAACATTCAGCACAGAAAGTAGGTATCTTTTTGTTATCAATTGGTTAACTTACTGAAATAGGTCGGTAGTCTTTTGCCGTATTCTAGACAGTAACTGTTCTGAAAATTGTCGGAGCTTCTTGGTTTATAAAGCTCATAAATGGAATCTTAGAAGGTGAATTTCTTTGAGGCTCCTCCCATTGTGTTGCTGTAAATTTGGTGGAAAATCCCAGTTATGTGCGTAATGGGTGTTTCCGCCAAACTTTCACAAAAATTACGGTGGCGGAGAGGACGAGGTATTGAGGAAATTCACTTCCAGTAATTCCATTCAGGGGGTTTATATTACAGCCAAAATGAAATGTATAGACCATACTTGCTGTGGGTGCTGTTGATGTTGTTTTAACTGAGAAAGGTATTCAGCAATGTTAATTTACATAAATCAATCATTTGTCATTTGGAATCACAAATCAGAATGCCAAGTTAAATTAATATCTGAAGTCTGACAGTCATTTCGTTCGATACAGCGACACATTTGAATCCTTTTTAAAGTATTTTGTTGCTTTTTCCATTTCATATTACTTTCCTCCTCAGATGAAGAATTATTGAGCAATTTTGGGGGCCTTATTGCATGTTTTAAGGAAGTAAATTAATACAGTCAACACCAACCAATCGGCCATAAAGTATTTTCTTTAACAACAAATTCATCAACCTAATTTTTAATTTCCCGCAGTAATTTTACTGCCTGACATTAGTCACAATGAAATGTACAGTACATACCTGTTGTTATTGGAGGTGTTGTTGGAGAAGCTCCTGAAATAAAAATTAGGAATGTAAATTTACACAAATGATATGAAGAATATTCAAGATTGGAATGAATTTCTTGCAGAAGAAGCCTTTTATCAGATCAGGTTTCTCTCAAACATTGAATTAGAATATTTCCTTCTTGTAGATTTCCACTCTAATCCAACATATCTGGTCTCTCCCTCCAAGTTTTCATATCTTTTTTATGATGTGATGATATATTCTCTCCAAATGTTGTGATTGTCTTCGCTAATTACCATTTCATATTTTAAGCACCTTTTCTAGGAAAACAATTGCTTCTACTTTCTCCATATATCCTCACATTTGTATCCTGATTTGAGGTCCCTTTTTATTAATTAGAATATTTCAGATATTTTCAATCCGAAACTCTGTCATAACTTTGGAATACTTCGATTCAATCCCTTTAACCTTCTCCTGTGAATACAGCCATGTTTTGATTAAATGATTCATTATTGCCCTCTGCTTTCATCAGAACATAAGAACAAAAGAACTTAAGAACTAGAAGCAGGAGTAAGCCATATGGCCCCTCGAGCCTGCTCCGGCATTTAATACGATCATGGCTGATCCGATCATGGACTCAGGTCCATTTCCCTGCCCACTCTCCATAACCCCTTATTCGCTTATCGTCTCAGAAAATGTCTATTTCTGTCTCAAATTTATTTAATGTCCCAGCTTCCACTGCTCTCTGAGGCAGCGAATTCCACAGATCCGCAACCCTCTGAGAGAAGAAATTTCTTCTCATCTCAGTTTTGAATGGGTGGCCCCTTATTCTAAGATTATGCTCTCTAGTTCTAGTCTCCCCTATCAGTGGAAACATCCTCTCTGCATCCACCCTGTCAAGCCGCCTCATGGTCTTATACGTTTTGATAAGATCACCTCTCATTCTTCTGAATTCCAATGAGTAAAGGCTCAACCTACTCAACCTTTCATCATAAGTGAACCACCTCATCTCCGGAATCAACCTTGTGAACCTTCTCTGAACTGGCTCCAAAGCAAGTCTATCCTTTCATAAATATGGAAACCAAAACTGCACGCAGTATTCCAGGTGTGGCCTCATTAATACCCTGTACAACTATAGCAAGACTTCCATGCTTTTTTCTCCATCCCCTTTGCAATAAAGGCCAAGATTCCATTGGCCTTCCTGATCACTTGCTGTACCTGCATGCTAACCTTTTGTGTTTCATGCACAAATACCCCCAGGTCCTGCTGTACTGCAGCACTTTGCAATCTTTCCCCATTTAAATAATAGCTTGCTCTTTGATTTTTTTCTGCCAAAATGCATGACTTTCCAACGTTATACACAATCTGCCAAAATTTTGTCCACTCATTTAGCCTGTCTGTGTCCTTTTGTTGATTTTTTGTGTCTTCCTCACACATTGCATTTCCTCCCATCTTTGTATCGTCAGCAAACTTTGGCTATGTTACACTCAGTCCCTTCATCCAAGTTGTTAATATAGATTGTAAATAGTTTGGGTCATCCTGATGATCCGCTTTTCCTCTTTTCCATGATTCCGAAATCCATTCCAAAATGAAGTGCATGCAATTGCACTCAACATTCACAATGTGGCACAGCTGATGCTTTGAACAATTTGGAATTTTGTGTCTTTGTTCTGGTATTCAAAACTAATTTACATAAAACCCAGGATCCCAGTTGCCCGCGTTGTGTCTTTGCCATCTTGTTCTTAAAGATCTATTATCTGCACCCACAGATCTCTCTGTTCCACCATTCAGAATTTTTTATTGATGGTAGATTCCCATTCCGTGTTCTTTTGTGCTAAATTTATAACCTGTTTGAGTCAGAATCGGCTTCCCGAGTAAAGCTTAGATGTCATAAACCAGGGTTGTACATCAACAAGATCCTGCAAATCCACTGGGAGGACAGACGCACCAACATCAGTATTCTCACTCAAACAAACATTCCCAGCATCGAAGCACTGACCACACTCGACCAGCTTCATTGGGCAGGCCACATTGTCCAACATTCCGATACGAAATTCCCTCAGCAAGTGCTCTACTCGGAACTCCTACACGGTAAGCAAGCCCCAGTTGGGCAGAGGAAACGCTTCAAGGACACGCTCAAAGCCTCCATGATAAAGTGGAACATCCCCACCGGCACCTGGGAATCCCTGGCCCAATAGCACCCTAAATGGAGGAAGAGCATCCGGGTGGTCGCTGAGCACCTCGAGTCTCCTAGGCGAGAGCATGCAAAAACCAAGCACAGACAGTGGAAGGAGCGTGCAGCAAACCCCACCCACGCTTTCCTTCAACCACTGCCTGCCCCACCTGTTACAAAGACTGTACTTCCCACATTGGATTGTACAGCCACCTGAGAACTCACTTTTAGAGTGGAAGCAAGTCTTCCTCGATTTCGAGGGACTGCCTATGATGATGACATCAACAATGTAAAAGTTCTTTCTTGAATAAATTTCTTTCAGTTCCACAAAATAACAACCAAATTCATCAGTTTAATTGTTTTTCAATTCCAGTGATGTATTTCTTGAGGAGCCTTAATTTTGGGTGCATTTTCCCTGGGGTTACCACTGCCTGGCTGGAGTACCCGCCTGAGTCAGGCAGCATGAACTTTTAATATGCAAATCTGAGTGTTATGGTGTACCTGGGGGTTTGCACGGTGCACACTTGGTTGAGTATCAGCTGGCAGTCTAGCTGAAGTGGAGCAAAAGAGCAGATGTTGTTTTTTCTGAGTCTTGCAGAATCAAGTTCTCCTCCGAGCACGATAAGTCCATCCTGGGTACCCACCACCAATGAGATCGGATCTCCCTGCCTATGGTCCTATGTCCTTTCTGCCTAAAATCTGCACTGGGGGAAAATCTACCCCCATTGTGTATTTTCTCTACAATGCTGAGCTAGCTCACATGAAATCACGATTCACCCTCTCTGTGCGATTTCTTGTAACAAGACTGTACATGTTAAAACATTCAGCACAGAAAGTAGGTATCTTTTTGTTATCAATTGGTTAACTTACTGAAATAGGTCGGTAGTCTTTTGGCGTATTCTAGACAGTAACTGTTCTGAAAATTGTCGGAGCTTCTTGGTTTATAAAGCTCATAAATGGAATCTTAGAAGGTGAATTTCTCTGAGGCTCCTCCCATTGTGTTGCTGTAAATTTGGTGGAAAATCCCAGTTATGTGCGTAATGGGTGTTTCCGCCAAACTTTCACAAAAATTACGGTGGCGGAGAGGACGAGGTATTGAGGAAATTCACTTCCAGTAATTCCATTCAGGGGGTTTATATTACAGCCAAAATGAAATGTATAGACCATACTTGCTGTGGGTGCTGTTGATGTTGTTTTAACTGAGAAAGGTATTCAGCAATGTTAATTTACATAAATCAATCATTTGTCATTTGGAATCACAAATCAGAATGCCAAGTTAAGTTAATATCTGAAGTCTGACAGTCATTTCGTTCGATACAGCGACACATTTGAATCCTTTTTAAAGTATTTTGTTGCTTTTTCCATTTCATATTACTTTTCTCCTCAGATGAAGAATTCTAGAGCAATTTTGGGGGCCTTATTGCATGTTTTAAGGAAGTAAATTAATACAGTCAACACCAACCAATCGGCCATAAAGTATTTTCTTTAACAACAAATTCATCAACCTAATTTTTAATTTCCCGCAGTAATTTTACTGCCTGACATTCGTCACAATGAAATGTACAGTACATACCTGTTGTTATTGGAGGTGTTGTTGGAGAAGCTCCTGAAAAAAAAATTAGGAATGTAAATTTACACAAATGATATAAAGAATATTCAAGATTGGAATGAATTTCTTGCAGAAGAAGCCTTTTATCAGATCAGGTTTCTCTAAAACATTGCATTAGAATATTTCCTTCTTGTAGATTTCCACTCTAATCCAACATATCTGGTCTCTCCCTCCAAGTTTTCATATCTTTTTTATGATGTGATGATATATTCTCTCCAAATGTTGTGATTGTCTTCGCTAATTACCATTTCATATTTTAAGCACCTTTTCTAGGAAAACAATTGCTTCTACTTTCTCCATATATCCTCACATTTGTATCCTGATTTGAGGTCCCTTTTTATTAATTAGAATATTTCAGATATTTTCAATCTGCAACTCTGTCATAACTTTGGAATGCTTCGATTCAATCCCTTTAACCTTCTCCTGTGAATGCAGCCATGTTTTGATTAAATGATTCATTATTGCCCTCTGCTTTCGTCAGAACATAAGAACAAAATAACTTAAGAAATAGAAGCAGGAGTAAGCCATATGGCCCCTCGAGCCTGCTCCGGCATTTAATACGATCATGGCTGATCCGATCATGGACTCAGGTCCATTTCCCTGCCCACTCTCCATAACCCCTTATTCGCTTATCGTCTCAGAAAATGTCTATTTCTGTCTCAAATTTATTTAATGTCCCAGCTTCCACTGCTCTCTGAGGCAGCCAATTCCACAGATCCGCACCCCTCTGAGAGAAGAAATTTCTTCTCATCTCAGTTTTGAATGGGTGGCCCCTTATTCTAAGATTATGCTCTCTAGTTCTAGTCTCCCCTATCAGTGGAAACATCCTCTCTGCATCCACCCTGTCAAGCCGCCTCATGGTCTTACACGTTTTGATAAGATCACCTCTCATTCTTCTGAACTCCAATGAGTAAAGGCTCAACCTACTCAACATTTCATCATAAGTGAACCACCTCATCTCCGGAATCAACCTTGTGAACCTTCTCTGAACTGGCTCCAAAGCAAGTCTATCCTTTCATAAATATGGAAACCAAAACTGCACGCAGTATTCCAGGTGTGGCCTCATTAATACCCTGTACAAGTATAGCAAGACATCCATGCTTTTTTCTCCATCCCCTTTGCAATAAAGGCCAAGATACCATTGGCCTTCCTGATCACTTGCTGTACCTGCATGCTAACCTTTTGTGTTTCATGCACAAATACCCCCAGGTCCTGATGTACTGCAGCACTTTGCAATCTTTCCCCATTTAAATAATAGCTTGCTCTTTGATTTTTTTCTGCCAAAATGCATGACTTTCCAACGTTATACTCAATCTGCCAAAATTTTGTTCACTCATTTAGCCTGTCTGTGTCCTTTTGTTGATTTTTTGTGTCTTCCTCACACATTGCATTTCCTCCCATCTTTGTATCGTCAGCAAACTTTGGCTATGTTACACTCAGTCCCTTCATCCAAGTTGTTAATATAGATTGTAAATAGTTTGGGTCATCCTGATGATCCGCTTTCCCTCTTTTCCATGATTCCGAAATCCATTCCAAAATGAAGAGCATGCAATTGCACTCAACATTCACAATGTGGCACAGCTGATGCTTTGAACAATTTGGAATTTTGTGTCTTTGTTCTGGTGTTCAAAACTAATTTACATAAAACCCAGGATCCCAGTTGCCCACGTTGTGTCTTTGCCATCTTGTTCTTGAAGATCTATTATCTGCACCCACAGATCTCTCTGTTCTACCATTCAGAATTTTTTATTGATGGTAGATTCCCATTCCGTGTTCTTTTGTGCTAAATTTATAACCTGTTTGAGTCAGAATCGGCTTCCCGAGTAAAGCTTAGATGTCATAAACCAGGATTGTACATCAACAAGATCCTGCAAATCCACTGGGAGGACAGACGCACCAACATCAGTATTCTCACTCAAACAAACATTCCCAGCATCGAAGCACTGACCACACTCGACCAGCTCCATTAGGCAGGCCACATTGTCCAACATTCCGATTCGAAATTCCCTCAGCAAGTGCTCTACTCGGAACTCCTACACGGTAAGCAAGCCCCAGTTGGGCAGAGGAAACGCTTCAAGGACACGCTCAAAGCCTCCATGATAAAGTTGAACATCCCCACCGGCACCTGGGAATCCCTGGCCCAATACCATCCTAAATGGAGGAAGAGCATCCGGGTGGTCGCTGAGCACCTCGAGTCTCCTAGGCGAGAGCATGCAAAAACCAAGCACAGACAGCGGAAGGAGCGTGCAGCAAACCCCACCCACGCTTTCCTTCAACCACTGCCTGCCCCACCTGTTACAAAGACTGTACTTCCCACATTGGATTGTACAGCCACCTGAGAACTCACTTTTAGAGTGGAAGCAAGTCTTCCTCGATTTCGAGGGACTGCCTATGATGATGACATCAACAATGTAAAAGTTCTTTCTTGAATAAATTTCTCTCAGTTCCACAAAATAACAACCAAATTCATCAGTTTCATTGTTTTTCAATTCCAGTGATGTATTTCTTGCAGAGCCTTAATTTTGGGTGCATTTTCCCTGGGGTTATCACTGCCTGGCTGGAGTACCCGCCTGAGTCAGGCAGCATGACCTTTTAATATGCAAATCTGTGTGTTATGGTGTACCTGGGGGTTTTCATGGTGCACACTTGGTTGAGTATCAGCTGGCAGTCTAGCTGAAGTGGAGCAAAAGAGCAGATGTTGTTTTTTCTGAGTCTTGCAGAATCAAGTTCTCCTCCGAGCACGATAAGTCCATCCTGGGTACCCACCACCAATGAGATCGGATCTCCCTGCCTATGGTCCGATGTCCTTTCTGCCTAAAATCTGCACTGGGGGAAAATCTACCCCCATTGTGTATTTTCTCTACAATGCTGAGCTAGCTCACATGAAATCACGATTCACCCTCTCTGTGCGATTTCTTGTAACAAGACTGTACATGTTAAAACATTCAGCACAGAAAGTAGGTATCTTTTTGTTATCAATTGGTTAACTTACTGAAATAGGTCGGTAGTCTTTTGGCGTATTCTAGACAGTAACTGTTCTGAAAATTGTCGGAGCTTCTTGGTTTATAAAGCTCATAAATGGAATCTTAGAAGGTGAATTTCTCTGAGGCTCCTCCCATTGTGTTGCTGTAAATTTGGTGGAAAATCCCAGTTATGTGCGTAATGGGTGTTTCCGCCAAACTTTCACAAAAATTACGGTGGCGGAGAGGACGAGGTATTGAGGAAATTCACTTCCAGTAATTCCATTCAGGGGGTTTATATTACAGCCAAAATTAAATGTATAGACCATACTTGCTGTGGGTGCTGTTGATGTTGTTTTAACTGAGAAGGGTATTCAGCAATGTTAATTTACATAAATCAATCATTTGTCATTTGGAATCACAAATCAGAATGCCAAGTTAAGTTAATATCTGAAGTCTGACAGTCATTTTGTTCGATACAGCGACACATTTGAATCCTTTTTAAAGTATTTTGTTGCTTTTTCCATTTCATATTACTTTCCTCCTCAGATGAAGAATTATTGAGCAATTTTGGGGGCCTTATTGCATGTTTTAAGGAAGTAAATTAATAGTCAACACCAACCAATCGGCCATAAAGTATTTTCTTTAACAACAAATTCATCAACCTAATTTTTAATTTCCCGCAGTAATTTAACTGCCTGACATTAGTCACAATGAAATGTACAGTACATACCTGTTGTTATTGGAGGTGTTGTTGGAGAAGCTCCTGAAAAAAAAATTAGGAATGTAAATTTACACAAATGATATGAAGAATATTCAAGATTGGAATGAATTTCTTGCAGAAGAAGCCTTTTATCAGATCAGGTTTCTCTAAAACATTGCATTAGAATATTTCCTTCTTGTAGATTTCCACGCGAATCCAACATATCTGGTCTCTCCCTCCAAGTTTTCATATCTTTTTTATGATGTGATGATATATTCTCTCCAAATGTTGTGATTGTCTTCGCTAATTACCATTTCATATTTTAAGCACCTTTTCTAGGAAAACGATTGCTTCTACTTTCTCCATATATCCTCACATTTGTATCCTGATTTGAGGTCCCTTTTTATTAATTAGAATATTTCAGATATTTTCAATCTGAAAATCTGTCATAACTTTGGAATACTTCGATTCAATCCCTTTAACCTTCTCCTGTGAATACAGCCATGTTTTGATTAAATGATTCATTATTGCCCTCTGCTTTCGTCAGAAAATAAGAACAAAAGAACTTCAGAAATAGAAGCAGGAGTAAGCCATATGGCCCCTCGAGCCTGCTCCGGCATTTAATACGATCATGGCTGATGCGATCATGGACTCAGGTCCATTTCCCTGCCCACTCTCCATAACCCCTTATTCGCTTATCGTCTCAGAAAATGTCTGTTTCTGTCTCAAATTTATTTATTGTCCCAGATTCCACCGTTCTCTGAGGCAGCGAATTCCACAGATCCACAACCCTCTGAGAGAAGAAATTTCTTCTCATCTCAGTTTTGAATGGGTGGCCCCTTATTCTAAGATTATGCTCTCTAGTTCTAGTCTCCCCTATCAGTGGAAACGTCCTCTCTGCATCCACCCTGTCAAGCCGCCTCATGATCTTATACGTTTTGATAAGATCACCTCTCATTCTTCTGAATTCCAATGAGTAAAGGCTCAACCTACCCAACCTTTCATCATAAGTGAACCACCTCATCTCTGGAATCAACCTTGTGAACCTTCTCTGAACTGGCTCCAAAGCAAGTCTATCCTTTCATAAATATGGAAACCAAAACTGCACGCAGTATTCCAGGTGTGGCCTCATTAATACCCTGTACAACTATAGCAAGACTTCCATGCTTTTTTCTCCATCCCCTTTGCAATAAAGGCCAAGATTCCATTGGCCTTCCTGATCACTTGCTGTACGTGCATGCTAACCTTTTGTGTTTCATGCACAAATACCCCCAGATCCTGCTGCACTGCAGCACTTTGCAATCTTTCCCCATTTAAATAATAGCTTGCTCTTTGATTTTTTTCTGCAAAATGCATGACTTTCCAACGTTATACTCAATCTGCCAAAATTTTGTCCACTCTGTTTCCTTTTGTTGATTTTTTGTGTCTTCCTCACACATTGCATTTCCTCCCATCTTTGTATCGTCAGCAAACTTTGGCTATGTTACACTCAGTCCCTTCATCCAAGTTGTTAATATAGATTGTAAATAGTTTGGGTCATCCTGATGATCCGCTTTTCCTCTTTTCCATGATTCCGAAATCCATTCCAAAATGAAGTGCATGCAATTGCACTCAACATTCACAATGTGGCACAGCTGATGCTTTGAACAATTTGGAATTTTGTGTCTTTGTTCTGGTATTCAAAACTAATTTACATAAAACCCAGGATCCCAGTTGCCCGCGTTGTGTCTTTGCCATCTTGTTCTTAAAGATCTATTATCTGCACCCACAGATCTCTCTGTTCCACCATTCAGAATTTTTTATTGATGGTAGATTCTCATTCCGTGTTCTTTTGTGCTAAATTTTTAACCTGTTTGAGTCAGAATCGGCTTCCCGAGTAAAGCTTAGATGTCATAAACCAGGGTTGTACATCAACAAGTTCCTGCAAATCCATTGGGAGGACAGACGCACCAACATCAGTATTCTCACTCAAACAAACATTCCCAGCATCGAAGCACTGACCACACTCGACCAGCTCCATTGGGCAGGCCACATTGTCCAACATTCCGATACGCAATTCCCTCAGCAAGTGCTCTACTCGGAACTCCTACACGGTAAGCAAGCCCCAGTTGGGCAGAGGAAACGCTTCAAGGACACGCTCAAAGCCTCCATGATAAAGTGGAACATCCCCACCGGCACCTGGGAATCCTTGGCCCAATACCACCCTAAATGGAGGAAGAGCATCCGGGTGGTCGCTGAGCACCTCGTGTCTCCTAGGCGAGAGCATGCAAAAACCAAGCACAGACAGCGGAAGGAGCGTGCAGCAAACCCCACCCACGCTTTCCTTCAACCACTGCCTGCCCCACCTGTTACAAAGACTGTACTTCCCACATTGGATTGTACAGCCACCTGAGAACTCACTTTTAGAGTGGAAGCAAGTCTTCCTCGATTTCGAGGGACTGCCTATGATGATGACATCAACAATGTAAAAGTTCTTTCTTGAATAAATTTCTCTCAGTTCCACAAAATAACAACCAAATTCATCAGTTTAATTGTTTTTCAATTCCAGTGATGTATTTCTTGAGGAGCCTTAATTTTGGCTGCATTTTCCCTGGGGTTAACACTGCCTGGCTGGAGTACCCGCCTGAGTCAGGCAGCATGACCTTTTAATATGCAAATCTGAATGTTATGGTGTACCTGGGGGTTTGCACGGTGCACACTTGGTTGAGTATTAGCTGGCAGTCTAGCTGAAGTGGAGCAAAAGAGCAGATGTTGTTTTTTCTGAGTCTTGCAGAATCAAGTTATCCTCCGAGCACGATAAGTCCATCCTGGGTACCCACCACCAATGAGATCGGATCTCCCTGCCTATGGTCCTATGTCCTTTCTGCCTAAAATCTGCACTGGGGGAAAATCTACCCCCATTGTGTATTTTCTCTACAATGCTGAGCTAGCTCACATGAAATCACGATTCACCCTCTCTGTGCGATTTCTTGTAACAAGACTGTACATGTTAAAATATTCAGCACAGAAAGTAGGTATCTTTTTGTTATCAATTGGTTAACTTACTGAAATAGGTCGGTAGTCTTTTGGCGTATTCTAGACAGTAACTGTTCTGAAAATTGTCGGAGCTTCTTGGTTTATAAAGCTCATAAATGGAATCTTAGAAGGTGAATTTCTCTGAGGCTCCTCCCATTGTGTTGCTGTAAATTTGGTGGAAAATCCCAGTTATGTGCGTAATGGGTGTTTCCGCCAAACTTTCACAAAAATTACGGTGGCGGAGAGGACGAGGTATTGAGGAAATTCACTTCCAGTAATTCCATTCAGGGGGTTTATATTACAGCCAAAATGAAATGTATAGACCATACTTGCTGTGGGTGCTGTTGATGTTGTTTTAACTGAGAAAGGTATTCAGCAATGTTAATTTATATAAATCAATTATTTGTCATTTGAAATCACAAATCAGAATGCCAAGTTAAGTTAATATCTGAAGTCTGACAGTCATTTCGTTCGATACAGCGACACATTTTAATCCTTTTTAAAGTATTTTGTTGCTTTTTCCATTTCATATTACTTTCCTCCTCAGATGAAGAATTATTGAGCAATTTTGGGCGTCTTATTGCATGTTTTAAGGAAGTAAATTAATACAGTCAACACCAACCAATCGGCCATAAAGTATTTTCTTTAACAACAAATTCATCAACCTAATTTTTAATTTCCCGCAGTAATTTTACTGCCTGACATTAGTCACAATGAAATGTACAGTACATACCTGTTGTTATTGGAGGTGTTGTTGGAGAAGCTCCTGAAAAAAAAATTAGGAATGTAAATTTACACAAATGATATGAAGAATATTCAAGATTGGAATGAATTTCTTGCAGAAGAAGCCTTTTATCAGATCAGGTTTCTCTAAAACATTGCATTAGAATATTTCCTTCTTGTAGATTTCCACGCGAATCCAACATATCTGGTCTCTCCCTCCAAGTTTTCATATCTTTTTTATGATGTGATGATATATTCTCTCCAAATGTTGTGATTGTCTTCTCTAATTACCATTTCACATTTTAAGCACTTTTCTAGGAAAACAATTGCTTCTACTTTCTCCATATATCCTCACATTTGTATCCTGATTTGAGGTCCCTTTTTATTAATTAGAATATTTCAGATATTTTCAATCCGAAACTCTGTCATAATTTTGGAATACTTCCATTCAATCGCTTTAACTTTCTCCTGTGAATACAGCCATGTTTTGTTTAAATGATTCATTATTGCCCTCTGCTTTCGTAAGAACATAAGAACAAAATAACTTAGGAAATAGAAGCAGGGGTAAGCCATATGGCCCCTCGAGCCTGCTCCGGCATTTAATACGATCATGCCTGATCCGTTCATGGACTCAGGTCCATTGCCCTGCCAACTCTCCTTAACCCCTTATTCACTTATCGTTTCAGAAAATGTCTATTTCTGTCTCAAATTTATTTAATGTCGCAGCTTCCACTGCTCTCTGAGGCAGCGAATTCCACAGATCCGCAACCCTCTGAGAGAAGAAATTTCTTCTCATCTCAGTTTTGAATGGGTGGCCCCTTATTCTAAGATTATGCTCTCTAGTTCTAGTCTCCCCTATCAGTGGAAACATCCTCTCTGCATCCACCCTGTCAAGCCGCCTCATGATCTTATACGTTTTGATAAGATCACCTCTCATTCTTCTGAATTCCAATGATTAAATGCTCAACCTACTCAACCTTTCATCATAAGTGAACCACCTCATCTCTGGAATCAACCTTGTGAACCTTCTCTGAACTGGCTCCAAAGCAAGTCTATCCTTTCATAAATATGGAAACCAAAGCTGCACGCAGTATTCCAGGTGTGGCCTCATTAATACCCTGCACAACTGTAGCAAGACTTCCATGCTTTTTTCTCCATCCCCTTTGCAATAAAGGCCAAGATTCCATTGGCATTCCTGATCACTTGCTGTACCTGCATGCTAACCTTTTGTGTTTCATGCACAAATACCCCCAGGTCCTGCTGTACTGCAGCACTTTGCAATCTTTCCCCATTTAAATAATAGCTTGCTCTTTGATTTTTTTCTGCCAAAATGCATGACTTTCCAACGTTATACTCAATCTGCCAAAATTTTGTCCACTCATTTAGCCTGTGTCCTTTTGTTGATTTTTTGCGTCTTCCTCACACATTGCATTTCCTCCCATCTTTGTATCGTCAGCAAACTTTGGCTATGTTACACTCAGTCCCTTCATCCAAGTTGTTAATATAGATTGTAAATAGTTTGGGTCATCCTGTAGATCCGCTTTTCCTCTTTTCCCTGATTCCGAAATCCATTCCAAAATGAAGTGCATGCAATTGCACTCAACATTCACAATGTGGCACAGCTGATGCTTTGAACAATTTGGAATTTTGTGTCTTTGTTCTGGTATTCAAAACTAATTTACATAAAACCCAGGATCCCAGTTGCCCGCGTTGTGTCTTTGCCATCTTGTTCTTAAAGATCTATTATCTGCACCCACAGATCTCTCTGTTCCACCATTCAGAATTTTTTATTGATGGTAGATTCCCATTCCGTGTTCTTTTGTGCTAAATTTATAACCTGTTTGAGTCAGAATCGGCTTCCCGAGTAAAGCTTAGATGTCATAAACCAGGATTGTACATCAACAAGATCCTGCAAATCCACTGGGAGGACAGACGCACCAACATCAGTATTCTCACTCAAACAAACATTCCCAGCATCGAAGCACTGAACACACTCGACCAGCTCCATTGGGCAGGCCACATTGTCCAACATTCCGATACGAAATTCCCTCAGCAAGTGCTCTACTCGGAACTCCTACACGGTAAGCAAGCCCCAGCTGAGCAGAGGATACGCTTCAAGGACACGCTCAAAGCCTCCATGATAAAGTGGAACATCCCCACCGGCACCTGGGAATCCCTGTCCCAATACCACCCTAAATGGAGGAAGTGCATCCGGGTGGTCGCTGAGCACCTCGAGTCTCCTAGGCGAGAGCATGCAAAAACCAAGCACAGACAGTGGAAGGAGCGTGCAGCAAACCCCACCCACGCTTTCCTTCAACCACTGCCTGCCCCACCTGTTACAAAGACTGTACTTCCCACATTGGATTGTACAGCCACCTGAGAACTCACTTTTAGAGTGGAAGCAAGTCTTCCTCGATTTCGAGGGACTGCCTATGATGATGACATCAACAATGTAAAAGTTCCTTATTGAATAAATTTCTCTCAGTTCCACAAAATAACAACCAAATTCATCAGTTTAATTGTTTTTCAATTCCAGTGATGTATTTCTTGAGGAGCCTTAATTTTGGGTGCATTTTCCCTGGGGTTACCACTGCCTGGCTGGAGTACCCGCCTGAGTCAGGCAGCATGGCCTTTTATTATGCAAATCTGAGTGTTATGGTGTACCTGGGGGTTTGCACGGTGCACACTTAGTTGAGTATCAGCTGGCAGTCTAGCTGAAGTGGAGCAAAAGAGCAGATGTTGTTTTTTCTGAGTCTTGCAGAATCAAGTTCTCCTCCGAGCACGATAAGTCCATCCTGGGTACCCACCACCAATGAGATCGGATCTCCCTGCCTATGGTCCTATGTCCTTTCTGCCTAAAATCTGCACTGGGGGAAAATCTACCCCCATTGTGTATTTTCTCTACAATGCTGAGCTAGCTCACATGAAATCACGATTCACCCTCTCTGTGCGATTTCTTGTAACAAGACTGTACATGTTAAAACATTCAGCACAGAAAGTAGGTATCTTTTTGTTATCAATTGGTTAACTCACTGAAATAGGTCGGTAGTCTTTTGGCGTATTCTAGACAGTAACTGTTCTGAAAATTGTCGGAGCTTCTTGGTTTATAAAGCTCATAAATGGAATCTTAGAAGGTGAATTTCTCTGAGGCTCCTCCCATTGTGTTGCTGTAAATTTGGTGGAAAATCCCAGTTATGTGCGTAATGGGTGTTTCCGCCAAACTTTCACAAAAATTACGGTGGCGGAGAGGACGAGGTATTGAGGAAATTCACTTCCAGTAATTCCATTCAGGGGGTTTATATTACAGCCAAAATGAAATGTATAGACCATACTTGCTGTGGGTGCTGTTGATGTTGTTTTAACTGAGAAAGGTATTCAGCAATGTTAATTTACATAAATCAATCATTTGTCATTTGGAATCACAAATCAGAATGCCAAGTTAAGTTAATATCTGAAGTCTGACAGTCATTTTGTTCGATACAGCGACACATTGTAATCCTTTTTAAAGTATTTTGTTGCTTTTTCCATTTCATATTACTTTCCTCCTCAGATGAAGAATTATTGAGCAATTTTGGGGGCCTTATTGCATGTTTTAAGGAAGTAAATTAATACAGTCAACACAAACCAATCGGCCATAAAGTATTTTCTTTAACAACAAATTCATCAACCTAATTTTTAATTTCCCGCAGTAATTTTACTGCCTGACATTAGTCACAATGAAATGTACAGTACATACCTGTTGTTATTGGAGGTGTTGTTGGAGAAGCTCCTGAAAAAAAAATTAGGAATGTAAATTTACACAAATGATATGAAGAATATTCAAGATTGGAATGACTTTCTTGCAGAAGAAGCCTTTTATCAGATCAGGTTTCTCTAAAACATTGCATTAGAATATTTCCTTCTTGTAGATTTCCACTCTAATCCAACATATCTGGTCTCTCCCTCCAAGTTTTCATATCTTTTTTATGATGTGATGATATATTCTCTCCAAATGTTGTGATTGTCTTCGCTAATTACCATTTCATATTTTAAGCACCTTTTCTAGGAAAACAATTGCTTCTACTTTCTCCATATATCCTCACATTTGTATCCTGATTTGAGGTCCCTTTTTATTAATTAGAATATTTCAGATATTTTCAATCCGAAACTCTGTCATAACTTTGGAATACTTCGATTCAATCCCTTTAACCTTCTCCTGTGAATACAGCCATGTTTTGATTAAATGATTCATTATTGCCCTCTGCTTTCATCAGAACATAAGAACAAAAGAACTTAAGAAATAGAAGCAGGAGTAAGCCATATGGCCCCTCGAGCCTGCTCCGGCATTTAATACGATCATGGCTGATCCGATCATGGACTCAGGTCCATTTCCCTGCCCACTCTCCATAACCCCTTATTCGCTTATCGTCTCAGAAAATATCTATTTCTGTCTCAAATTTATTTAATGTCCCAGCTTCCACTGCTCTCTGAGGCAGCAAATTCCACAGGTCCGCAACCCTCTGAGAGAAGAAATTTCTTCTCATCTCAGTTTTGAATGGGTGGCCCCTTATTCTAAGATTATGCTCTCTAGTTCTAGTCTCCCCTATCAGTGGAAATATCCTCTCTGCATCCACCCTGTCAAGCCGCCTCATGATCTTATACGTTTTGATAAGATCACCTCTCATTCTTCTGAATTCCAATGATTAAATGCTCAACCTACTCAACCTTTCATCATAAGTGAACCACCTCATCTCTGGAATCAACCTTGTGAACCTTCTCTGAACTGGCTCCAAAGCAAGTCTATCCTTTCATAAATATGGAAACCAAAGCTGCACGCAGTATTCCAGGTGTGGCCTCATTAATACCCTGCACAACTGTAGCAAGACTTCCATGCTTTTTTCTCCATCCCCTTTGCAATAAAGGCCAAGATTCCATTGGCCTTCCTGATCACTTGCTGTACCTGCATGCTAACCTTTTGTGTTTCATGCACAAATACCCCCAGGTCCTGCTGTACTGCAGCACTTTGCAATCTTTCCCCATTTAAATAATAGCTTGCTCTTTGATTTTTTTCTGCCAAAATGCATGACTTTCCAACGTTATACTCAATCTGCCAAAATTTTGTCCACTCATTTAGCCTGTCTGTGTCCTTTTGTTGATTTTTTGCGTCTTCCTCACACATTGCATTTCCTCCCATCTTTGTATCGTCAGCAAACTTTGGCTATGTTACACTCAGTCCCTTCATCCAAGTTGTTAATATAGATTGTAAATAGTTTGGGTCATCCTGTAGATCCGCTTTTCCTCTTTTCCATGATTCCGAAATCCATTCCAAAATGAAGTGCATGCAATTGCACTCAACATTCACAATGTGGCACAGCTGATGCTTTGAACAATTTGGAATTTTGTGTCTTTGTTCTGGTATTCAAAACTAATTTACATAAAACCCAGGATCCCAGTTGCCCGCGTTGTGTCTTTGCCATCTTGTTCTTAAAGATCTATTATCTGCACCCACAGATCTCTCTGTTCCACCATTCAGAATTTTTTATTGATGGTAGATTCCCATTCCGTGTTCTTTTGTGCTAAATTTATAACCTGTTTGAGTCAGAATCGGCTTCCCGAGTAAAGCTTAGATGTCATAAACCAGGATTGTACATCAACAAGATCCTGCAAATCCACTGGGAGGACAGACGCACCAACATCAGTATTCTCACTCAAACAAACATTCCCAGCATCGAAGCACTGACCACACTCGACCAGCTCCATTGGGCAGGCCACATTGTCCAACATTCCGATACGAAATTCCCTCAGCAAGTGCTCTACTCGGAACTCCTACACGGTAAGCAAGCCCCAGATGGGCAGAGGAAAGGCTTCAAGGACACGCTCAAAGCCTCCATGATAAAGTGGAACATCCCCACCGGCACCTGGGAATCCCTGGCCCAATACCACCCTAAATGGAGGAAGAGCATCCGGGTGGTCGCTGAGCACCTCGAGTCTCCTAGGCGAGAGCATGCAAAAACCAAGCACAGACAGCGGAAGGAGCGTGCAGCAAACCCCACCCACGCTTTCCTTCAACCACTGCCTGCCCCACCTGTTACAAAGACTGTACTTCCCACATTGGATTGTACAGCCACCTGAGAACTCACTTTTAGAGTGGGAGCAAGTCTTCCTCGATTTCGAGGGACTGTCTATGATGATGACATCAACAATGTAAAAGTTCTTTCTTGAATAAATTTCTCTCAGTTCCACAAAATAACAACCAAATTCATCAGTTTAATTGTTTTTCAACTCCAGTGATGTATTTCTTGAGGAGCCTTAATTTTGGGTGCATTTTCCCTGGGGTTACCACTGCCTGGCTGGAGTACCCGCCTGAGTCAGGCAGCATGACCTTTTAATATGCAAATCTGAGTGTTATGGTGTACCTGGGGGATTGCACGGTGCACACTTGGTTGAGTATCAGCTGGCAGTCTAGCTGAAGTGGAGCAAAAGAGCAGATGTTGTTTTTTCTGAGTCTTGCAGAATCAAGTTCTCCTCCGAGCACGATAAGTCCATCCTGGGTACCCACCACCAATGAGATCGGATCTCCCTGCCTATGGTCCTATGTCCTTTCTGCCTAAAATCTGCACTGGGGGAAAATCTACCCCCGTTGTGTATTTTCTCTACAATGCTGAGCTAGCTCACATGAAATCACGATTCACCCTCTCTGTGTGATTTCTTGTAACAAGACTGTACATGTTAAAACATTCAGCACAGAAAGTAGGTATCTTTTTGTTATCAATTGGTTAACTGACTGAAATAGGTCGGTAGTCTTTTGGCGTATTCTAGACAGTAACTGTTCTGAAAATTGTCGGAGCTTCTTGGTTTATAAAGCTCATAAATGGAATCTTAGAAGGTGAATTTCTCTGAGGCTCCTCCCATTGTGTTGCTGTAAATTTGGTGGAAAATCCCAGTTATGTGCGTAATGGGTGTTTCCGCCAAACTTTCACAAAAATTACGGTGGCGGAGAGGACGAGGTATTGAGGAAATTCACTTCCAGTAATTCCATTCAGGGGGTTTATATTACAGCCAAAATGAAATGTATAGACCATACTTGCTGTGGGTGCTGTTGATGTTGTTTTAACTGAGAAAGGTATTCAGCAATGTTAATTTACATAAATCAATCATTTGTCATTTGGAATCACAAATCAGAATGCCAAGTTAAGTTAATATCTGAAGTCTGACAGTCATTTTGTTCGATACAGCGACACATTTGAATCCTTTTTAAAGTATTTTGTTGCTTTTTCCATTTCATATTACTTTCCTCCTCAGATGAAGAATTCTAGAGCAATTTTGGGGGCCTTATTGCATGTTTTAAGGAAGTAAATTAATACAGTCAACACCAACCAATCGGCCATAAAGTATTTTCTTTAACAACAAATTCATCAACCTAATTTTTAATTTCCCGCAGTAATTTTACTGCCTGACATTAGTCACAATGAAATGTACAGTACATACCTGTTGTTATTGGAGGTATTGTTGGAGAAGCTCCTGAAAAAAAAATTAGGAATGTAAATTTACACAAATGATATGAAGAATATTCAAGATTGGAATGAATTTCTTGCAGAAGAAGCCTTTTATCAGATCAGGTTTCTCTAAAACATTGCATTAGAATATTTCCTTCTTGTAGATTTCCACTCTAATCCAACATATCTGGTCTCTCCCTCCAAGTTTTCATATCTTTTTTATGATGTGATGATATATTCTCTCCAAATGTTGTGATTGTCTTCGCTAATTACCATTTCATATTTTAAGCACTTTTCTAGGAAAACAATTGCTTCTACTTTCTCCATATATCCTCACATTTGTATCCTGATTTGAGGTCCCTTTATATTAATTAGAATATTTCAGATATTTTCAATCCGAAACTCTGTCATAACTTTGGAATACTTCGATTCAATCCCTTTAACCTTCTCCTGTGAATACAGCCATGTTTTGATTAAATGATTCATTATTGCCCTCTGCTTTCATCAGAACATAAGAACAAAAGAACTTAAGAAATAGAAGCAGGAGTAAGCCATATGGCCCCTCGAGCCTGCTCCGGCATTTAATACGATCATGGCTGATCCGATCATGGACTCAGGTCCATTTCCCTGCCCACTCTCCATAACCCCTTATTCGCTTATCGTCTCAGGAAATGTCTATTTCTGTCTCAAATTTATTTAATGTCGCAGCTTCCACTGCTCTCTGAGGCAGCGAATTCCACAGATCCGCAACCCTCTGAGAGAAGAAATTTCTTCTCATCTCAGTTTTGAATGGGTGGCCCCTTATTCTAAGATTATGCTCTCTAGTTCTAGTCTCCCCTATCAGTGGAAACATCCTCTCTGCATCCACCCTGTCAAGCCGCCTCATGGTCTTATACGTTTTGATAAGATCACCTCTCATTCTTCTGAATTCCAATGAGTAAAGGCTCAACCTACTCAACCTTTCATCATAAGTGAACCACCTCATCTCCGGAATCAACCTTGTGAACCTTCTCTGAACTGGCTCCAAAGCAAGTCTATCCTTTCATAAATATGGAAACCAAAACTGCACGCAGTATTCCAGGTGTGGCCTCATTAATACCCTGTACAACTATAGCAAGACTTCCATGCTTTTTTCTCCATCCCCTTTGCAATAAAGGTGAAGATTCCATTGGCCTTCCTGATCACTTGCTGTACCTGCATGCTAACCTTTTGTGTTTCATGCACAAATACCCCCAGGTCCTGCTGTACTGCAGCACTTTGCAATATTTCCCCATTTAAATAATAGCTTGCTCTTTGATTTTTTTCTGCCAAAATGCATGACTTTCCAACGTTATACTCAATCTGCCAAAATTTTGTCCACTCATTTAGCCTGTCTGTGTCCTTTTGTTGATTTTTTGTGTCTTCCTCACACATTGCATTTCCTCCCATCTTTGTATCGTCAGCAAACTTTGGCTATGTTACACTCAGTCCCTTCATCCAAGTGGTTAATATAGATTGTAAATAGTTTGGGTCATCCTGATGATCCGCTTTTCCTCTTTTCCATGATTCCGAAATCCATTCCAAAATGAAGTGCATGCAATTGCACTCAACATTCACAATGTGGCACAGCTGATGCTTTGAACAATTTGGAATTTTGTGTCTTTGTTCTGGTATTCAAAACTAATTTACATAAAACTCAGGATCCCAGTTGCCCGCGTTGTGTCTTTGCCATCTTGTTCTTAAAGATCTATTATCTGCACCCACAGATCTCTCTGTTCCACCATTCAGAATTTTTTATTGATGGTAGATTCCCATTCCGTGTTCTTTTGTGCTAAATTTATAACCTGTTTGAGTCAGAATCGGCTTCCCGAGTAAAGCTTAGATGTCATAAACCAGGGTTGTACATCAACAAGATCCTGCAAATCCACTGGGAGGACAGACGCACCAACATCAGTATTCTCACTCAAACAAACATTCCCAGCATCGAAGCACTGACCACACTCGACCAGCTCCATTGGGCAGGCCACATTGTCCAACATTCCGATACGAAATTCCCTCAGCAAGTGCTCTACTCGGAACTCCTACACGGTAAGCAAGCCCCAGTTGGGCAGAGGAAAGGCTTCAAGGACATGCTCAAAGCCTCCATGATAAAGTGGAACATCCCCACCGGCACCTGGGAATCCCTGGCCCAATACCACCCTAAATGGAGGAAGAGCATCCGGGTGGTCGCTGAGCACCTCGAGTCTCCTCGGCAAGAGCATGCAAAAACCAAGCACAGACAGCGGAAGGAGCGTGCAGCAAACCCCACCCACGCTTTCCTTCAACCACTGCCTGCCCCACCTGTTACAAAGACTGTACTTCCCACATTGGATTGTACAGCCACCTGAGAACTCACTTTTAGAGTGGAAGGAAGTCTTCCTCGATTTCGAGGGACTGTCTATGATGATGACATCAACAATGTAAAAGTTCTTTCTTGAATAAATTTCTCTCAGTTCCACAAAATAACAACCAAATTCATCAGTTTAATTGTTTTTCAACTCCAGTGATGTATTTCTTGAGGAGCCTTAATTTTGGGTGCATTTTCCCTGGGGTTACCACTGCCTGGCTGGAGTACCCGCCTGAGTCAGGCAGCATGACCTTTTAATATGCAAATCTGAGTGTTATGGTGTACCTGGGGGATTGCACGGTGCACACTTGGTTGAGTATCAGCTGGCAGTCTAGCTGAAGTGGAGCAAAAGAGCAGATGTTGTTTTTTCTGAGTCTTGCAGAATCAAGTTCTTCTCCGAGCACGATAAGTCCATCCTGGGTACCCACCACCAATGAGATCGGATCTCCCTGCCTATGGTCCTATGTCCTTTCTGCCTAAAATCTGCACTGGGGGAAAATCTACCCCCGTTGTGTATTTTCTCGACAATGCTGAGCTAGCTCACATGAAATCACGATTCACCCTCTCTGTGTGATTTCTTGTAACAAGACTGTACATGTTAAAACATTCAGCACAGAAAGTAGGTATCTTTTTGTTATCAATTGGTTAACTGACTGAAATAGGTCGGTAGTCTTTTGGCGTATTCTAGACAGTAACTGTTCTGAAAATTGTCGGAGCTTCTTGGTTTATAAAGCTCATAAATGGAATCTTAGAAGGTGAATTTCTCTGAGGCTCCTCCCATTGTGTTGCTGTAAATTTGGTGGAAAATCCCAGTTATGTGCGTAATGGGTGTTTCCGCCAAACTTTCACAAAAATTACGGTGGCGGAGAGGACGAGGTATTGAGGAAATTCACTTCCAGTAATTCCATTCAGGGGGTTTATATTACAGCCAAAATGAAATGTATAGACCATACTTGCTGTGGGTGCTGTTGATGTTGTTTTAACTGAGAAAGGTATTCAGCAATGTTAATTTACATAAATCAATCATTTGTCATTTGGAATCACAAATCAGAATGCCAAGTTAAGTTAATATCTGAAGTCTGACAGTCATTTTGTTCGATACAGCGACACATTTGAATCCTTTTTAAAGTATTTTGTTGCTTTTTCCATTTCATATTACTTTCCTCCTCAGATGAAGAATTATTGAGCAATTTTGGGGGCCTTATTGCATGTTTTAAGGAAGTAAATTAATACAGTCAACACCAACCAATCGGCCATAAAGTATTTTCTTTAACAACAAATTCATCAACCTAATTTTTAATTTCCCGCAGTAATTTTACTGCCTGACATTAGTCACAATGAAATGTACAGTACATACCTGTTGTTATTGGAGGTGTTGTTGGAGAAGCTCCTGAAAAAAAAATTAGGAATGTAAATTTACACAAATGATATGAAGAATATTCAAGATTGGAATGAATTTCTTGCAGAAGAAGCCTTTTATCAGATCAGGTTTCTCTAAAACATTGCATTAGAATATTTCCTTCTTGTAGATTTCCACTCTAATCCAACATATCTGGTCTCTCCCTCCAAGTTTTCATATCTTTTTTATGATGTGATGATAAATTCTCTCCAAATGTTGTGATTGTCTTCGCTAATTACCATTTCATATTTTAAGCACTTTTCTAGGAAAACAATTGCTTCTACTTTCTCCATATATCCTCACATTTGTATCCTGATTTGAGGTCCCTTTTTATTAATTAGAATATTTCAGATATTTTCAATCCGAAACTCTGTCATAACTTTGGAATACTTCGATTCAATCCCTTTAACCTTCTCCTGTGAATACAGCCATGTTTTGATTAAATGATTCATTATTGCCCTCTGCTTTCATCAGAACATAAGAACAAAAGAACTTAAGAAATAGAAGCAGGAGTAAGCCATATGGCCCCTCGAGCCTGCTCCGGCATTTAATACGATCATGGCTGATCCGATCATGGACTCAGGTCCATTTCCCTGCCCACTCTCCATAACCCCTTATTCGCTTATCGTCTCAGAAAATGTCTATTTCTGTCTCAAATTTATTTAATGTCGCAGCTTCCACTGCTCTCTGAGGCAGCGAATTCCACAGATCCGCAACCCTCTGAGAGAAGACATTTCTTCTCATCTCAGTTTTGAATGGGTGGCCCCTTATTCTAAGATTATGCTCTCTAGTTCTAGTCTCCCCTATCAGTGGAAACATCCTCTCTGCATCCACCCTGTCAAGCCGCCTCATGGTCTTATACGTTTTGATAAGATCACCTCTCATTCTTCTGAATTCCAATGAGTAAAGGCTCAACCTACTCAACCTTTCATCATAAGTGAACCACCTCATCTCCGGAATCAACCTTGTGAACCTTCTCTGAACTGGCTCCAAAGCAAGTCTATCCTTTCATAAATATGGAAACCAAAACTGCACGCAGTATTCCAGGTGTGGCCTCATTAATACCCTGTACAACTATAGCAAGACTTCCATGCTTTTTTCTCCATCCCCTTTGCAATAAAGGCCAAGATTCCATTGGCCTTCCTGAACACTTGCTGTACCTGCATGCTAACCTTTTGTGTTTCATGCACAAATACCCCCAGGTCCTGCTGTACTGCAGCACTTTGCAATCTCTCCCCATTTAAATAATAGCTTGCTCTTTGATTTTTTTCTGCCAAAATGCATGACTTTCCAACGTTATACTCAATCTGCCAAACTTTTGTCTACTCATTTAGCCTGTCTGTGTCCTTTTGTTGATTTTTTGTGTCTTCCTCACACATTGCATTTCCTCCCATCTTTGTATCGTCAGCAAACTTTAGCTATGTTACACTCAGTCCCTTCATCCAAGTTGTTAATATAGATTGTAAATAGTTTGGGTCATCCTGATGATCCGCTTTTCCTCTTTTCCATGATTCCGAAATCCATTCCAAAATGAAGAGCGTGCAATTGCACTCAACATTCACAATGTGGCACAGCTGATGCTTTGAACAATTTGGAATTTTGTGTCTTTGTTCTGGTATTCAAAACTAATTTACATAAAACCCAGGATCCCAGTTGCCCACATTGTGTCTTTGCCATCTTGTTCTTAAAGATCTATTATCTGCACCCACAGATCTCTCTGTTCCACCATTCAGAATTTTTTATTGATGGTAGGTTCCCATTCCGTGTTCTTTTGTGCTAAATTGATAACCTGTTTGAGTCAGAATCGGCTTCCCGAGTAAAGCTTAGATGTCATAAACCAGGGTTGTACATCAACAAGATCCTGCAAATCCACTGGGAGGACAGACGCACCAACATCAGTATTCTCACTCAAACAAACATTCCCAGCATCGAAGCACTGACCACACTCGACCAGCTCCATTGGGCAGGCCACATTGTCCAACATTCCGATACGAAATTCCCTCAGCAAGTGCTCTACTCGGAACTCCTACACGGTAAGCAAGCCCCAGTTGGGCAGAGGAAACGCTTCAAGGACACGCTCAAAGCCTCCATGATAAAGTGGAACATCCCCACCGGCACCTGGGAATCCCTGGCCCAATACCACCCTAAATGGAGGAAGAGCATCCGGGTGATCGCTGAGCACCTCGAGTCTCCTAGGCGAGAGCATGCAAAAACCAAGCACAGAGAGCGGAAGGAGTGTGCAGCAAACCCCACCCACGCTTTCCTCCAACCACTGCCTGCCCCACCTGTTACAAAGACTGTACTTCCCACATTGGATTGTACAGTCACCTGAGAACTCACTTTTAGAGTGGAAGCAAGACTTCCTCGATTTTGAGGGACTGCCTATGATGATGACATCAACAATGTAAAAGTTCTTTCTTGAATAAATTTCTTTCAGTTCCACAAAATAACAACCAAATTCATCAGTTTAATTGTTTTTCAATTCCAGTGATGTATTTCTTGCGGAGCCTTAATTTTGGGTGCATTTTCCCTGGTGTTACCACTGCCTGGCTGGAGTACCCGCCTGAGTCAGGCAGCATGACCTTTTAATATGCAAATCTGAGTGTTATGGTGTACCTGGGGGTTTGCACGGTGCACACTTGGTTGAGTATCAGCTGGCAGTCTCGCTGAAGTGGAGCAAAAGAGCAGATGTTGTTTTTTCTGAGTCTTGCAGAATCAAGTTCTCCTCCGAGCATGATAAGTCCATCCTGGGTACCCACCACCAATGAGATTGGATCTCCCTGCCTATGGTCCTATGTCCTTTCTGCCTAAAATCTGCACTGGGGGAAAATCTACGCCCATTGTGTATTTTCTCTACAATGCTGAGCTAGCTCACATGAAATCACGATTCACCCTCTCTGTGCGATTTCTTGTAACAAGACTGTACATGTTAAAATATTCAGCACAGAAAGTAGGTATCATTTTGTTATCAATTGGTTAACTTACTGAAATAGGTCGGTAATCTTTTGGCGTATTCTAGACAGTAACTGTTCTGAAAATTGTCGGAGCTTCTTGGTTTATAAAGCTCATAAATGGAATCTTAGAAGGTGAATTTCTCTGAGGCTCCTCCCATTGTGTTGCTGTAAATTTGGTGGAAAATCCCAGTTATGTGCGTAATGGGTGTTTCCGCCAAACTTTCACAAAAATTACGGTGGCGGTGAGGACGAGGTATTGAGGAAATTCACTTCCAGTAATTCCATTCAGGGGGTTTATATTACAGCCAAAATGAAATGTATAGACCATACTTGCTGTGGGTGCTGTTGATGTTGTTTTAACTGAGAAAGGTATTCAGCAATGTTAATTTACATAAATCAATCATTTGTCATTTGGAATCACAAATCAGAATGCCAAGTTAAGTTAATATCTGAAGTCTGACAGTCATTTCGTTCGATACAGCGACACATTTGAATCCTTTTTAAAGTATTTTGTTGCTTTTTCCATTTCATATTACTTTCCTCCTCAGATGAAGAATATGTTGAGCAATTTTGGGGGCCTTATTGCATGTTTTAAGGAAGTAAATTAATAGTCAACACCAACCAATCGGCCATAAAGTATTTTCTTTAACAACAAATTCATCAACCTAATTTTTAATTTCCCGCAGTAATTTTACTGCCTGACATTAGTCACAATGAAATGTACAGTACATACCTGTTGTTATTGGAGGTGTTGTTGGAGAAGCTCCTGAAAAAAAAATTAGGAATGTAAATTTACACAAATGACATGAAGAATATTCAAGATTGGAATGAATTTCTTGCAGAAGAAGCCTTTTATCAGATCAGGTTTCTCTAAAACATTGCATTAGAATATTTCCTTCTTGTAGATTTCCACTCTAATCCAACATATCTGGTCTCTCCCTCCAAGTTTTCATATCTTTTTTATGGTGTGATGATATATTCTCTCCAAATGTTGTGATTGTCTTCACGAATTACCATTTCATATTTTAAGCACCTTTTCTAGGAAAACAATTGCTTCTACTTTCTCCATATATCCTCACATTTGTATCCTGATTTGAGGTCCCTTTTTATTAATTAGAATATTTCAGATATTTTCAATCCGAAACTCTGTCATAACTTTGGAATACTTCGATTCAATCCCTTTAACCTTCTCCTGTGAATACAGCCATGTTTTGATTAAATGATTCATTATTGCCCTCTGCTTTCATCAGAACATAAGAACAAAAGAACTTAAGAAATAGAAGCAGGAGTAAGCCATATGGCCCCTCGAGCCTGCTCCGGCATTTAATACGATCATGGCTGATCCAATCATGGACTCAGGTCCATTTCCCTGCCCACTCTCCATAACCCCTTATTCGCTTATCGTCTCAGAAAATGTCTATTTCTGTCTCAAATTTATTTAATGTGCCAGCTTCCACTGCTCTCTGAGGCAGCGAATTCCACAGATCCGCAACCCTCTGAGAGAAGAAATTTCTTCTCATCTCAGTTTTGATTGGGTGACCCTTTATTCTAAGATTATGCTCTCTAGTTCTCGTCTCCCCTATCAGTGGAAACATCCTCTCTGCATCCACCCTGTCAAGCCGCCTCATGGTCTTATACGTTTTGATAAGATCACCTCTCATTCTTCTGAATTCCAATGAGTAAAGGCTCAACCTACTCAACCTTTCATCATCAGTGAAGCACCTCATCTCCGGAATCAATCTTGTGAACCTTCTCTGAACTGACTCCAAAGCAAGTCCATCCTTTCATAAATATGGAAACCAAAACTGCACGCAGTTTTCCAGGTTTGGCCTCATTAATACCCTGTACAACTATAGCAAGACTTCCATGCTTTTTTCTCCATCCCCTTTGCAATAAAGGCCAAGATTCCATTGGCCTTCCTGATCACTTGCTGTACCTGCATGCTAACCTTTTGTGTTTCATGCACAAATACCCCCAGGTCCTGCTGTCCTGCAGCACTTTGCAATCTTTCCCATTTAAATAATAGCTTGCTCTTTGATTTTTTTCTGCCAAAATGCATGACTATCCAACGTTATACTCAATCTGCCAAAATTTTGTCCACTCATTTAGCCTGTCTGTGTCCTTTTGTTGATTTTTTGTGTCTTCCTCACACATTGCATTTCCTCCCATCTTTGTATCGTCAGCAAACTTTGGCTATGTTACACTCAGTCCCTTCATCCAAGTTGTTAATATAGATTGTAAATAGTTTGGGTCATCCTGATGATCCGCTTTTCCTCTTTTCCATGATTCCGAAATCCATTCCAAAATGAAGAGCATGCAATTGCTCTCAACATTCACAATGTGGCACAGCTGATGCTTTGAACAATTTGGAATTTTGTGTCTTTGTTCTGGTATTCAAAACTAATTTACATAAAACCCAGGATCCCAGTTGCCCGCGTTGTGTCTTTGCCATCTTGTTCTTAAAGATCTATTATCTGCACCCACAGATCTCTCTGTTCCACCATTCAGAATTTTTTATTGATGGTAGATTCCCATTCCGTGTTCTTTTGTGCTAAATTTATAACCTGTTTGAGTCAGAATCGGCTTCCCGAGTAAAGCTTAGATGTCATAAACCAGGGTTGTACATCAGCAAGATCCTGCAAATCCACTGGGAGGACAGACGCACCAACATCAGTATTCTCACTCAAACAAACATTCCCAGCATCGAAGCACTGACCACACTCGACCAGCTCCATTAGGCAGGCCACATTGTCCAACATTCCGATTCGAAATTCCCTCAGCAAGTGCTCTACTCGGAACTCCTACACGGTAAGCAAGCCCCAGTTGGGCAGAGGAAACGCTTCAAGGACACGCTCAAAGCCTCCATGATAAAGTGGAACATCCCCACCGGCACCTGGGAATCCCTGGCCCAATACCACCCTAAATGGAGGAAGAGCATCCGGGTGGTCGCTGAGCACCTCGAGTCTCCTAGGCGAGAGCATGCAAAAACCAAGCACAGACAGCGGAAGGAGCGTGCAGCAAACCCCACCCACGCTTTCCTTCAACCACTGCCTGCCCCACCTGTTACAAAGACTGTACTTCCCACATTGGATTGTACAGCCACCTGAGAACTCACTTTTAGAGTGGAAGCAAGTCTTCCTCGATTTCGAGGGACTGCCTATGATGATGACATCAACAATGTAAAAGTTCTTTCTTGAATAAATTTCTCTCAGTTCCACAAAATAACAACCAAATTCATCAGTTTCATTGTTTTTCAATTCCAGTGATGTATTTCTTGCGGAGCCTTAATTTTGGGTGCATTTTCCCTGGGGTTACCACTGCCTGGCTGGAGTACCCGCCTGAGTCAGGCAGCATGACCTTTTAATATGCAAATCTGTGTGTTATGGTGTACCTGGGGGTTTTCACGGTGCACACTTGGTTGAGTATCAGCTGGCAGTCTAGCTGAAGTGGAGCAAAAGAGCAGATGTTGTTTTTTCTGAGTCTTGCAGAATCAAGTTCTCCTCCGAGCACGATAAGTCCATCCTGGGTACCCACCACCAATGAGATCGGATCTCCCTGCCTATGGTCCTATGTCCTTTCTGCCTAAAATCTGCACTGGGGGAAAATCTACCCCCATTGTGTATTTTCTCTACAATGCTGAGCTAGCTCACATGAAATCACGATTCACCCTCTCTGTGCGATTTCTTGTAACAAGACGGTACATGTTAAAACATTCAGCACAGAAAGTAGGTATCTTTTTGTTATCAATTGGTTAACTTACTGAAATAGGTCGGTAGTCTTTTGCCGTATTCTAGACAGTAACTGTTCTGAAAATTGTCGGAGCTTCTTGGTTTATAAAGCTCATAAATGGAATCTTAGAAGGTGAATTTCTCTGAGGCTCCTCCCATTGTGTTGCTGTAAATTTGGTGGAAAATCCCAGTTATGTGCGTAATGGGTGTTTCCGCCAAACTTTCACAAAAATTACGGTGGCGGAGAGGACGAGGTATTGAGGAAATTCACTTCCAGTAATTCCATTCAGGGGGTTTATATTACAGCCAAAATGAAATGTATAGACCATACTTGCTGTGGGTGCTGTTGATGTTGTTTTAACTGAGAAAGGTATTCAGCAATGTTAATTTACATAAATCAATCATTTGTCATTTGGAATCACAAATCAGAATGCCAAGTTAAGTTAATATCTGAAGTCTGACAGTCATTTCGTTCGATACAGCGACACATTTGAATCCTTTTTAAAGTATTTTGTTGCTTTTTCCATTTCATATTACTTTCCTCCTCAGATGAAGAATTATTGAGCAATTTTGGGGGCCTTATTGCATGTTTTAAGGAAGTAAATTAATACAGTCAACACCAACCAATCGGCCATAAAGTATTTTCTTTAACAACAAATTCATCAACCTAATTTTTAATTTCCCGCAGTAATTTTACTGCCTGACATTAGTCACAATGAAATGTACAGTACATACCTGTTGTTATTGGAGGTGTTGTTGGAGAAGCTCCTGAAAAAAAAATTAGGAATGTAAATTTATACAAATGATATGAAGAATATTCAAGATTGGAATGAATTTCTTGCAGAAGAAGCCTTTTATCAGATCAGGTTTCTCTAAAACATTGCATTAGAATATTTCCTTCTTGTAGATTTCCACTCTAATCCAACATATCTGGTCTCTCCCTCCAAGTTTTCATGTCTTTTTTATGATGTGATGATATATTCTCTCCAAATGTTGTGATTGTCTTCGCTAATTACCATTTCATATTTTAAGCACCTTTTCTAGGAAAACAATTGCTTCTACTTTCTCCATATATCCTCACATTTGTATCCTGATTTGAGGTCCCTTTTTATTAATTCGAATATTTCAGATATTTTCATTCCGAAACTCTGTCATAACTTTGGAATACTTCGATTCGATCCCTTTAACCTTCTCCTGTGAATACAGCCATGTTTTGATTAAATGATTCATTATTGCCCTCTGCTTTCATCAGAACATAAGAACAAAAGAACTTAAGAAATAGAAGCAGGAGTAAGCCATATGGCCCCTCGAGCCTGCTCCGGCATTTAATATGATCATGGCTGATCCGATCATGGACTCAGGTCCATTTCCCTGCCCACTCTCCATAACGCCTTATTCGCTTATCGTCTCAGAAAATGTCTATTTCTGTCTCAAATTTATTTAATGTCCCAGCTTCCACTGCTCTCTGAGGCACAGATCCGCAACCCTCTGAGAGAAGAAATTTCTTCTCATCTCAGTTTTGAATGGGTGGCCCCTTATTCTAAGATTATGCTCTCTAGTTCTAGTCTCCCCTATCAGTGGAAACATCCTCTCTGCATCCACCCTGTCAAGCCGCCTCATGGTCTTATACGTTTTGATAAGATCACCTATCATTCTTCTGAATTCCAATGAGTAAAGGCTCAACCTACTCAACCTTTCATCATAAGTGAACCACCTCATCTCCGGAATCAACCTTGTGAACCTTCTCTGAACTGGCTCCAAAGCAAATCTATCCTTTCATAAATATGGAAACCAAAACTGCACGCAGTATTCCAGGTGTGGCCTCATTAATACCCTGTACAACTATAGCAAGACTTCCATGCTTTTTTCTCCATCCCCTTTGCAATAAAGGCCAAGATTCCATTGGCCTTCCTGATCACTTGCTGTACCTGCATGCTAACCTTTTGTGTTTCATGCACAAATACCCCCAGGTCCTGCTGTACTGCAGCACTTTGCAATCTTTCCCCATTTAAATAATAGCTTGCTCTTTGATTTTTTTCTGCCAAAATGCATGACTTTCCAAAGTTATACACAATCTGCCAAAATTTTGTCCACTCATTTAGCCTGTCTGTGTCCTTTTGTTGAATTTTTGTGTCTTCCTCACACATTGCATTTCCTCCCATCTTTGTATCGTCAGCAAACTTTGGCTATGTTACACTCAGTCCCTTCATCCAAGTTGTTAATATAGATTGTAAATAGTTTGGGTCATCCTGATGATCCGCTTTTCCTCTTTTCCATGATTCCGAAATCCATTCCAAAATGAAGTGCATGCAATTGCACTCAACATTCACAATGTGGCACAGCTGATGCTTTGAACAATTTGGAATTTTGTGTCTTTGTTCTGGTATTCAAAACTAATTTACATAAAACCCAGGATCCCAGTTGCCCGCGTTGTGTCTTTGCCATCTTGTTCTTAAAGATCTATTATCTGCACCCACAGATCTCTCTGTTCCACCATTCAGAATTTTTTATTGATGGTAGATTCCCATTCCGTGTTCTTTTGTGCTAAATTTATAACCTGTTTGAGTCAGAATCGGCTTCCCGAGTAAAGCTTAGATGTCATAAACCAGGGTTGTACATCAACAAGATCCTGCAAATCCACTGGGAGGACAGACGCACCAACATCAGTATTCTCACTCAAACAAACATTCCCAGCATCGAAGCACTGACCACACTCGACCAGCTGCATTGGGCAGGCCACATTGTCCAACATTCCGATACGAAATTCCCTCAGCAAGTGCTCTACTCGGAACTCCTACACGGTAAGCAAGCCCCAGTTGGGCAGAGGAAACGCTTCAAGGACACGCTCAAAGCCTCCATGATAAAGTGGAACATCCCCACCGGCACCTGGGAATCCCTGGCCCAATACCACCCTAAATGGAGGAAGAGCATCCGGGTGGTCGCTGAGCACCTCGAGTCTCCTAGGCGAGAGCATGCAAAAACCAAGCACAGACAGCGGAAGGAGCGTGCAGCAAACCCCACCCACGCTTTCCTTCAACCACTGCCTGCCCCACCTGTTACAAAGACTGTACTTCCCACATTGGATTGTACAGCCACCTGAGAACTCACTTTTAGAGTGGAAGCAAGTCTTCCTCGATTTCGAGGGAGTGCCTATGATGATGACATCAACAATGTAAAAGTTCTTTCTTGAATAAATTTCTCTCAGTTCCACAAAATAACAACCAAATTCATCAGTTTAATTGTTTTTCAACTCCAGTGATGTATTTCTTGAGGAGCCTTAATTTTGGGTGCATTTTCCCTGGGGTTACCACTGCCTGGCTGGAGTACCCGCCTGAGTCAGGCAGCATGACCTTTTAATATGCAAATCTGAGTGTTAAGGTGGACCTGGGGGTTTGCACGGTGCACACTTGGTTGAGTATCAGCTGGCAGTCTAGCTGAAGTGGAGCAAAAGAGCAGATGTTGTTTTTTCTGAGTCTTGCAGAATCAAGTTCTCCTCCGAGCACGATAAGTCCATCCTGGGTACCCACCACCAATGAGATCGGATCTCCCTGCCTATGGTCCTATGTCCTTTCTGCCTAAAATCTGCACTGGGGGAAAATCTACCCCCATTGTGTATTTTCTCTACAATGCTGAGCTAGCTCACATGAAATCACGATTCACCCTCTCTGTGCGATTTCTTGTAACAAGACTGTACATGTTAAAACATTCAGCACAGAAAGTAGGTATCTTTTTGTTATCAATTGGTTAACTTACTGAAATAGGTCGGTAGTCTTTTGCCGTATTCTAGACAGTAACTGTTCTGAAAATTGTCAGAGCATCTTGGTTCATAAAGCTCATGAATGGAATCTTAGAAGGTGAATTTCTCTGAGGCTCCTCCCATTGTGTTGCTGTAAATTTGGTGGAAAATCCCAGTTATGTGCGTAATGGGTGTTTCCGCCAAACTTTCACAAAAATTACGGTGGCGGAGAGGACGAGGTATTGAGGAAATTCACTTCCAGTAATTCCATTCAGGGGGTTTATATTACAGCCAAAATGAAATGTATAGACCATACTTGCTGTGGGTGCTGTTGATGTTGTTTTAACTGAGAAAGGTATTCAGCAATGTTAATTTACATAAATCAATCATTTGTCATTTGGAATCACAAATCAGAATGCCAAGTTAAGTTAATATCTGAAGTCTGACAGTCATTTTGTTCGATACAGCGACACATTTTAATCCTTTTTAAAGTATTTTGTTGCTTTTTCCATTTCATATTACTTTCCTCCTCAGATGAAGAATTATTGAGCAATTTTGGGGGCCTTATTGCATGTTTTAAGGAAGTAAATTAATACAGTCAACACCAACCAATCGGCCATAAAGTATTTTCTTTAACAACAAATTCATCAACCTAATTTTTAATTTCCCGCAGTAATTTTACTGCCTGACATTAGTCACAATGAAATGTACAGTACATACCTGTTGTTATTGGAGGTGTTGTTGGACAAGCTCCTGAAAAAAAAATTAGGAATGTAAATTTACATAAATGATATGAAGAATATTCAAGATTGGACTGAATTTCTTGCAGAAGAAGCCTTTTATCAGATCAGGTTTCTCTAAAACATTGCATTAGAATATTTCCTTCTTGTAGATTTCCACTCTAATCCAACATATCTGGTCTCTCCCTCCAAGTTTTCATATCTTTTTTATGATGTGATGATATATTCTCTCCAAATGTTGTGATTGTCTTCGCTAATTACCATTTCATATTTTAAGCACCTTTTCTAGGAAAACAATTGCTTCTACTTTCTCCATATATCCTCACATTTGTATCCTGATTTGAGGTCCCTTTTTATTAATTAGAATATTTCAGATATTTTCAATCCGAAACTCTGTCATAACTTTGGAATACTTCGATTCAATCCCTTTAACCTTCTCCTGTGAATACAGCCATGTTTTGATTAAATGATTCATTATTGCCCTCTGCTTTCATCAGAACATAAGAACAAAAGAACTTAAGAAATAGAAGCCATATGGCCCCTCGAGCCTGCTCCGGCATTTAATACGATCATGGCTGATCCGATCATGGACTCAGGTCCATTTCCCTGCCCACTCTCCATAACCCCTTATTTGCTTATCGTCTCAGAAAATGTCTATTTCTGTCCCAAATTTATTTAATGTCCCAGCTTCCACTGCTCTCTGAGGCAGCCAATTCCACAGATCCGCAACCCTCTGAGAGAAGAAATTTCTTCTCATCTCAGTTTTGAATGGGTGGCCCCTTATTCTAAGATTATGCTCTCTAGTTCTAGTCTCCCCTATCAGTGGAAACATCCTCTCTGCATCCACCCTGTCAAGCCGCCTCATGGTCTTATACGTTTTGATAAGATCACCTCTCATTCTTCTGAATTCCAATGAGTAAAGGCTCAACCTACTCAACCTTTCATTATAAGTGAACCACCTCATCTCCGGAATCAACCTTGTGAACCTTCTCTGAACTGGCTCCAAAGCAAGTCTATCCTTTCATAAATATGGAAACCAAAACTGCACGCAGTATTCCAGGTGTGGCCTCATTGATACCCTGTACAACTATAGCAAGACTTCCATGCTTTTTTCTCCATCCCCTTTGCAATAAAGGCCAAGATTCCATTGGCCTTCCTGATCACTTGCTGTACCTGCATGCTAACCTTTTGTGTTTCATGCACAAATACCCCCAGGTCCTGCTGTACTGCAGCACTTTGCAATATTTCCCCATTTAAATAATAGGTTGCTCTTTGATTATTTTCTGCCAAAATGCATGACTTTCCAACATTATGCACAATCTGCCAAAATTTTGTCCACTCATTTAGCCTGTCTGTGTCCTTTTGTTGATTTTTTGTGTCTTCCTCACATATTGCCTTTCCTCCCATCTTTGTATCGTCAGCAAACTTTGGCTATGTTACACTCAGTCCCTTCATCCAAGTTGTTAATATAAATTGTAAATAGTTTGGGTCATCCTGATGATCCGCTTTTCCTCTTTTCCATGATTCCGAAATCCATTCCAATATGAAGTGCATGCAATTGCACTCAACATTCACAATGTGGCACAGCTGATGCTTTGAACAATTTGGAATTTTGTGTCTTTGTTCTGGTATTCTAAACTAATTTACATAAAACCCAGGATCCCAGTTGCCCGCGTTGTGTCTTTGCCATCTTGTTCTTAAAGATCTATTATCTGCACCCACAGATCTCTCTGTTCCACCATTCAGAATTTTTTATTGATGGTAGATTCCCATTCCGTGTTCTTTTGTGCTAAATTTATAACCTGTTTGAGTCAGAATCGGCTTCCCGAGTAAAGCTTAGATGTCATAAACCAGGGTTGTACATCAACAAGATCCTGCAAATCCACTGGGAGGACAGACGCACCAACATCAGTATTCTCACTCAAACAAACATTCCCAGCATCGAAGCACTGACCACACTCGACCAGCTCCATTGGGCAGGCCACATTGTCCAACATTCTGATACGAAATTCCCTCAGCAAGTGCTCTACTCGGAACTCCTACACGGTAAGCAAGCCCCAGTTGGGCAGAGGAAACGCTTCAAGGACACGCTCAAAGCCTCCATGATAAAGTGGAACATCCCCACCGGCACCTGGGAATCCCTGGCCCAATACCACCCTAAATGGAGGAAGAGCATCCGGGTGGTCGCTGAACACCTCGAGTCTCCTAGGCGAGAGCATGCAAAAACCAAGCACAGACAGCGGAAGGAGCGTGCAGCAAACCCCACCCACGCTTTCCTTCAACCACTGCCTGCCCCACCTGTTACAAAGACTGTACTTCCCACATTGGATTGTACAGCCACCTGAGAACTCACTTTTAGAGTGGAAGCAAGTCTTCCTCGATTTCGAGGGACTGCCTATGATGATGACATCAACAATGTCAAAGTTCTTTCTTGAATAAATTTCTCTCAGTTCCACAAAATAACAACCAAATTCATCAGTTTAATTGTTTTTCAACTCCAGTGATGTATTTCTTGAGGAGCCTTAATTTTGGGTGCATTTTCCCTGGGGTTACCACTGCCTGGCTGGAGTACCCGCCTGAGTCAGGCAGCATGACCTTTTAATATGCAAATCTGTGTGTTATGGTGTACCTGGGGGTTTGCACGGTGCACACTTGGTTGAGTATCAGCTGGCAGTCTAGCTGAAGTGGAGCAAAAGAGCAGATGTTGTTTTTTCTGAGTCTTGCAGAATCAAGTTCTCCTCCGAGCACGATAAGTCCATCCTGGGTACCCACCACCAATGAGATCGGATCTCCCTGCCTATGGTCCTATGTCCTTTCTGCCTAAAATCTGCACTGGGGGAAAATCTACCCCCATTGTGTATTTTCTCTACAATGCTGGGCTCGCTCACATGAAATCACGATTCACCCTCTCTGTGCGATTTCTTGTAACAAGACTGTACATGTTAAAACATTCAGCACAAAAAGTAGGTATCTTTTTGTTATCAATTGGTTAACTTACTGAAATAGGTCGGTAGTCTTTTGGCGTATTCTAGACAGTAACTGTTCTGAAAATTGTCGGAGCTTCTTGGTTTATAAAGCTCATAAATGGAATCTTAGAAGGTGAATTTCTCTGAGGCTCCTCCCATTGTGTTGCTGTAAATTTGGTGGAAAATCCCAGTTATGTGCGTAATGGGTGTTTCCGCCAAACTTTCACAAAAATTACGGTGGCGGAGAGGACGAGGTATTGAGGAAATTCACTTCCAGTAATTCCATTCAGGGGGTTTATATTACAGCCAAAATGAAATGTATAGACCATACTTGCTGTGGGTGCTGTTGATGTTGTTTTAACTGAGAAAGGTATTCAGCAATGTTAATTTACATAAATCAATCATTTGTCATTTGGAATCACAAATCAGAATGCCAAGTTAAGTTAATATCTGAAGTCTGACAGTCATTTCGTTCGATACAGCGACACATTTGAATCCTTTTTAAAGTATTTTGTTGCTTTTTCCATTTCATATTACTTTCCTCCTCAGATGAAGAATTATTGAGCAATTTTGGGGGCCTTATTGCATGTTTTAAGGAAGTAAATTAATACAGTCAACACCAACCAATCGGCCATAAAGTATTTTCTTTAACAACAAATTCATCAACCTAATTTTTAATTTCCCGCAGTAATTTTACTGCCTGACATTAGTCACAATGAAATGTACAGTACATACCTGTTGTTATTGGAGGTGTTGTTGGAGAAGCTCCTGAAAAAAAAATTAGGAATGTAAATTTACACAAATGATATGAAGAATATTCAAGATTGGAATGAATTTCTTGCAGAAGAAGCCTTTTATCAGATCAGGTTTCTCTAAAACATTGCATTAGAATATTTCCTTCTTGTAGATTTCCACTCTAATCCAACATATCTGGTCTCTCCCTCCAAGTTTTCATATCTTTTTTATGATGTGATGATATATTCTCTCCAAATGTTGTGATTGTCTTCGCTAATTACCATTTCATATTTTAAGCACTTTTTTAGGAAAACAATTGCTTCTACTTTCTCCATATATCCTCACATTTGTATCCTGATTTGAGGTCCCTTTTTATTAATTAGAATATTTCAGATATTTTCAATCCGAAACTCTGTCATAACTTTGGAATACTTCGATTCAATCCCTTTTACCTGCTCCTGTGAATACAGCCATGTTTTGATTAAATGATTCATTATTGCCCTCTGCTTTCATCAGAACATAAGAACAAAAGAACTTAAGAAATAGAAGCAGGAGTAAGCCATATGGCCCCTCGAGCCTGCTCCGGCATTTAATACGATCATGGCTGATCCGATCATGGACTCAGGTCCATTTCCCTGCCCACTCTCCATAACCCCTTATTTGCTTATCGTCTCAGAAAATGTCTATTTCTGTCCCAAATTTATTTAATGTCCCAGCTTCCACTGCTCTCTGAGGCAGCCAATTCCACAGATCCGCAACCCTCTGAGAGAAGAAATTTCTTCTCATCTCAGTTTTGAATGGGTGGCCCCTTATTCTAAGATTATGCTCTCTAGTTCTAGTCTCCCCTATCAGTGGAAACATCCTCTCTGCATCCACCCTGTCAAGCCGCCTCATGGTCTTATACGTTTTGATAAGATCACCTCTCATTCTTCTGAATTCCAATGAGTAAAGGCTCAACCTACTCAACCTTTCATTATAAGTGAACCACCTCATCTCCGGAATCAACCTTGTGAACCTTCTCTGAACTGGCTCCAAAGCAAGTCTATCCTTTCATAAATATGGAAACCAAAACTGCACGCAGTATTCCAGGTGTGGCCTCATTGATACCCTGTACAACTATAGCAAGACTTCCATGCTTTTTTCTCCATCCCCTTTGCAATAAAGGCCAAGATTCCATTGGCCTTCCTGATCACTTGCTGTACCTGCATGCTAACCTTTTGTGTTTCATGCACAAATACCCCCAGGTCCTGCTGTACTGCAGCACTTTGCAATATTTCCCCATTTAAATAATAGGTTGCTCTTTGATTATTTTCTGCCAAAATGCATGACTTTCCAACATTATGCACAATCTGCCAAAATTTTGTCCACTCATTTAGCCTGTCTGTGTCCTTTTGTTGATTTTTTGTGTCTTCCTCACATATTGCATTTCCTCCCATCTTTGTATCGTCAGCAAACTTTGGCTATGTTACACTCAGTCCCTTCATCCAAGTTGTTAATATAAATTGTAAATAGTTTGGGTCATCCTGATGATCCGCTTTTCCTCTTTTCCATGATTCCGAAATCCATTCCAATATGAAGTGCATGCAATTGCACTCAACATTCACAATGTGGCACAGCTGATGCTTTGAACAATTTGGAATTTTGTGTCTTTGTTCTGGTATTCTAAACTAATTTACATAAAACCCAGGATCCCAGTTGCCCGCGTTGTGTCTTTGCCATCTTGTTCTTAAAGATCTATTATCTGCACCCACAGATCTCTCTGTTCCACCATTCAGAATTTTTTATTGATGGTAGATTCCCATTCCGTGTTCTTTTGTGCTAAATTTATAACCTGTTTGAGTCAGAATCGGCTTCCCGAGTAAAGCTTAGATGTCATAAACCAGGGTTGTACATCAACAAGATCCTGCAAATCCACTGGGAGGACAGACGCACCAACATCAGTATTCTCACTCAAACAAACATTCCCAGCATCGAAGCACTGACCACACTCGACCAGCTCCATTGGGCAGGCCACATTGTCCAACATTCCGATACGAAATTCCCTCAGCAAGTGCTCTACTCGGAACTCCTACACGGTAAGCAAGCCCCAGTTGGGCAGAGGAAACGCTTCAAGGACACGCTCAAAGCCTCCATGATAAAGTGGAACATCCCCACCGGCACCTGGGAATCCCTGGCCCAATACCACCCTAAATGGAGGAAGAGCATCCGGGTGGTCGCTGAGCACCTCGAGTCTCCTAGGCGAGAGCATGCAAAAACCAAGCACAGACAGCGGAAGGAGTGTGCAGCAAACCCCACTCACGCTTTCCTTCAACCACTGCCTGCCCCACCTGTTACAAAGACTGTACTTCCCACATTGGATTGTACAGCCACCTGAGAACTCACTTTTAGAGTGGAAGCAAGTCTTCCTCGATTTCGAGGGACTGCCTATGATGATGACATCAACAATGTAAAAGTTCTTTCTTGAATAAATTTCTCTCAGTTCCACAAAATAACAACCAAATTCATCAGTTTAATTGTTTTTCAACTCCAGTGATGTATTTCTTGAGGAGCCTTAATTTTGGGTGCATTTTCCCTGGGGTTACCACTGCCTGGCTGGAGTACCCGCCTGAGTCAGGCAGCATGACCTTTTAATATGCAAATCTGAGTGTTATGGTGTACCTGGGGGTTTGCACGGTGCACACTTGGTTGAGTATCAGCTGGCAGTCTAGCTGAAGTGGAGCAAAAGAGCAGATGTTGTTTTTTCTGAGTCTTGCAGAATCAAGTTCTCCTCCGAGCACGATAAGTCCATCCTGGGTACCCACCACCAATGAGATCGGATCTCCCTGCCTATGGTCCTATGTCCTTTCTGCCTAAAATCTGCACTGGGGGAAAATCTACCCCCATTGTGTATTTTCTCTACAATGCTGAGCTAGCTCACATGAAATCACGATTCACCCTCTCTGTGCGATTTCTTGTAACAAGACTGTACATGTTAAAACATTCAGGACAGAAAGTAGGTATCTTTTTGTTATCAATTGGTTAACTTACTGAAATAGGTCGGTAGTCTTTTGGCGTATTCTAGACAGTAACTGTTCTGAAAATTGTCGGAGCTTCTTGGTTTATAAAGCTCAAAAATGGAATCTTAGAAGGTGAACTTCTCTGAGGCTCCTCCCATTGTGTTGCTGTAAATTTGGTGGAAAATCCCAGTTATGTGCGTAATGGGTGTTTCCGCCAAACTTTCACAAAAATTACGGTGGCGGAGAGGACGAGGTATTGAGGAAATTCACTTCCAGTAATTCCATTCAGGGGGGTTATATTACAGCCAAAATGAAATGTATAGACCATACTTGCTGTGGGTGCTGTTGATGTTGTTTTAACTGAGAAAGGTATTCAGCAATGTTAATTTACATAAATCAATCATTTGTCATTTGGAATCACAAATCAGAATGCCAAGTTAAGTTAATATCTGAAGTCTGACAGTCATTTCGTTCGATACAGCGACACATTTGAATCCTTTTTAAAGTATTTTGTTGCTTTTTCCATTTCATATTACTTTCCTCCTCAGATGAAGAATTATTGAGCAATTTTGGGGGCCTTATTGCATGTTTTAAGGAAGTAAATTAATACAGTCAACACCAACCAATCGGCCATAAAGTATTTTCTTTAACAACAAATTCATCAACCTAATTTTTAATTTCCCGCAGTAATTTTACTGCCTGACATTAGTCACAATGAAATGTACAGTACATACCTGTTGTTATTGGAGGTGTTGTTGGAGAAGCTCCTGAAAAAAAAATTAGGAATGTAAATTTACACAAATGATATGAAGAATATTCAAGATTGGAATGAATTTCTTGCAGAAGAAGCCTTTTATCAGATCAGGTTTCTCTAAAACATTGCATTAGAATATTTCCTTCTTGTAGATTTCCACTCTAATCCAACATATCTGGTCTCTCCCTCCAAGTTTCCATATCTTTTTTATGATGTGATGATATATTCTCTCCAAATGTTGTGATTGTCTTCGCTAATTACCATTTCATATTTTAAGCACCTTTTCTAGGAAAACAATTGCTTCTACTTTCTCCATATATCCTCACATTTGTATCCTGATTTGAGGTCCCTTTTTATTAATTAGAATATTTCAGATATTTTCAATCCGAAACTCTGTCATAACTTTGGAATACTTCGATTCAATCCCTTTAACCTTCTCCTGTGAATACAGCCATGTTTTGATTAAATGATTCATTATTGCCCTCTGCTTTCATCAGAACATAAGAACAAAAGAACTTAAGAAATAGAAGCAGGAGTAAGCCATATGGCCCCTCGAGCCTGCTCCGGCATTTAATACGATCATGGCTGATCCGATCATGGACTCAGGTCCATTTCCCTGCCCACTCTCCATAACCCCTTATTCACTTATCGTCTCAGAAAATGTCTATTTCTGTCTTAAATTTATTTAATGTCCCAGCTTCCATTGCTCTCTGAGGCAGCGAATTCCACAGATCCGCAACCCTCTGAGAGTAGAAATTTCTTCTCATCACAGTTTTGAATGGGTGGCCCCTTATTCTAAGATTATGCTCTCTAGTTCTAGTCTCCCCTATCAGTGGAAACATCCTCTCTGCATCCACCCTGTCAAGCCGCCTCATGGTCTTATACGTTTTGATAAGATCACCTCTCATTCTTCTGAATTCCAATGAGTAAAGGCTCAACCTCCTCAACCTTTCATCATAAGTGAACCACCTCATCTCCGGAATCAACCTTGTGAACCTTCTCTGAACTGGCTCCAAAGCAAGTCTATCCTTTCATAAATATGGAAACCAAAACTGCACGCAGTATTCCAGGTGTGGCCTCATTGATACCCTGTACAACTATAGCAAGACTTCCATGCTTTTTTCTCCATCCACTTTGCAATAAAGGCCAAGATTCCATTGGCCTTCCTGATCACTTGCTGTACCTGCATACTAACCTTTTGTGTTTCATGCACAAATACCCCCAGGTCCTGCTGTACTGCAGCACTTTGCAATCTTTCCCCATTTAAATAATAGCTTGCTCTTTGATTTTTTTCTGCCAAAATGCATGACTTTCCAACGTTATACTCAATCTGCCAAAATTTTGTCCACTCATTTAGCCTGTCTGTGTCCTTTTGTTGATTTTTTGTGTCTTCCTCACACATTGCATTTCCTCCCATCTTTGTATCGTCAGCAAACTTTGGCTGTGTTAGTCCCTTCATCCAAGTTGTTAATATAGATTGTAAATAGTTTGGGTCATCCTGATGATCCGCTTTTCCTCTTTTCCATGATTCCGAAATCCATTCCAAAATGAAGTGCATGCAATTGCATTCAACATTCACAATGTGGCACAGCTGATGCTTTGAACAATTTGGAATTTTGTGTCTTTGTTCTGGTATTCAAAACTAATTTACATAAAACCCAGGATCCCAGTTGCCCGCGTTGTGTCTTTGCCATCTTGTTCTTAAAGATCTATTATCTGCACCCACAGATCTCTCTGTTCCACCATTCAGAATTTTTTATTGATGGTAGATTCCCATTCCGTGTTCTTTTGTGCTAAATTTATAACCTGTTTGAGTCAGAATCGGCTTCCCGAGTAAAGCTTAGATGTCATAAACCAGGGTTGTACATCAACAAGATCCTGCAAATCCACTGGGAGGACAGACGCACCAACATCAGTATTCTCACTCAAACAAACATTCCCAGCATCGAAGCACTGACCACACTCGACCAGCTCCATTGGGCAGGCCACATTGTCCAACATTCCGATACGAAATTCCCTCAGCAAGTGCTCTACTCGGAACTCCTACACGGTAAGCAAGCCCCAGTTGGGCAGAGGAAACGCTTCAAGGACACGCTCAAAGCCTCCATGATAAAGTGGAACATCCCCACCGGCACCTGGGAATCCCTGGCCCAATACCACCCTAAATGGAGGAAGAGCATCCGGGTGGTCGCTGAGCACCTCGAGTCTCCTAGGCGAGAGCATGCAAAAACCAAGCACAGACAGCGGAAGGAGCGTGCAGCAAACCCCACCCACACTTTCCTTCAACCACTGCCTGCCCCACCTGTTACAAAGACTGTACTTCCCACATTGGATTGTACAGCCACCTGAGAACTCACTTTTAGAGTGGAAGCAAGTCTTCCTCGATTTCGAGGGACTGCCTATGATGATGACATCAACAATGTAAAAGTTCTTTCTTGAATAAATTTCTCTCAGTTCCACAAAATAACAACCAAATTCATCAGTTTAATTGTTTTTCAATTCCAGTGATGTATTTCTTGAGGAGCCTTAATTTTGGGTGCATTTTCCCTGGGGTTACCACTGCCTGGCTGGAGTACCCGCCTGAGTCAGGCAGCATGACCTTTTAATATGCAAATCTGAGTGTTATGGTGTACCTGGGGGTTTGCACGGTGCACACTTGGTTGAGTATCAGCTGGCAGTCTAGCTGAAGTGGAGCAAAAGAGCAGATGTTGTTTTTTCTGAGTCTTGTAGAATCAAGTTCTCCTCCGAGCACGATAAGTCCATCCTGGGTACCCACCACCAATGAGATCGGATCTCCCTGCCTATGGTCCTATGTCCTTTCTGCCTAAAATCTGCACTGGGGGAAAATCTACCCCCATTGTGCATTTTCTCTACAATGCTGAGCTAGCTCACATGAAATCACGATTCACCCTCTCTGTGCGATTTCTTGTAACAAGACTGTACATGTTAAAACATTCAGCACAGAAAGTAGGTATCTTTTTGTTATCAATTGGTTAACTTACTGAAATAGGTCGGTAGTCTTTTGGCGTATTCTAGACAGTAACTGTTCTGAAAATTGTCGGAGCTTCTTGGTTTATAAAGCTCATAAATGGAATCTTAGAAGGTGAATTTCTCTGAGGCTCCTCCCATTGTGTTGCTGTAAATTTGGTGGAAAATCCCAGTTATGTGCGTAATGGGTGTTTCCGCCAAACTTTCACAAAAATTACGGTGGCGGAGAGGACGAGGTATTGAGGAAATTCACTTCCAGTAATTCCATTCAGGGGGTTTATATTACAGCCAAATGAAATGTATAGACCATACTTGCTGTGGGTGCTGTTGATGTTGTTTTAACTGAGAAAGGTATTCAGCAATGTTAATTTACATAAATCAATCATTTGTCATTTGGAATCACAAATCAGAATGCCAAGTTAAGTTAATATCTGAAGTCTGACAGTCATTTCGTTCGATACAGCGACACATTTGAATCCTTTTTAAAGTATTTTGTTGCTTTTTCCATTTCATATTACTTTCCTCCTCAGATGAAGAATTATTGAGCAATTTTGGGGGCCTTATTGCATGTTTTAAGGAAGTAAATTAATACAGTCAACACCAACCAATCGGCCATAAAGTATTTTCTTTAACAACAAATTCATCAACCTAATTTTTAATTTCCCGCAGTAATTTTACTGCCTGACATTAGTCACAATGAAATGTACAGTACATACCTGTTGTTATTGGAGGTGTTGTTGGAGAAGCTCCTGAAAAAAAAATTAGGAATGTAAATTTACACAAATGATATGAAGAATATTCAAGATTGGAATGAATTTCTTGCAGAAGTAGCCTTTTATCAGATTAGGTTTCTCTAAAACATTGCATTAGAATATTTCCTTCTTGTAGATTTCCACTCTAATCCAACATATCTGGTCTCTCCCTCCAAGTTTTCATATCTTTTTTATGATGTGATGATATATTCTCTCCAAATGTTGTGATTGCCTTCGCTAATTACCATTTCATATTTTAAGCACCTTTTCTAGGAAAACAATTGCTTCTACTTTCTCCATATATCCTCACATTTGTATCCTGATTTGAGGTCCCTTTTTATTAATTAGAATATTTCAGATATTTTCAATCCGAAACTCTGTCATAACTTTGGAATACTTCGATTCAATCCCTTTAACCTTCTCCTGTGAATACAGCCATGTTTTGATTAAATGATTCATTATTGCCCTCTGCTTTCATCAGAACATAAGAACAAAAGAACTTAAGAAATAGAAGCAGGAGTAAGCCATATGGCCCCTCGAGTCTGCTCCGGCATTTAATACGATCATGGCTGATCCGATCATGGACTCAGGTCCATTTCCCTGCCCACTCTCCATAACCCCTTAGTCGCTTATTGTCTCAGAAAATGTCTATTTCTGTCTCAAATTTATTTAATGTCCCAGCTTCCACTGCTCTCTGAGGCAGCGAATTCCACAGATCCGCAACCCTCTGAGAGAAGAAATTTCTTCTCATCTCAGTTTTGAATGGGTGGCCCCTTATTCTAAGATTATGCTCTCTAGTTCTAGTCTCCCCTATCAGTGGAAACATCCTCTCTGCATCCACCCTGTCAAGCCGCCTCATGGTCTTATACGTTTTGATAAGATCACCTCTCATTCTTCTGAATTCCAATGAGTAAAGGCTCAACCTACTCAACCTTTCATCATAAGTGAACCACCTCATCTCCGGAATCAACCTTGTGAACCTTCTCTGAACTGGCTCCAAAGCAAGTCTATCCTTTCATAAATATGGAAACCAAAACTGCACGCAGTATTCCAGATGTGGCCTTATTAATACCCTGTACAACTATAGAAAGACTTCCATGCTTTTTTCTCCATCCCCTTTGCAATAAAGGCCAAGATTCCATTGGCCTTCCTGATCACTTGCTGTACCTGCATGCTAACCTTTTGTGTTTCATGCACAAATACCCCCAGGTCCTGCTGTACTGCAGCACTTTGCAATCTTTCCCCATTTAAATAATAGGTTGCTCTTTGATTTTTTTCTGCCAAAATGCATGACTTTCCAACGTTATACTCAATCTGCCAAAATTTTGTCCACTCATTTAGCCTGTCTGTGTCCTTTTGTTGATTTTTTGTGTCTTCCTCACACATTGCATTTCCTCCCATCTTTGTATCGTCAGCAAACTTTGGCTATGTTACACTCAGTCCCTTCATCCAAGTTGTTAATATAGATTGTAAATAGTTTGGGTCATCCTGATGATCCGCTTTTCCTCTTTTCCATGATTCCGAAATCCATTCCAAAATGAAGCGCATGCAATTGCACTCAACATTCACAATTTGGCACAGCTGATGCTTTGAACAATTTGGAATTTTGTGTCTTTGTTCTGGTATTCAAAACTAATTTACATAAAACCCAGGATCCCAGTTGCCCGCGTTGTGTCTTTGCCATCTTGTTCTTAAAGATCTATTATCTGCACCCACAGATCTCTCTGTTCCACCATTCAGAATTTTTTATTGATGGTAGATTCCCATTCCGTGTTCTTTTGTGCTAAATTTATAACCTGTTTGAGTCAGAATCGGCTTCCCGAGTAAAGCTTAGATGTCATAAACCAGGGTTGTACATCAACAAGATCCTGCAAATCCACTGGGAGGACAGACGCACCAACATCAGTATTCTCACTCAAACAAACATTCCCAGCATCGAAGCACTGACCACACTTGACCAGCTCCATTGGGCAGGCCATATTGTCCAACATTCCGATACGAAATTCCCTCAGCAAGTGCTCTACTCGGAACTCCTACACGGTAAGCAAGCCCCAGTTGGGCAGAGGAAACGCTTCAAGGACACGCTCAAAGCCTCCATGATAAAGTGGAACATCCCCACCGGCACCTGGGAATCCCTGGCCCAATACCACCCTAAATGGAGGAAGAGCATCCGGGTGGTCGCTGAGCACCTCGAGTCTCCTAGGCGAGAGCATGCAAAAACCAAGCACAGACAGCGGAAGGAGCGTGCAGCTAACCCCACCCACGCTTTCCTTCAACCACTGCCTGCCCCACCTGTTACAAAGACTGTACTTCCCACATTGGATTGTACAGCCACCTGAGAACTCACTTTTAGAGTGGAAGCAAGTCTTCCTCGATTTCGAGGGACTGCCTATGATGATGACATCAACAATGTAAAAGTTCTTTCTTGAATAAATTTCTCTCAGTTCCACAAAATAACAACCAAATTCATCAGTTTAATTGTTTTTCAATTCCAGTGATGTATTTCTTGAGGAGCCTTAATTTTGGGTGCATTTTCCCTGGGGTTACCACTGCCTGGCTGGAGTACCTGCCTGAGTCAGGCAGCATGACCTTTTAATATGCAAATCTGAGTGTTATGGTGTACCTGGGGGTTTGCACGGTGCACACTTGGTTGAGTATCAGCTGGCAGTCTAGCTGAAACATAGCAACATAGAAAATAGGTGCAGGTGTAGGCCATTCGGCCCTTCTAGCCTGCACCGCCATTCAATGAGTTCATGGCTGAACATGCAACTTCAGTACCCCATTCCTGCTTTCTCACCATACCCCTTGATTCCCCTAGTCGTAAGGACTTCATCTAACTCCTTTTTGAATATATTTAGTGAATTGGTCTCAACAACTTTCTGTGGTAGAGAATTCCACAGGTTCACCACTCTCTGGGTGAAGAAATTCCTCCTCATCTCAGTCCTAAATGGCTTCCCCCTTATCCTTAGAAGTGGAGCAAAAGAGCAGATGTTGTTTTTTCTGAGTCTTGCAGAATCAAGTTCTCCTCCGAGCACGATAAGTCCATCCTGGGTACCCACCACCAATGAGATCGGATCTCCCTGCCTATGGTCCTATGTCCTTTCTGCCTAAAATCTGCACTGGGGGAAAATCTACCCCCATTGTGTATTTTCTCTACAATGCTGAGCTAGCTCACATGAAATCACGATTCACCCTCTCTGTGCGATTTCTTGTAACAAGACTGTACATGTTAAAACATTCAGCACAGAAAGTAGGTATCTTTTTGTTATCAATTGGTTAACTTACTGAAATAGGTCGGTAGTCTTTTGGCGTATTCTAGACAGTAACTGTTCTGAAAATTGTCGGAGCTTCTTGGTTTATAAAGCTCATAAATGGAATCTTAGAAGGTGAATTTCTCTGAGGCTCCTCCCATTGTGTTGCTGTAAATTTGGTGGAAAATCCCAGTTATGTGCGTAATGGGTGTTTCCGCCAAACTTTCACAAAAATTACGGTGGCGGAGAGGACGAGGTATTGAGGAAATTCACTTCCAGTAATTCCATTCAGGGGGTTTATATTACAGCCAAAATGAAATGTATAGACCATACTTGCTGTGGGTGCTGTTGATGTTGTTTTAACTGAGAAAGGTATTCAGCAATGTTAATTTACATAAATCAATCATTTGTCATTTGGAATCACAAATCAGAATGCCAAGTTAAGTTAATATCTGAAGTCTGACAGTCATTTCGTTCGATACAGCGACACATTTTAATCCTTTTTAAAGTATTTTGTTGCTTTTTCCATTTCATATTACTTTCCTCCTCAGATGAAGAATTATTCTGCAATTTTGGGGGCCTTATTGCATGTTTTAAGGAAGTAAATTAATACAGTCAACACCAACCAATCGGCCATAAAGTATTTTCTTTAACAACAAATTCATCAACCTAATTTTTAATTTCCCGCAGTAATTTTACTGCCTGACATTAGTCACAATGAAATGTACAGTACATACCTGTTGTTATTGGAGGTGTTGTTGGAGAAGCTCCTGAAAAAAAAATTAGGAATGTAAATTTACACAAATGATATGAAGAATATTCAAGATTGGAATGAATTTCTTGCTGAAGAAGCCTTTTATCAGATCAGGTTTCTCTAAAACATTGCATTAGAATATTTCCTTTTTGTAGATTTCCACTTTAATCCAACATATCTGGTCTCTCCCTCCAAGTTTTCATATCTTTTTTATGATGTGATGATATATTCTCTCCAAATGTTGTGATTGTCTTCTCTAATTACCATTTCACATTTTAAGCACTTTTCTAGGAAAACAATTGCTTCTACTTTCTCCATATATCCTCACATTTGTATCCTGATTTGAGGTCCCTTTTTATTAATTAGAATATTTCAGATATTTTCAATCCGAAACTCTGTCATAACTTTGGAATACTTCGATTCAATCCCTTGTCCTGTGAATACAGCCATGTTTTGATTAAATGATTCATTATTGCCCTCTGCTTTCATCAGAACATAAGAACAAAAGAACTTAAGAAATAGAAGCAGGAGTAAGCCATATGGCCCCTCGAGCCTGCTCCGGCATTTAATACGATCATGGCTGATCCGATCATGGACTCAGGTCCATTTCCCTGCCCACTCTCCATAACCCCTTATTCGCTTATCGTCTCAGAAAATGTCTATTTCTATCTCAAATTTATTTACTGTCCCAGATTTCACCGTTCTCTGAGGCAGCGAATTCCACAGATCCACAACCCTCTGAGAGAAGAAATTTCTTCTCATCTCAGTTTTGAATGGGTGGCCCCTTATTCTAAGATTATGCTCTCTAGTTCTCGTCTCCCCTATCAGTGCAAATATCCTCTCTGCATCCACCCTGTCAAGCCGCCTCATGATCTTATACGTTTTGATAAGATCACCTCTCATTCTTCTGAATTCCAATGAGTAAAGGCTCAACCTACTCAACCTTTCATCATAAGTGAACCACCTCATCTCCGGAATCAACCTTGTGAACCTTCTCTGAACTGGCTCCAAAGCAAGTCTATCCTTTCATAAATATGGAAACCAAAACTGCACGCAGTATTCCAGGTGTGGCCTCATTAATACCCTGTACAACTATACCAAGACTTCCATGCTTTTTTCTCCATCCCTTTTGCAATAAAGGCCAAGATTCCATTGGCCTTCCTGATCACTTGCTGTACCTGCATGCTAACCTTTTGTGTTTCATGCACAAATACCCCCAGGTCCTGCTGTACTGCAGCACTTTGCAATCTTTCCGCATTTAAATAATAGCTTGCTCTTTGATTTTTTTCCTGCCAAAATGCATGACTTTCCAACGTTATACTCAATCTGCCAAAGTTTTGTCCACTCATTTAGCCTGTCTGTGTCCTTTTGTTGATTTGTTGTGTCTTCCTCACACATTGCATTTCCTCCCATCTTTGTATCGTCAGCAAACTTTGGCTGTGTTAGTCCCTTCATCCAAGTTGTTAATATAGATTGTAAATAGTTTGGGTCATCCTGATGATCCGCTTTTCCTCTTTTCCATGATTCCGAAATCCATTCCAAAATGAAGTGCATGCAATTGCACTCAACATTCACAATGTGGCACAGCTGATGCTTTGAACAATTTGGAATTTTGTGTCTTTGTTCTGGTATTCAAAACTAATTTACATAAAACCCAGGATCCCAGTTGCCCGCGTTGTGTCTTTGCCATCTTGTTCTTAAAGATCTATTATCTGCACCCACAGATCTCTCTGTTCCACCATTCAGAATTTTTTATTGATGGTAGATTCCCATTCCGTGTTCTTTTGTGCTAAATTTATAACCTGTTTGAGTCAGAATCGGCTTCCCGAGTAAAGCTTAGATGTCATAAACCAGGGTTGTACATCAACAAGATCCTGCAAATCCATTGGGAGGACAGACGCACCAACATCAGTATTCTCACTCAGGCAAACATTCCCAGCATTGAAGCACTGACCACACTCGACCAGCTCCATTGGGCAGGCCACATTGTCCAACATTCCGATACGAAATTCCCTCAGCAAGTGCTCTACTCGGAACTCCTACACGGTAAGCAAGCCCCAGTTGGGCAGAGGATACGCTTCAAGAACACGCTCAAAGCCTCCATGATAAAGTGAAACATCCCCACCGGCACCTGGGAATATCTGGCCCAATACCACCCTAAATGGAGGAAGAGCATCCGGGTGGTCGCTGAGCACCTCGAGTCTCCTAGGTGAGAGCATGCAAAAACCAAGCACAGACAGCGGAAGGAGCGTGCAGCAAACCCCACCCACGCTTTCCTTCAACCACTGCCTGCCCCACCTGTTACAAAGACTGTACTTCCCACATTGGATTGTACAGCCACCTGAGAACTCACTTTTCGAGTGGAAGCAAGTCTTCCTCGATTTCGAGGGACTGCCTATGATGATGACATCAACAATGTAAAAGTTCTTTCTTGAATAAATTTCTCTCAGTTCCACAAAATAACAACCAAATTCATCAGTTTAATTGTTTTTCAATTCCAGTGATGTATTTCTTGAGGAGCCTTAATTTTGGGTGCATTTTCCCTGGGGTTACCACTGCCTGGCTGGAGGACCCGCCTGAGTCAGGCAGCATGACATTTTAATATGCAAATCTGAGTGTTATGGTGTACCTGGGGGTTTTCATGGTGCACACTTGGTTGAGTATCAGCTGGCAGTCTAGCTGAAGTGGAGCAAAAGAGCAGATGTTGTTTTTTCTGAGTCTTGCAGTATCAAGTTCTCCTCCGAGCACGATAAGTCCATCCTGGTTACCCACCACCAATGAGATCGGATCTCCCTGCCTGTGGTCCTATGCCCTTTCTGCCTAAAATCTGCACTGGGGGAAAACCTACCCACATTGTGCATTTTCTCTACAATGCTGAGCTCGCTCACATGAAATCACGATTCACCCTCTCTGTGCGATTTCTTGTAACAAGACTGTACATGTTAAAATATTCAGCACAGAAAGTAGGTATCTTTTTGTTATCAATTGGTTAACTTACTGAAATAGGTCGGTAGTCTTTTGGCGTATTCTAGACAGTAACTGTTCTGAAAATTGTCGGAGCTTCTTGGTTTATAAAGCTCATAAATGGAATCTTAGAAGGTGAATTTCTCTGAGGCTCCTCCCATTGTGTTGCTGTAAATTTGGTGGAAAATCCCAGTTATGTGCGTAATGGGTGTTTCCGCCAAACTTTCACAAAAATTACGGTGGCGGAGAGGACGAGGTATTGAGGAAATTCACTTCCAGTAATTCCATTCAGGGGGTTTATATTACAGCCAAAATGAAATGTATAGACCATACTTGCTGTGGGTGCTGTTGATGTTGTTTTTACTGAGAAAGGTATTCAGCAATGTTAATTTACATAAATCAATCATTTGTCATTTGGAATCACAAATCAGAATGCCAAGTTAAGTTAATATCTGAAGTCTGACAGTCATTTCGTTCGATACAGCGACACATTTTAATCCTTTTTGAAGTATTTTGTTGCTTTTTCCATTTCATATTACTTTCCTCCTCAGATGAAGAATTATTGAGCAATTTTGGGGGCCTTATTGCATGTTTTAAGGAAGTAAATTAATACAGTCAACACCAACCAATCGGCCATAAAGTATTTTCTTTAACAACAAATTCATCAACCTAATTTTTAATTTCCCGCAGTAATTTTACTGCCTGACATTAGTCACAATGAAATGTACAGTACATACCTGTTGTTATTGGAGGTGTTGTTGGAGAAGCTCCTGAAAAAAAAATTAGGAATGTAAATTTACACAAATGATATGAAGAATATTCAAGATTGGAATGAATTTCTTGCAGAAGAAGCCTTTTATCAGATCAGGTTTCTCTAAAACATTGCATTAGAATATTTCCTTCTTGTAGATTTCCACTCTAATCCAACATATCTGGTCTCTCCCTCCCAGTTTTCATATCTTTTTTATGATGTGATGATATATTCTCTCCAAATGTTGTGATTGTCTTCGCTAATTACCATTTCATATTTTAAGCACCTTTTCTAGGAAAACAATTGCTTCTACTTTCTCCATATATCCTCACATTTGTATCCTGATTTGAGGTCCCTTTTTATTAATTCGAATATTTCAGATATTTTCAATCCGAACCTCTGTCATTACTTTGGAATACTTCGATTCAATCCCTTTAACCTTCTCCTGTGAATACAGCCATGTTTTGATTAAATGATTCATTATTGCCCTCTGCTTTCACAAGAACATAAGAACAAAAGAACTTAAGAAATAGAAGCAGGAGTAAGCCATATGGCCCCTCGAGCCTGCTCCGCCATTTAATACGATCATGGCTGATCCGATCATGGACTCAGGTCCATTTCCCTGCCCACTCTCCATAACCCCTTATTCGCTTATCGTCTCAGAAAATGTCTATTTCTGTCTCAAATTTATTTAATGTCCCAGCTTCCACTGCTCTCTGAGGCAGCGAATTCCACAGATCCGCAACCCTCTGAGAGAAGAAATTTCTTCTCATCTCAGTTTTGAATGGGTGGTCCCTTATTCTAAGAATATGCTCTCTAGTTCTAGTCTCCCCTATCAGTGGAAATATCCTCTCTGCATCCACCCTGTCAAGCCGCCTCATGATCTTATACGTTTTGATAAGATCACCTCTCATTCTTCTGAATTCCAATGAGTAAAGGCTCAACCTACTCAACCTTTCATCATAAGTGAACCACCTCATCTCCGGAATCAATCTTGTGAAGCTTCTCTGAACTGGCTCCAAAGCAAGTCTATCCTTTCATAAATATGGAAACCAAAACTGCACGCAGTATTCTAGGTGTGGCCTCATTAATGCCCTGTACAACTATAGCAAGACTTCCATGCTTTTTTCTCCATCCCCTTTGCAATAAAGGCCAAGATTCCATTGGCCTTCCTGATCACTTGCTGTACCTGCATGCTAACCTTTTGTGTTTCATGCACAAATACCCCCAGGTCCTGCTGTACTGCAGCACTTTGCAATCTTTCCCCATTTAAATAATAACTTGCTCTTTGATTTTTTTCTGCCAAAATGCATGACTTTCCAACGTTATACTCAATCTGCCAAAATTTTGTCCACTCATTTAGCCTGTCTGTGTCCTTTTGTTGATTTTTTGTGTCTTCCTCACACATTGCATTTCCTCCCATCTTTGTATCGTCAGCAAACTTTGGCTATGTTACACTCAGTCCCTTCATCCAAGTTGTTAATATAGATTGTAAATAGTTTGGGTCATCCTGATGATCCGCTTTTCCTCTTTTCCATGATTCCGAAATCCATTCCAAAATGAAGTGCGTGCAATTGCACTCAACATTCACAATGTGGCACAGCTGATGCTTTGAACAATTTGGAATTTTGTGTCTTTGTTCTGGTATTCAAAACTAATTTACATAAAACCCAGGATCCCAGTTGCCCGCGTTGTGTCTTTGCCATCTTGTTCTTAAAGATCTATTATCTGCACCCACAGATCTCTCTGTTCCACCATTCAGAATTTTTTATTGATGGTAGATTCCCATTCCGTGTTCTTTTGTGCTAAATTTATAACGTGTTTGAGTCAGAATCGGCTTCCCGAGTAAAGCTTAGATGTCATAACCAGGGTTGCACATCAACAAGATCCTGCAAATCCACTGGGAGGACAGACGCACCAACATCAGTATTCTCACTCAAACAAACATTCCCAGCATCGAAGCACTGACCACACTCGACCAGCTCCATTGGGCAGGCCACATTGTCCAACATTCCGATACGAAATTCCCTCAGCAAGTGCTCTACTCGGAACTCCTACACGGTAAGCAAGCCCCAGTTGGGCAGAGGAAACGCTTCAAGGATACGCTCGAAGCCTCCATGATAAAGTGGAACATCCCCACCGGCACCTGGGAATCCCTGGCCCAATACCACCCTAAATGGAGGAAGAGCATCCGGGTGGTCGCTGAGCACCTCGAGTCTCCTAGGCGAGAGCATGCAAAAACCAAGCACAGACAGCGGAAGGAGCGTGCAGCAAACCCCACCCACGCTTTCCTTCAACCACTGCCTGCCCCACCTGTTACAAAGACTGTACTTCCCACATTGGATTGTACAGCCACCTGAGAACTCACTTTTAGAGTGGAAGCAAGTCTTCCTCGATTTCGAGGGACTGCCTATGATGATGACATCAACAATGTAAAAGTTCTTTCTTGAATAAATTTCTCTCAGTTCCACAAAATAACAACCAAATTCATCAGTTTAATTATTTTTCAACTCCAGTGATGTATTTCTTGAGGAGCCTTAATTTTGGGTGCATTTTCCCTGGGGTTACCACTGCCTGGCTGGAGTACCCGCCTGAGTCAGGCAGCATGACCTTTTAATATGCAAATCTGAGTGTTATGGTGTACCTGGGGGTTTGCACGGTGCACACTTGGTTGAGTATCAGCTGAAGTGGTGCAAAAGAGCAGATGTTGTTTTTTCTGAGTCTTGCAGAATCAAGTTCTCCTCCGAGCACGATAAGTCCATCCTGGGTACCCACCACCAATGAGATCGGATCTCCCTGCCTCTGGTCCTATGTCCTTTCTGCCTAAAATCTGCACTGGGGGAAAATCTACCCCCATTGTGTATTTTCTCTACAATGCTGAGCTAGCTCACATGAAATCACGATACCCCTCTCTGTGCGATTTTTTGTAACAAGACTGTACATGTTAAAACATTCAGCACAGAAAGCAGGTATCTTTTTGTTATCAATTGGTTAACTTACTGAAATAGGTCGGTAGTCTTTTGCCGTATTCTAGACAGTAACTGTTCTGAAAATTGTCGGAGCTTCTTGGTTTATAAAGCTCATAAATGGAATCTTAGAAGGTGAATTTCTCTGAGGCTCCTCCCATTGTGTTGCTGTAAATTTGGTGGAAAATCCCAGTTATGTGCGTAATGGGTGTTTCCGCCAAACCTTCACAAAAATTACGGTGGCGGAGAGGACGAGGTATTGAGGAAATTCACTTCCAGTAATTCCATTCAGGGGGTTTATATTACAGCCAAAATGAAATGTATAGACCATACTTGCTGTGGGTGCTGTTGATGTTGTTTTAACTGAGAAAGATATTCAGCAATGTTAATTTACATAAATCAATCATTTGTCATTTGGAATCACAAATCAGAATGCCAAGTTAAGTTAATATCTGAAGTCTGACAGTCATTTCGTTCGATACAGCGACACATTTTAATCCTTTTTAAAGTATTTTGTTGCTTTTTCCATTTCATATTACTTTCCTCCTCAGATGAAGAATTATTGAGCAATTTTGGGGGCCTTATTGCATGTTTTAAGGAAGTAAATTAATACAGTCAACACCAACCAATCGGCCATAAAGTATTTTCTTTAACAACAAATTCATCAATCTAATTTTTAATTTCCCGCAGTAATTTTACTGCCTGACATTAGTCACAATGAAATGTGCAGTACATACCTGTTGTTATTGGAGGTGTTGTTGGAGAAGCTCCTGAAAAAAAAATTAGGAATGTAAATTTACACAAATGATATGAAGAATATTCAAGATTGGAATGAATTTCTTGCAGAAGAAGCCTTTTATCAGATCAGGTTTCTCTAAAACATTGCATTAGAATATTTCCTTCTTGTAGATTTCCACTCAAATCCAATATATCTGGTCTCTCCCTCCAAGTTTTCATATCTTTTTTATGATGTGATGATATATTCTCTCCAAATGTTGTGATTGTCTTCGCTAATTACCATTTCATATTTTAAGCACCTTTTCTAGGAAAACAATTGCTTCTACTTTCTCCATATATCCTCACATTTGTATCCTGATTTGAGGTCCCTTTTTATTAATTAGAATATTTCAGATATTTTCAATCCGAAACTCTGTCATAACTTTGGAATACTTCGATTCAATCCCTTTAACCTTCTCCTGTGAATACAGCCATGTTTTGATTAAATGATTCATTATTGCCCTCTGCTTTCATCAGAACATAAGAACAAAAGAACTTAAGAAATAGAAGCAGGAGTAAGCCATATGGCCCCTCGAGCCTGCTCCGCCATTTAATACGATCATGGCTGATCCGATCATGGACTCAGGTCCATTTCCCTGCCCACTCTCCATAACCCCTTATTCGCTTATCGACTCAGAAAATGTCTATTTCTGTCTCAAATTTATTTAATGTCGCAGCTTCCACTGCTCTCTGAGGCAGCGAATTCCACAGATCCGCAACCCTCTGAGAGAAGTAATTCCCATTCCGTGTTCTTTTGTGCTAAATTTATAACCTGTTTGAGTCAGAATCGGCTTCCCGAGTGAAGCTTAGATGTCATAAACCAGGGTTGTACATCAACAAGATCCTGCAAATCCACTGAGAGGACAGACGCACCAACATCAGTATTCTCACTCAAACAAACATTCCCAGCATCGAAGCACTGACCACACTCGACCAGCTCCATTGGGCAGGCCACATTGTCCAACATTCCGATACGAAATTCCCTCAGCAAGTGCTCTACTCGGAACTCCTACACGGTAAGCAACCCCAGTTGGGCAGAGGAAATGCTTCAAGGACACGCTCAAAGCCTCCATGATAAAGTGGAACATCCCCACCGGCACCTGGGAATCCCTGGCCCACCCTAAATGGAGGAAGAGCATCCGGGTGGTCGCTGAGCACCTCGAGTCTCCTAGGCGAGAGCATGCAAAAACCAAGCACAGACAGCGGAAGGAGCGTGCAGCAAACCCCACCCACACTTTCCTTCAACCACTGCCTGCCCCACCTGTTACAAAGACTGTACTTCCCACATTGGATTGTACAGCCACCTGAGAACTCACTTTTAGAGTGGAAGCAAGTCTTCCTCGATTTCGAGGGACTGCCTATGATGATGACATCAACAATGTAAAAGTTCTTTCTTGAATAAATTTCTCTCAGTTCCACAAAATAACAACCAAATTCATCAGTTTAATTGTTTTTCAATTCCAGTGATGTATTTCTTGAGGAGCCTTAATTTTGGGTGAATTTTCCCTGGGGTTATCACTGCCTGGCTGGAGTACCCGCCTGAGTCAGGCAGCATGACCTTTTAATATACAAATCTGAGTGTTATGGTGTACCTGGGGGTTTGCACGGTGCACACTTGGTTGAGTATCAGCTGGCAGTCTAGCTGAAGTGGAGCAAAAGAGCAGATGTTGTTTTTTCTGAGTCTTGCAGAATCAAGTTCTCCTCCGAGCACGATAAGTCCATCCTGGGTACCCACCACCAATGAGATCGGATCTCCCTGCCTATGGTCCTATGTCCTTTCTGCCTAAAATCTGCACTGGGGGAAAATCTACCCCCATTGTGCATTTTCTCTACAATGCTGAGCTAGCTCACATGAAATCACGATTCACCCTCTCTGTGCGATTTCTTGTAACAAGACTGTACATGTTAAAATATTCAGCACAGAAAGTAGGTATCTTTTTGTTATCAATTGGTTAACTTACTGAAATAGGTCGGTAGTCTTTTGGCGTATTCTAGACAGTAACTGTTCTGAAAATTGTCGGAGCTTCTTGGTTTATAAAGCTCATGAATGGAATCTTAGAAGGTGAATTTCTCTGAGGCTCCTCCCATTATGTTGCTGTAAATTTGGTGGAAAATCCCAGTTATGTGCGTAATGGGTGTTTCCGCCAAACTTTCACAAAAATTACGGTGGCGGAGAGGACGAGGTATTGAGGAAATTCACTTCCAGTAATTCCATTCAGGGGGTTTATATTACAGCCAAAATGAAATGTATAGACCATACTTGCTGTGGGTGCTGTTGATGTTGTTTTAACTGAGAAAGGTATTCAGCAATGTTAATTTACATAAATCAATCATTTGTCATTTGGAATCACAAATCAGAATGCCAAGTTAAGTTAATATCTGAAGTCTGACAGTCATTTCGTTCGATACAGCGACACATTTTAATCCTTTTTAAAGTATTTTGTTGCTTTTTCCATTTCATATTACTTTCCTCCTCAGGTGAAGAATTATTGAGCAATTTTGGGGGCCTTATTGCATGTTTTAAGGAAGTAAATTAATACAGTCAACACCAACCAATCGGCCATAAAGTATTTTCTTTAACAACAAATTCATCAACCTAATTTTTAATTTCCCGCAGTAATTAGTCACAATGAAATGTACAGTACATACCTGTTGTTATTGGAGGTGTTGTTGGAGAAGCTCCTGAAAAAAAAATTAGGAATGTAAATTTACACAAATGATATGAAGAATATTCAAGATTGGAATGAATTTCATGCAGAAGAAGCCTTTTATCAGATCAGGTTTCTCTAAAACATTGCATTTGAATATTTCCTTCTTGTAGATTTCCACTCTAATCCAACATATCTGGTCTCTCCCTCCAAGTTTTCATATCTTTTTTATGATGTGATGATATATTCTCTCCAAATGTTGTGATTGTCTTCGCTAATTACCATTTCATATTTTAAGCACCTTTTCTAGGAAAACAATTGCTTCTACTTTCTCCATATATCCTCACATTTGTATCCTGATTTGAGGTCCCTTTTTATTAATTAGAATATTTCAGATATTTTCAATCCGAAACTCTGTCATAACTTTGGAATACTTCGATTCAATCCCTTTAACCTTCTCCTGTGAATACAGCCATGTTTTGATTAAATGATTCATTATTGCCCTCTGCTTTCATCAGAACATAAGAACAAAAGAACTTAAGAAATAGAAGCAGGAGTAAGCCATATGGCCCCTCGAGCCTGCTCCGGCATTTAATACGATCATGGCTGATCCGATCATGGACTCAGGTCCATTTCCCTGCCCACTCTCCATAACCCCTTATTCGCTTATCGACTCAGAAAATGTCTATTTCTGTCTCAAATTTATTTAATGTCGCAGCTTCCACTGCTCTCTGAGGCAGCGAATTCCACAGATCCGCAACCCTCTGAGAGAAGAAATTTCTTCTCATCTCAGTTTTGAATGGGTGGCCCCTTATTCTAAGATTATGCTCTCTAGTTCTAGTCTCCCCTATCAGTGGAAACATCCTCTCTGCATCCACCCTGTCAAGCCGCCTCATGGTCTTATACGTTTTGATAAGATCACCTCTCATTCTTCTGAATTCCAATGAGTAAAGGCTCAACCTACTCAACCTTTCATCATAAGTGAACCACCTCATCTCCGGAATCAACCTTGTGAACCTTCTCTGAACTGGCTCCAAAGCAAGTCTATCCTTTCATAAATATGGAAACCAAAACTGCACGCAGTATTCCAGGTGTGGCCTCATTAATACCCTGTACAACTATAGCAAGACTTCCATGCTTTTTTCTGCATCCCCTTTGCAATAAAGGCCAAGATTCCATTGGCCTTCCTGATCATTTGCTGTACCTGCATGCTAACCTTTTGTGTTTCATGCACAAATACCCCCAGATCCTGCTGTACTGCAGCACTTTGCAATCTTTCACCATTTAAATAATAGCTTGCTCTTTGATTTTTTTCTGCCAAAATGCATGACTTTCCAACGTTATACTCAATCTGCCAAAATTTTGTCCACTCATTTAGCCTGTCTGTGTCCTTTTGTTGATTTTTTGTGTCTTCCTCACACATTGCATTTCCTCCCATCTTTGTATCTTCAGAAAACTTTGGCTATGTTACACTCAGTCCCTTCATCCAAGTTGTTAATATAGATTGTAAATAGTTTGGGTCATCCTGATGATCCGCTTTTCCTCTTTTCCATGATTCCGAAATCCATTCCAAAATGAAGTGCGTGCAATTGCGCTCAACATTCACAATGTGGCACAGCTGATGCTTTGAAAAATTTGGAATTTTGTGTCTTTGTTCTGGTATTCAAAACTAATTTACATAAAACCCAGGATCCCAGTTGCCCGCGTTGTGTCTTTGCCATCTTGTTCTTAAAGATCTATTATCTGCACCCACAGATCTCTCTGTTCCACCATTCAGAATTTTTTATTGATGGTAGATTCCCATTCCGTGTTCTTTTGTGCTAAATTTATAACCTGTTTGAGTCAGAATCAGCTTCCCGAGTAAAGCTTAGATGTCATAAACCAGGGTTGTACATCAACAAGATCCTGCAAATCCACTGGGAGGACAGACGCACCAACATCAGTATTCTCACTCAAACAAACATTCCCAGCATCGAAGCACTGACCACACTCGACCAGCTCCATTGGGCAGGCCACATTCTCCAACATTCCGATACGAAATTCCCTCAGCAAGTGCTCTACTCGGAACTCCTGCACGGTAAGCAAGCCCCAGTTGGGCAGAGGAAACGCTTCAAGGACACGCTCAAAGCCTCCATGATAAAGTGGAACATCCCCACCGGCACCTGGGAATCCCTGGCCCAATACCACCCTAAATGGAGGAAGAGCATCCGGGTGGTCGCTGAGCACCTCGAGTCTCCTAGGCGAGAGCATGCAAAAACCAAGCACAGACAGCGGAAGGAGCGTGCAGCAAACCCCACCCACACTTTCCTTCAACCACTGCCTGCCCCACCTGTTACAAAGACTGTACTTCCCACATTGGATTGTACAGCCACCTGAGAACTCACTTTTAGAGTGGAAGCAAGTTTTCCTCGATTTCGAGGGACTGCCTATGATGATGACATCAACAATGTAAAAGTTCTTTCTTGAATAAATTTCTCTCAGTTCCACAAAATAACAACCAAATTCATCAGTTTAATTGTTTTTCAATTCCAGTGATGTATTTCTTGAGGAGCCTTAATTTTGGGTGCATTTTCCCTGGGGTTACCACTGCCTGGCTGGAGTACCCGCCTGAGTCAGGCAGCATGACCTTTTAATATGCAAATCTGAGTGTTATGGTGTACCTGGGGGTTTGCACGGTGCACACTTGGTTGAGTATCAGCTGGCAGTCTAGCTGAAGTGGAGCAAAAGAGCAGATGTTGTTTTTTCTGAGTCTTGCAGAATCAAGTTCTCCTCCGAGCACGATAAGTCCATCCTGGGTACCCACCACCAATGAGATCGGATCTCCCTGCCTATGGTCCTATGTCCTTTCTGCCTAAAATCTGCACTGGGGGAAAATCTACCCCCATTGTGTATTTTCTCTACAATGCTGAGCTAGCTCACATGAAATCACGATTCACCCTCTCTGTGCGATTTCTTGTAACAAGACTGTACATGTTAAAACATTCAGCACAGAAAGTAGGTATCTTTTTGTTATCAATTGGTTAACTTACTGAAATAGGTCGGTAGTCTTTTGGCGTATTCTAGACAGTAACTGTTCTGAAAATTGTCGGAGCTTCTTGGTTTATAAAGCTCATAAATGGAATCTTAGAAGGTGAATTTCTCTGAGGCTCCTCCCATTGTGTTGCTGTAAATTTGGTGGAAAATCCCAGTTATGTGCATAATGGGTGTTTCCGCCAAACTTTCACAAAAATTACAGTGGCGGAGAGGACGAGGTATTGAGGAAATTCACGTCCAGTAATTCCATTCAGGGGGTTTATATTACAGCCAAAATGAAATGTATAGACCATACTTGCTGTGGGTGCTGTTGATGTTGTTTTAACTGAGAAAGGTATTCAGCAATGTTAATTTACATAAATCAATCATTTGTCATTTGGAATCACAAATCAGAATGCCAAGTTAAGTTAATATCTGAAGTCTGACAGTCATTTCGTTCGATACAGCGACACATTTTAATCCTTTTTAAAGTATTTTGTTGCTTTTTCCATTTCATATTACTTTCCTCCTCAGATGAAGAATTATTGAGCAATTTTGGGGGCCTTATTGCATGTTTTAAGGAAGTAAATTAATACAGGCAACACCAACCAATCGGCCATAAAGTATTTTCTTTAACAACAAATTCATCAACCTAATTTTTAATTTCCCGCAGTAATTTTACTGCCTGACATTAGTCACAATGAAATGTACAGTACATACCTGTTGTTATTGGAGGTGTTGTTGGAGAAGCTCCTGAAAAAAAAATTAGGAATGTAAATTTACACAAATGATATGAAGAATATTCAAGATTGGAATGAATTTCATGCAGAAGAAGCCTTTTATCAGATCAGGTTTCTCTAAAACATTGCATTAGAATATTTCCTTCTTGTAGATTTCCACTCTAATCCAACATATCTGGTCTCTCCCTCCAAGTTTTCATATCTTTTTTATGATGTGATGATATATTCTCTCCAAATGTTGTGATTGTCTTCGCTAATTACCATTTCATATTTTAAGCACCTTTTCTAGGAAAACAATTGCTTCTACTTTCTCCATATATCCTCACATTTGTATCCTGATTTGAGGTCCCTTTTTATTAATTAGAATATTTCAGATATTTTCAATCCGAAACTCTGTCATAACTTTGGAATACTTCGATTCAATCCCTTTAACCTTCTCCTGTGAATACAGCCATGTTTTGATTAAATGATTCATTATTGCCCTCTGCTTTCATCAGAACATAAGAACAAAAGAACTTAAGAAATAGAAGCAGGAGTAAGCCATATGGCCCCTCGAGCCTGCTCCGGCATTTAATACGATCATGGCTGATCCGATCATGGATTCAGGTCCATTTCCCTGCCCACTCTCCATAACCCCTTATTCGCTTATCGACTCAGAAAATGTCTATTTCTGTCTCAAATTTATTTAATGTCCCAGCTTCCACTGCTCTCTGAGGCAGCGAATTCCACAGATCCGCAACCCTCTGAGAGAAGAAATTTCTTCTCATCTCAGTTTTGAATGGGTGGCCCCTTATTCTAAGATTATGCTCTCTAGTTCTAGTCTCCCCTATCAGTGGAAACATCCTCTCTGCATCCACCCTGTCAAGCCGCCTCATGGTCTTATAGGTTTTGATAAGATCACCTCTCATTCTTCTGAATTCCAATGAGTAAAGGCTCAACCTACTCAACCTTTCATCATAAGTGAACCACCTCATCTCCGGAATCAACCTTGTGAACCTTCTCTGAACTGGCTCCAAAGCAAGTCTATCCATTCATAAATATGGAAACCAAAACTGCACGCAGTATTCCAGGTGTGGCCTCATTAATACCCTGTACAACTATAGCAAGACTTCCATGCTTTTTTCTGCATCCCCTTTGCAATAAAGGCCAAGATTCCATTGGCCTTCCTGATCATTTGCTGTACCTGCATGCTAACCTTTTGTGTTTCATGCACAAATACCCCCAGATCCTGCTGTACTGCAGCACTTTGCAATCTTTCCCCATTTAAATAATAGGTTGCTCTTTGATTTTTTTCTGCCAAAATGCATGACTTTCCAACGTTATACTCAATCTGCCAAAATTTTGTCCACTCATTTAGCCTGTCTGTGTCCTTTTGTTGATTTTTTGTGTCTTCCTCACACATTGCATTTCCTCCCATCTTTGTATCATCAGAAAACTTTGGCTATGTTACACTCAGTCCCTTCATCCAAGTTGTTAATATAGATTGTAAATAGTTTGGGTCATCCTGATGATCCGCTTTTCCTCTTTTCCATGATTCCGAAATCCATTCCAAAATGAAGTGCGTGCAATTGCGCTCAACATTCACAATGTGGCACAGCTGATGCTTTGAACAATTTGGAATTTTGTGTCTTTGTTCTGGTATTCAAAACTAATTTACATAAAACCCAGGATCCCAGTTGCCCGCGTTGTGTCTTTGCCATCTTGTTCTTAAAGATCTATTATCTGCACCCACAGATCTCTCTGTTCCACCATTCAGAATTTTTTATTGATGGTAGATTCCCATTCCGTGTTCTTTTGTGCTAAATTTATAACCTGTTTGAGTCAGAATCGGCTTCCCGAGTAAAGCTTAGATGTCATAAACCAGGGTTGTACATCAACAAGATCCTGCAAATCCACTGGGAGGACAGACGCACCAACATCAGTATTCTCACTCAAACAAACATTCCCAGCATCGAAGCACTGACCACACTCGACCAGCTCCATTGGGCAGGCCACATTGTCCAACATTCCGATACGAAATTCCCTCAGCAAGTGCTCTACTCGGAACTCCTACACGGTAAGCAAGCCCCAGTTGGGCAGAGGAAACGCTTCAAGGACACGCTCAAAGCCTCCATGATAAAGTGGAACATCCCCACCGGCACCTGGGAATCCCTGGCCCAATACCACCCTAAATGGAGGAAGAGCATCCGGGTGGTCGCTGAGCACCTCGAGTCTCCTAGGCGAGAGCATGCAAAAACCAAGCACAGACAGCGGAAGGAGCGTGCAGCAAACCCCACCCACGCTTTCCTTCAACCACTGCCTGCCCCACCTGTTACAAAGACTGTACTTCCCACATTGGATTGTACAGCCACCTGAGAACTCACTTTTAGAGTGGAAGCAAGTCTTCCTCGATTTCGAGGGACTGCCTATGATGATGACATCAACAATGTAAAAGTTCTTTCTTGAATAAATTTCTCTCAGTTCCACAAAATAACAACCACATTCATCAGTTTAATTGTTTTTCAACTCCAGTGACGTATTTCTTGAGGAGCCTTAATTTTGGGTGCATTTTCCCTGGGGTTACCACTGCCTGGCTGGAGTACCCGCCTGAGTCAGGCAGCATGACCTTTTAATATGCAAATCTGAGTGTTATGGTGTACCTGGGGGTTTGCGCGGTGCACACTTGGTTGAGTATCAGCTGGCAGTCTCGCTGAAGTGGAGCAAAAGAGCAGATGTTGTTTTTTCTGAGTCTTGCAGAATCAAGTTCTCCTCCGAGCACGATAAGTCCATCCTGGGTACCCACCACCAATGAGATCGGATCTCCCTGCCTATGGTCCTATGTCCTTTCTGCCTAAAATCTGCACTGGGGGAAAATCTACCCCCATTGTGTATTTTCTCTACAATGCTGAGCTAGCTCACATGAAATCACGATTCACCCTCTCTGTGCGATTTCTTGTAACAAGACTGTACATGTTAAAACATTCAGCACAGAAAGTAGGTATCTTTTTGTTATCAATTGGTTAACTTACTGAAATAGGTCGGTAGTCTTTTGGCGTATTCTAGACAGTAACTGTTCTGAAAATTGTCGGAGCTTCTTGGTTTATAAAGCTCATAAATGGAATCTTAGAAGGTGAATTTCTCTGAGGCTCCTCCCATTATGTTGCTGTAAATTTGGTGGAAAATCCCAGTTATGTGCGTAATGGGTGTTTCCGCCAAACTTTCACAAAAATTACGATGGCGGAGAGGACGAGGTATTGAGGAATTCACTTCCAGTAATTCCATTCAGGGGGTTTATATTACAGCCAAAATGAAATGTATAGACCATACTTGCTGTGGGTGCTGTTGATGTTGTTTTAACTGAGAAAGGTATTCAGCAATGTTAATTTACAAAATCAATCATTTGTCATTTGGAATCACAAATCAGAATGCCAAGTTAAGTTAATATCTGAAGTCTGACAGTCATTTCGTTCGATACAGCGACACATTTGAATCCTTTTTAAAGTATTTTGTTGCTTTTTCCATTTCATATTACTTTCCTCCTCAGATGAAGAATTATTGAGCAATTTTGGGGGCCTTATTGCATGTTTTAAGGAAGTAAATTAATACAGGCAACACCAACCAATCGGCCATAAAGTATTTTCTTTAACAACAAATTCATCAACCTAATTTTTAATTTCCCGCAGTAATTTTACTGCCTGACATTAGTCACAATGAAATGTACAGTACATACCTGTTGTTATTGGAGGTGTTGTTGGAGAAGCTCCTGAAAAAAAAATTAGGAATGTAAATTTACACAAATGATATGAAGAATATTCAAGATTGGAATGAATTTCATGCAGAAGAAGCCTTTTATCAGATCAGGTTTCTCTAAAACATTGCATTAGAATATTTCCTTCTTGTAGATTTCCACTCTAATCCAACATATCTGGTCTCTCCCTCCAAGTTTTCATATCTTTTTTATGATGTGATGATATATTCTCTCCAAATGTTGTGATTGTCTTCGCTAATTACCATTTGATATTTTCAGCACCTTTTCTAGGAAAACAATTGCTTCTACTTTCTTCATATATCCTCACATTTGTATCCTGATTTGAGGTCCCTTTTTATTAATTAGAATATTTCAGATATTTTCAATCCGAAACTCTGTCATAACTTTGGAATACTTCGATTCAATCCCTTTAACCTTCTCCTGTGAATACAGCCATGTTTTGATTAAATGATTCATTATTGCCCTCTGCTTTCATCAGAACATAAGAACAAAAGAACTTAAGAAATAGAAGCAGGAGTAAGCCATATGGCCCCTCGAGCCTGCTCCGGCATTTAATACGATCATGGCTGATCCGATCATGGACTCAGGTCCATTTCCCTGCCCACTCTCCATAACCCCTTATTCGCTTATCGACTCAGAAAATGTCTATTTCTGTCTCAAATTTATTTAATGTCCCAGCTTCCACTGCTCTCTGAGGCAGCGAATTCCACAGATCCGCAACCCTCTGAGAGAAGAAATTTCTTCTCATCTCAGTTTTGAATGGGTGGCCCCTTATTCTAAGATTATGCTCTCTAGTTCTAGTCTCCCCTATCAGTGGAAACATCCTCTCTGCATCCACCCTGTCAAGCCGCCTCATGGTCTTATAGGTTTTGATAAGATCACCTCTCATTCTTCTGAATTCCAATGAGTAAAGGCTCAACCTACTCAACCTTTCATCAAAAGTGAACCACCTCATCTCCGGAATCAACCTTGTGAACCTTCTCTGAACTGGCTCCAAAGCAAGTCTATCCTTTCATAAATATGGAAACCAAAACTGCACGCAGTATTCCAGGTGTGGCCTCATTAATACCCTGTACAACTATAGCAAGACTTCCATGCTTTTTTCTCCATCCCCTTTGCAATAAAGGCCAAGATTCCATTGGCCTTCCTGATCATTTGCTGTACCTGCATGCTAACCTTTTGTGTTTCATTCACAAATACCCCCAGATCCTGCTGTACTGCAGCACTTTGCAATCTTTCACCATTTAAATAATAGGTTGCTCTTTGATTTTTTTCTGCCAAAATGCATGACTTTCCAACGTTATACTCAATCTGCCAAAATTTTGTCCACTCATTTAGCCTGTCTGTGTCCTTTTGTTGATTTTTTGTGTCTTCCTCACACATTGCATTTCCTCCCATCTTTGTATCGTCAGCAAACTTTGGCTATGTTACACTCAGTCCCTTCATCCAAGTTGTTAATATAGATTGTAAATAGTTTGGGTCATCCTGATGATCCGCTTTTCCTCTTTTCCATGATTCCGAAATCCATTCCAAAATGAAGTGCGTGCAATTGCGCTCAACATTCACAATGTGGCACAGCTGATGCTTTGAAAAATTTGGAATTTTGTGTCTTTGTTCTGGTATTCAAAACTAATTTACATAAAACCCAGGATCCCAGTTGCCCGCGTTGTGTCTTTGCCATCTTGTTCTTAAAGATCTATTATCTGCACCCACAGATCTCTCTGTTCCACCATTCAGAATTTTTTATTGATGGTAGATTCCCATTCCGTGTTCTTTTGTGCTAAATTTATAACCTGTTTGAGTCAGAATCAGCTTCCCGAGTAAAGCTTAGATGTCATAAACCAGGGTTGTACATCAACAAGATCCTGCAAATCCACTGGGAGGACAGACGCACCAACATCAGTATTCTCACTCAAACAAACATTCCCAGCATCGAAGCACTGACCACACTCGACCAGCTCCATTGGGCAGGCCACATTGTCCAACATTCCGATACGAAATTCCCTCAGCAAGTGCTCTACTCGGAACTCCTGCACGGTAAGCAAGCCCCAGTTGGGCAGAGGAAACGCTTCAAGGACACGCTCAAAGCCTCCATGATAAAGTGGAACATCCCCACCGGCACCTGGGAATCCCTGGCCCAATACCACCCTAAATGGAGGAAGAGCATCCGGGTGGTCGCTGAGCACCTCGAGTCTCCTAGGCGAGAGCATGCAAAAACCAAGCACAGACAGCGGAAGGAGCGTGCAGCAAACCCCACCCACACTTTCCTTCAACCACTGCATGCCCCACCTGTTACAAAGACTGTACTTCCCACATTGGATTGTACAGCCACCTGAGAACTCACTTTTAGAGTGGAAGCAAGTTTTCCTCGATTTCGAGGGACTGCCTATGATGATGACATCAACAATGTAAAAGTTCTTTCTTGAATAAATTTCTCTCAGTTCCACAAAATAACAACCAAATTCATCAGTTTAATTGTTTTTCAATTCCAGTGATGTATTTCTTGAGGAGCCTTAATTTTGGGTGCATTTTCCCTGGGGTTACCACTGCCTGGCTGGAGTACCCGCCTGAGTCAGGCAGCATGACCTTTTAATATGCAAATCTGAGTGTTATGGTGTACCTGGGGGTTTGCACGGTGCACACTTGGTTGAGTATCAGCTGGCAGTCTAGCTGAAGTGGAGCAAAAGAGCAGATGTTGTTTTTTCTGAGTCTTGCAGAATCAAGTTCTCCTCCGAGCACGATAAGTCCATCCTGGGTACCCACCACCAATGAGATCGGATCTCCCTGCCTATGGTCCTATGTCCTTTCTGCCTAAAATCTGCACTGGGGGAAAATCTACCCCCATTGTGTATTTTCTCTACAATGCTGAGCTAGCTCACATGAAATCACGATTCACCCTCTCTGTGCGATTTCTTGTAACAAGACTGTACATGTTAAAATATTCAGCACAGAAAGTAGGTATCTTTTTGGTATCAATTGGTTAACTTACTGAAATACGTCGGTAGTCTTTTGGCGTATTCTAGACAGTAACTGCTCTGAAAATTGTTGGAGCTTCTTGGTTTATAAAGCTCATAAATGGAATCTTAGAAGGTGAATTTCTCTGAGGCTCCTCCCATTGTGTTGCTGTAAATTTGGTGGAAAATCCCAGTTATGTGCGTAATGGGTGTTTCCGCCAAACTTTCACAAAAATTACAGTGGCGGAGAGGACGAGGTATTGAGGAAATTCACGTCCAGTAATTCCATTCAGGGGGTTTATATTACAGCCAAAATGAAATGTATAGACCATACTTGCTGTGGGTGCTGTTGATGTTGTTTTAACTGAGAAAGGTATTCAGCAATGTTAATTTACATAAATCAATCATTTGTCATTTGGAATCACAAATCAGAATGCCAAGTTAAGTTAATATCTGAAGTCTGACAGTCATTTCGTTCGATACAGCGACACATTTTAATCCTTTTTAAAGTATTTTGTTGCTTTTTCCATTTCATATTACTTTCCTCCTCAGATGAAGAATTATTGAGCAATTTTGGGGGCCTTATTGCATGTTTTAAGGAAGTAAATTAATACAGTCAACACCAACCAATCGGCCATAAAGTATTTTCTTTAACAACAAATTCATCAACCTAATTTTTAATTTCCCGCAGTAATTTTACTGCCTGACATTAGTCACAATGAAATGTACAGTACATACCTGTTGTTATTGGAGGTGTTGTTGGAGAAGCTCCTGAAAAAAAAATTAGGAATGTAAATTTACACAAATGATATGAAGAATATTCAAGATTGGAATGAATTTCTTGCAGAAGAAGCCTTTTATCAGATCAGGTTTCTCTAAAACATTGCATTAGAATATTTCCTTCTTGTAGATTTCCACTCTAATCCAACATATCTGGTCTCTCCCTCCAAGTTTTCATATCTTTTTTATGATGTGATGATATATTCTCTCCAAATGTTGTGATTGTTTTCGCTAATTATCATTTCATATTTTAAGCACCTTTTCTAGGAAAACAATTGCTTCTACTTTCTCCATATATCCTCACATTTGTATCCTGATTTGAGGTCCCTTTTTATCAATTAGAATATTTCAGATATTTTCAATCCGAAACTCTGTCATAACTTTGGAATACTTCGATTCAATCCCTTTAACCTTCTCCTGTGAATACAGCCATGTTTTGATTGAATGATTAATTATTGCCCTCTGCTTTCATCAGAACATAAGAACAAAAGAACTTAAGAAATAGAAGCAGGAGTAAGCCATATGGCCCCTCGAGCCTGCTCCGGCATTTAATACGATCATGGCTGATCCGATCATGGACTCAGGTCCATTTCCCTGCCCACTCTCCATAACCCCTCATTCGCTTATCGTCTCAGAAAATGTCTATTTCTGTCTCAAATTTATTTAATGTCCCAGCTTCCACTGCTCTCTGAGGCAGCGAATTCCACAGATCTGCAAGCCTCTGAGAGAAGAAATTTCTTCTCATCTCAGTTTTGAATGGGTGGCCCCTTATTCTAAGATTATGCTCTCTAGTTCTAGTCTCCCCTATCAGTGGAAACATCCTCTCTGCATCCACCCTGTCAAGCCGCCTCATGGTCTTACACGTTTTGATAAGATCACCTCTCATTCTTCTGAACTCCAATGAGTAAAGGCTCAACCTACTCAACCTTTCATCATAAGTGAACCACCTCATCTCCGGAATCAACCTTGTGAACCTTCTCTGAACTGGCTCCAAAGCAAGTCTATCCTTTCATAAATATGGAAACCAAAACTGCACGCAGTATTCCAGGTGTGGCCTCATTAATACCCTGTACAACTATAGCAAGACTTCCATGCTTTTTTCTCCATCCCCTTTGCAATAAAGGCCAAGATTCCATTGGCCTTCCTGATCACTTGCTGTACCTGCATGCTAACCTTTTGTGTTTCATGCACAAATACCCCCAGGTCCTGCTGTACTGCAGCACTTTGCAATCTTTCCCCATTTAAATAATAGCTTGCTCTTTGATTTTTTCTGCCAAAATGCATGACTTTCCAACGTTATACTCAATCTGCCAAAATTCTGTCCACTCATTTAGCCTGTCTGTGTCCTTTTGTTGATTTTTTGTGTCTTCCTCACACATTGCATTTCCTCCCATCTTTGTATCATCAGAAAACTTTGGCTATGTTACACTCAGTCCCTTCATCCAAGTTGTTAATATGGATTGTAAATAGTTTGGGTCATCCTGATGATCCGCTTTTCCTCTTTTCCATGATTCCGAAATCCATTCCAAAATGAAGTGCATGCAATTGCACTCAACATTCACAATGTGGCACAGCTGATGCTTTGAACAATTTGGAATTTTGTGTCTTTGTTCTGGTATTCAAAACTAATTTACATAAAACCCAGGATCCCAGTTGCTCGCGTTGTGTCTTTGCCATCTTGTTCTTAAAGATCTATTATCTGCACCCACAGATCTCTCTGTTCCACCATTCAGAATTTTTTATTGATGGTAGATTCCCATTCCGTGTTCTTTTGTGCTAAATTTATAACCTGTTTGAGTCAGAATCGGCTTCCCGAGTAAAGCTTAGATGTCATAAACCAGGGTTGTACATCAACAAGATCCTGCAGATCCACTGGGAGGACAGATGCACCAACATCAGTATTCTCACTCAAACAAACATTCCCAGCATCGAAGCACTGACCACACTCGACCAGCTCCATTGGGCAGGCCACATTGTCCAACATTCCGATACGAAATTCCCTCAGCAAGTGCTCTACTCGGAACTCCTACACGGTAAGCAAGCCCCAGTTGGGCAGAGGAAACGCTTCAAGGACACGCTCAAAGCCTCCATGATAAAGTGGAACATCCCCACCGGCACCTGGGAATCCCTGACCCAATACCACCCTAAATGGAGGAAGAGCATCCGGGTGGTCGCTGAGCACCACGAGTCTCCTAGGCGAGAGCATGCAAAAACCAAGCACAGACAGCGGAAGGAGCGTGCAGCAAACCCCACCCACGCTTTCCTTCAACCACTGCCTGCCCCACCTGTTACAAAGACTGTACTTCCCACATTGGAATGTACAGCCACCTGAGAACTCACTTTTAGAGTGGAAGCAAGTCTTCCTCGATTTTGAGGGACTGCCTATGATGATGACATCAACAATGTAAAAGTTCTTTCTTGAATAAATTTCTCTCAGTTCCACAAAATAACAACCAAATTCATCAGTTTAATTGTTTTTCAATTCCAGTGATGTATTTCTTGAGGAGCCTTAATTTTGGGTGCATTTTCCCTGGGATTACCACTGCCTGGCTGGAGTACCCGCCTGAGTCAGGCAGCATGACATTTTAATATGCAAATCTGAGTGTTATGGTGTACCTGGGGGTTTGCACGGTGCACACTTGGTTGAGTATCAGCTGGCAGTCTAGCTGAAGTGGAGCAAAAGAGCAGATGTTGTTTTTTCTGAGTCTTGCAGAATCAAGTTCTCCTCCGAGCACGATAAGTCCATCCTGGGTACCCACCACCAATGAGATCGGATCTCCCTGCCTACGGTCCTATGTCCTTTCTGCCTAAAATCTGCACTGGGGGAAAATCTACCCCCATTGTGTATTTTCTCTACAGTGCTGAGCTAGCTCACATGAAATGACGATTCACCCTCTCTGTGCGATTTCTTGTAACAAGACTGTACATGTTAAAACATTCAGCACAGAAAGTAGGTATCTTTTTGTTATCAATTGGTTAACTTTCTGAAATAGGTCGGTAGTCTTTTGGCGTATTCTAGACAGTAACTGTTCTGAAAATTGTCGGAGCTTCTTGGTTTATAAAGCTCATAAATGGAATCTTAGAAGGTGAATTTCTCTGAGGCTCTTATTGTGTTGCTGTAAATTTGGTGGAAAATCCCAGTTATGTGCGTAATGGGTGTTTCCGCCAAACTTTCACAAAAATTACGGTGGCGGAGAGGACGAGGTATTGAGGAAATTCACTTCCAGTAATTCCATTCAGGGGGTTTATATTACAGCCAAAATGAAATGTATAGACCATACTTGCTGTGGGTGCTGTTGATGTTGTTTTAACTGAGAAAGGTATTCAGCAATGTTAATTTACATAAATCAATCATTTGTCATTTGGAATCACAAATCAGAATGCCAAGTTAAGTTAATATCTGAAGTCTGACAGTCATTTTGTTCGATACAGCGACACATTTTAATCCTTTTTAAAGTATTTTGTTGCTTTTTCCATTTCATATTACTTTCCTCCTCAGATGAAGAATTATTGAGCAATTTTGGGGGCCTTATTGCATATTTTAAGGAAGTAAATTAATACAGTCAACACCAACCAATCGGCCATAAAGTATTTTCTTTAACAACAAATTCATCAATCTAATTTTTAATTTCCCGCAGTAATTTTACTGCCTGACATTAGTCACAATGAAATGTACAGTACATACCTGTTGTTATTGGAGGTGTTGTTGGAGAAGCTCCTGAAAAAAAAATTAGGAATGTAAATTTACACAAATGATATGAAGAATATTCAAGATTGGAATGAATTTCTTGCAGAAGAAGCCTTTTATCAGATCAGGTTTCTCTAAAACATTGAATTAGAATATTTCCTTCTTGTAGATTTCCACTCTAATCCAACATATCTGGTCTCTCCCTCCAAGTTTTCATATCTTTTTTATGATGTGATGATATATTCTCTCCAAATGTTGTGATTGTCTTCGCTAATTACCATTTCACATTTTAAGCACCTTTTCTAGGAAAACAATTGCTTCTACTTTCTCCATATATCCTCACATTTGTATCCTGATTTGAGGTCCCTTTTTATTAATTAGAATATTTCAGATATTTTCAATCCGAAACTCTGTCATAACTTTGGAATACTTCGATTCAATCCCTTTAACCTTCTCCTGTGAATACAGCCATGTTTTGATTAAATGATTCATTATTGCCCTCTGCTTTCATCAGAAAATAAGAACAAAAGAACTTAAGAAATAGAAGCAGGAGTAAGCCATATGGCCCCTCGAGCCTGCTCCGGCATTTAATACGATCATGGCTGATCCGATCATGGACTCAGGTCCATTTCCCTGCCCACTCTCCATAACCCCTTATTCGCTTATCGTCTCAGAAAATGTCTATTTCTGTCTCAAATTTATTTAATGTCCCAGCTTCCACTGCTCTCTGAGGCAGCGAATTCCACAGATCCGCAACCCTCTGAGAGAAGAAATTTCTTCTCATCTCAGTTTTGAATGGGTGGCCCCTTATTCTAAGATTATGCTCTCTAGTTCTAGTCTCCCCTATCAGTGGAAACATCCTCTCTGCATCCACCCTGTCAAGCCGCCTCATGGTCTTATACGTTTTGATAAGATCACCTCTCATTCTTCTGAATTCCAATGAGTAAAGGCTCAACCTACTCAACCTTTCATCATAAGTGAACCACCTCATCTCCGGAATCAACCTTGTGAACCTTCTCTGAACTGGCTCCAAAGCAAGTCTATCCTTTCATAAATATGGAAACCAAAACTGCACGCAGTATTCCAGGTGTGGCCTCATTAATACCCTGTACAACTATAGCAAGACTTCCATGCTTGTTTTTCCATCCCCTTTGCAATAAAGGCCAAGATTCCATTGGCCTTCTTGATCACTTGCTATACCTGCATGCTAACCTTTTGTGTTTCATGCACAAATACCCCCAGGTCCTGCTGTACTGCATCACTTTGCAATCTTTCCCCATTTAAATAATAGCTTGCTCTTTGATTTTTTTCTGCCAAAATGCATGACTTTCCAACGTTATACTCAATCTGCCAAAGTTTTATCCACTCATTTAGCCTGTCTGTGTCCTTTTGTTGATTTTTTGTGTCTTCCTCACACATTGCATTTCCTCCCATCTTTGTATCGTCAGAAAACTTTGGCTATGTTACACTCAGTCCCTTCATCCAAGTTGTTAATATAGATTGTAAATAGTTTGGGTCATCCTGATGATCCGCTTTTCCTCTTTTCCATGATTCCGAAATCCATTCCAAAATGAAGTGCGTGCAATTGCACTCAACATTCACAATGTGGCACAGCTGATGCTTTGAACAATTTGGAATTTTGTGTCTTTGTTCTGGTATTCAAAACTAATTTACATAAAACCCAGGATCCCAGTTGCCCGCGTTGTGTCTTTGCCATCTTGTTCTTAAAGATCTATTATCTGCACCCACAGATCTCTCTGTTCCACCATTCAGAATTTTTTATTGATGGTAGATTCCCATTCCGTGTTCTTTTGTGCTAAATTTATAACCTGTTTGAGTCAGAATCGGCTTCCCGAGTAAAGCTTAGATGTCATAAACCAGGGTTGTACATCAACAAGATCCTGCAAATCCACTGGGAGGACAGACGCACCAACATCAGTATTCTCACTCAAACAAACATTCCCAGCATCGAAGCACTGACCACACTCGACCAGCTCCATTGGGCAGGCCACATTGTCCAACATTCCGATACGAAATTCCCTCAGCAAGTGCTCTACTCGGAACTCCTACACGGTAAGCAAGCCCCAGTTGGGCAGAGGAAACGCTTCAAGGACACGCTCAAAGCCTCCATGATAAAGTGGAACATCCCCACCGGCACCTGGGAATCCCTGGCCCAATACCACCCTAAATGGAGGAAGAGCATCCGGGTGGTCGCTGAGCACCTCGAGTCTCCTAGGCGAGAGCATGCAAAAACCAAGCACAGACAGCGGAAGGAGCGTGCAGCAAACCCCACCCACGCTTTCCTTCAACCACTGCCTGACCCACCTGTTACAAAGACTGTACTTCCCACATTGGATTGTACAGCCACCTGAGAACTCACTTTTAGAGTGGAAGCAAGTCTTCCTCGATTTCGAGGGACTGCCTATGATGATGACATCAACAATGTAAAAGTTCTTTCTTGAATAAATTTCTCTCAGTTCCACAAAATAACAACCAAATTCATCAGTTTCATTGTTTTTCAATTCCAGTAATGTATTTCTTGCGGAGCCTTAATTTTGGGTGCATTTTCCCTGGGGTTACCACTGCCTGGCTGGAGTACCCGCCTGAGTCAGGCAGCATGACCTTTTAATATGCAAATCTGTGTGTTATGGTGTACCTGGGGGTTTTCACGGTGCACACTTGGTTGAGTATCAGCTGGCAGTCTAGCTGAAGTGGAGCAAAAGAGCAGATGTTGTTTTTTCTGAGTCTTGCAGAATCAAGTTCTCCTCCGAGCACGATAAGTCCATCCTGGGTACCCACCACCAATGAGATCGGATCTCCCTGCCTATGGTCCTATGTCCTTTCTGCCTAAAATCTGCACTGGGGGAAAATCTACTCCCATTGTGTATTTTCTCTACAATGCTGAGCTAGCTCACATGAAATCACGATTCACCCTCTCTGTGCGATTTCTTGTAACAAGACTGTACATGTTAAAATATTCAGCACAGAAAGTAGGTATCTTTTTGTTATCAATTGGTTAACTTACTGAAATAGGTCGGTAGTCTTTTGGCGTATTCTAGACAGTAACAGCTCTGAAAATTGTCGGAGCTTCTTGGTTTATAAAGCTCATAAATGGAATCTTAGAAGGTGAATTTCTCTGAGGCTCCTCCCATTGTGTTGCTGTAAATTTGGTGGAAAATCCCAGTTATGTGCGTAATGGGTGTTTCCGCCAAACTTTCACAAAAATTACGGTGGCGGAGAGGACGAGGTATTGAGGAAATTCACTTCCAGTAATTCCATTCAGGGGATTTATATTACAGCCAAAATGAAATGTATAGACCATACTTGCTGTGGGTGCTGTTGATGTTGTTTTAACTGAGAAAGGTATTCAGCAATGTTAATTTACATAAATCAATCATTTGTCATTTGGAATCACAAATCAGAATGCTAAGTTAAGTTAATATCTGAAGTCTGACAGTCATTTCGTTCGATACAGCGACACATTTGAATCCTTTTTAAAGTATTTTGTTGCTTTTTCCATTTCATATTACTTTCCTCCTCAGATGAAGAATTATTGAGCAATTTTGGGGGCCTTATTGCATGTTTTAAGGAAGTAAATTAATACAGTCAACACCAACCAATCGGCCATAAAGTATTTTCTTTAACAACAAATTCATCAACCTAATTTTTAATTTCCCGCAGTAATTTTACTGCCTGACATTAGTCACAATGAAATGTACAGTACATACCTGTTGTTATTGGAGGTGTTGTTGGAGAAGCTCCTGAAAAAAAAATTAGGAATGTAAATTTACACAAATGATATGAAGAATATTCAAGATTGGAATGAATTTCTTGCAGAAGAAGCCTTTTATCAGATCAGGTTTCTCTAAAACATTGCATTAGAATATTTCCTTCTTGTAGATTTCCACGCTAATCCAACATATCTGGTCTCTCCCTCCAAGTTTTCATATCTTTTTTATGATGTGATGATATATTCTCTCCAAATGTTGTGGATTGTCTTCGCTAATTACCATTTCATATTTTAAGCACCTTTTCTAGGAAAACGATTGCTTCTACTTTCTCCATATATCCTCACATTTGTATCCTGATTTGAGGTCCCTTTTTATTAATTAGAATATTTCAGATATTTTCAATCCGAAACTCTGTCATTACTTTGGAATACTTCGATTCAATCCCTTTAACCTTCTCCTGTGAATACAGCCATGTTTTGATTAAATGATTCATTATTGCCCTCTGCTTTCATCAGAACATAAGAACAAAAGAACTTAAGAAATAGAAGCAGGAGTAAGCCATATGGCCCCTCGAGCCTGCTCCGCCATTTAATACGATCATGGCTGATCCGATCATGGACTCAGGTCCATTTCCCTGCCCACTCTCCATAACCCCTTATTCGCTTATCGTCTCAGAAAATGTCTATTTCTGTCTCAAATTTATTTAATGTCCCAGCTTCCACTGCTCTCTGAGGCAGCGAATTCCACAGATCCACAACCCTCTGAGAGAAGAAATTTCTTCTCATCTCAGTTTTGAATGGGTGGCCTCTTATTCTAAGATTATGCTCTCTAGTTCCAGTCTCCCCTGTCAGTGGAAACATCCTCTCTGCATCCACCCTGTCAAGCCGCCTCATGATCTTATACGTTTTGATAAGATCACCTCTCATTCTTCTGAATTCCAATGAGTAAAGGCTCAACCTACTCAACCTTTCATCATAAGTGAACCACCTCATCTCCGGAATCAACCTTGTGAACCTTCTCTGAACTGGCTTCAAAGCAAGTCTATCCTTTCATAAATATGGAAACCAAAACTGCACGCAGTATTCCAGGTGTGGCCTCATTAATACCCTGTACAACTATAGCAAGACTTCCATGCTTTTTTCTCCATCCCCTTTGCAATAAAGGCCAAGATTCCATAGGCCTTCCTGATCACTTGCTGTACCTGCATGCTAACCTTTTGTGTTTCATGCACAAATACCCCCAGGTCCTGCTGTACTGCAGCACTTTGCAATCTTTCCCCATTTAAATAATAGCTTGCTCTTTGATTTTTTTCTGCCAAAATGCATGACTTTCCAACGTTATACTCAATCTGCCAAAATTTTGTCCACTCTGTGTCCTTTTGTTGATTTTTTGTGTCTTCCTCACACATTGCATTTCCTCCCATCTTTGTATCGTCAGCAAACTTTGGCTATGTTACACTCAGTCCCTTCATCCAAGTTGTTAATATAGATTGTAAATAGTTTGGGTCATCCTGATGATCCGCTTTTCCTCTTTTCCATGATTCCGAAATCCATTCCAAAATGAAGTGCATGCAATTGCACTCAATATTCACAATGTGGCACAGCTGATGCTTTGAACATTTTGGAATTTTGTGTCTTTGTTCTGGTATTCAAAACTAATTTACATAAAACCCAGGATCCCAGTTGCCCGCGTTGTGTCTTTGCCATCTTGTTCTTAAAGATCTATTATCTGCACCCACAGATCTCTCTGTTCCACCATTCAGAATTTTTTATTGATGGTAGATTCCCATTCCGTGTTCTTTTGTGCTAAATTTATAACCTGTTTGAGTCAGAATCGGCTTCCCGAGTAAAGCTTAGATGTCATAAACCAGGGTTGTACATCAACAAGATCCTGCAAATCCACTGGGAGGACAGACGCACCAACATCAGTATTCTCACTCAAACAAACATTCCCAGCATCGAAGCACTGACCACACTCGACCAGCTCCATTGGGCAGGCCACATTGTCCAACATTCCGATACGAAATTCCCTCAGCAAGTGCTCTATTCGGAACTCCTACACGGTAAGCAAGCCCCAGTTGGGCAGAGGAAACGCTTCAAGGACATGCTCAAAGCCTCCATGATAAAGTGGAACATCCCCACCGGCACCTGGGAATCCCTGGCCCAATACCACCCTAAATGGAGGAAGAGCATCCGGGTGGTCGCTGAGCACCTCGAGTCTCCTAGGCGAGAGCATGCAAAAACCAAGCACAGACAGCGGAAGGAGCGTGCAGCAAACCCCACCCACGCTTTCCTTCAACCACTGCCTGCCCCACCTGTTACAAAGACTGTACTTCCCACATTGGATTGTACAGCCACCTGAGAACTCACTTTTAGAGTGGAAGCAAGTCTTCCTCGATTTCGAGGGACTGCCTATGATGATGACATCAACAATGTAAAAGTTCTTTCTTGAATAAATTTCTCTCAGTTCCACAAAATAACAACCACATTCATCAGTTTAATTGTTTTTCAACTCCAGTGACGTATTTCTTGAGGAGCCTTAATTTTGGGTGCATTTTCCCTGGGGTTACCACTGCCTGGCTGGAGTACCCGCCTGAGTCAGGCAGCATGACCTTTTAATATGCAAATCTGAGTGTTATGGTGTACCTGGGGGTTTGCGCGGTGCACACTTGGTTGAGTATCAGCTGGCAGTCTAGCTGAAGTGGAGCAAAAGAGCAGATGTTGTTTTTTCTGAGTCTTGCAGAATCAAGTTCTCCTCCGAGCACGATAAGTCCATCCTGGGTACCCAACACCAATGAGAGCGGATCTCCCTGCCTATGGTCCTATGTCCTTTCTGCCTAAAATCTGCACTGGTGGAAAATCTACCCCCATTGTGTATTTTCTCTACAATGCTGAGCTCGCTCACATGAAATCACGATTCACCCTCTCTGTGCGATTTCTTGTAACAAGACTGTACATGTTAAAATATTCAGCACAGAAAGTCGGTATCTTTTTGTTATCAATTGGTTAACTTACTGAAATAGGTCGGTAGTCTTTTGGCGTATTCTAGACAGTAACTGTTCTGAAAATTGTCGGAGCTTCTTGGTTTATAAAGCTCATAAATGGAATCTTAGAAGGTGAATTTCTCTGAGGCTCCTCCCATTGTGTTGCTGTAAATTTGGTGGAAAATCCCAGTTATGTGCGTAATGGGTGTTTCCGCCAAACTTTCACAAAAATTACGGTGGCGGAGAGGACGAGGTATTGAGGAAATTCACTTCCAGTAATTCCATTCAGGGAGTTTATATTACAGCCAAAATGAAATGTATAGACCATACTTGCTGTGGGTGCTGTTGATGTTGTTTTAACTGAGAAAGGTATTCAGCAATGTTAATTTACATAAATCAATCATTTGTCATTTGGAATCACAAATCAGAATGCCAAGTTAAGTTAGTATCTGAAGTCTGACAGTCATTTCGTTCGATACAGCGACACATTTTAATCCTTTTTAAAGTATTTTGTTGCTTTTTCCATTTCATATTACTTTCCTCCTCAGATGAAGAATTATTGAGCAATTTTGGGGGCCTGATTGCATGTTTTAAGGAAGTAAATTAATACAGTCAACACCAACCAATCGGCCATAAAGTATTTTCTTTAACAACAAATTCATCAACCTAATTTTTAATTTCCCGCAGTAATTTTACTGCCTGACATTAGTCACAATGAAATGTACAGTACATACCTGTTGTTATTGGAGGTGTTGTTGGAGAAGCTCCTGAAAAAAAAATTAGGAATGTCAATTTACACAAATGATATGAAGAATATTCAAGATTGGAATGAATTTCTTGCAGAAGAAGCCTTTTATCAGATCAGGTTTCTCTAAAACATTGCATTAGAATATTTCCTTCTTGTAGATTTCCACTCTAATCCAACATATCTGGTCTCTCCCTCCAAGTTTTCATATCTTTTTTATGATGTGATGATATATTCTCTCCAAATGTTGTGATTGTCTTCGCTAATTACCATTTCATATTTTAAGCACCTTTTCTAGGAAAACAATTGCTTCTACTTTCTCCATATATCCTCACATTTGTATCCTGATTTGAGGTCCCTTTTTATTAATTAGAATATTTCAGATATTTTCAATCCGAAACTCTGTCATAACTTTGGAATACTTCGATTCAATTCCTTTAACCTTCTCCTGTGAATACAGCCATGTTTTGATTAAATGATTCATTATTGCCCTCTGCTTTCATCAGAACATAAGAACAAAAGAACTTAAGAAATAGAAGCAGGAGTAAGCTATATGGCCCCTCGAGCCTGCTCCGGCATTTAATACGATCATGGCTGATCCGATCATGGACTCAGGTCCATTTCCCTGCCCACTCTCCATAACCCCTTATTCGCTTATCGTCTCAGAAAATGTCTATTTCTGTCACAAATTTATTTAATGTCCCAGCTTCCACTGCTCTCTGAGGCAGCGAATTCCACAGATCCGCAACCCTCTGAGAGAAAAAATTTCTTCTCATCTCAGTTTTGAATGGGTGGCCCCTTATTCTAAGATTATGCTCTCTAGTTCTAGTCTCCCCTATCAGTGGAAACATCCTCTCTGCATCCACCCTGTCAAGCCGCCTCATGGTCTTATACGTTTTGATAAGATCACCTCTCATTCTTCTGAATTCCAATGAGTAAAGGCTCAACCTACTCAACCTTTCATCATAAGTGAACCACCTCATCTCCGGAATCAACCTTGTGAACCTTCTCTGAACTGGCTCCAAAGCAAGTCTATCCTTTCATAAATATGGAAACCAAAACTGCACGCAGTATTCCAGGTGTGGCCTCATTGATACCCTGTACAACTATAGCAAGACTTCCATGCTTTTTTCTCCATCCCCTTTGCAATAAAGGCCAAGATTCCATTGGCCTTCCTGATCACTTGCTGGACCTGCATGCTAACCTTTTGTGTTTCATGCACAAATAACCCCAGGTCCTGCTGTACTGCAGCACTTTGCAATCTTTCCCCATTTAAATAATAGCTTGCTCTTTGATTTTTTTCTGCCAAAATGCATGACTTTCCAACGTTATACACAATCTGCCAAAATTTTGTCCACTCATTTAGCCTGTCTGTGTCCTTTTGTTGATTTTTTGTGTCTTCCTCACACATTGCATTTCCTCCCATCTTTGTATCGTCAGCAAACTTTGGCTATGTTATACTCAGTCCCTTCATCCAAGTTGTTAATATAAATTGTAAATAGTTTGGGTCATCCTGATGATCCGCTTTTCCTCTTTTCCATGATTCCGAAATCCATTCCAAAATGAAGTGCATGCAATTGCACTCAACATTCACAATGTGGCACAGTTGATGCTTTGAACAATTTGGAATTTTGTGTCTTTGTTCTGGTATTCAAAACTAATTTACATAAAACCCAGGATCCCAGTTGCCCGCGTTGTGTCTTTGCCATCTTGTTCTTAAAGATCTATTATCTGCACCCACAGATCTCTCTGTTCCACCATTCAGAATTTTTTATTGATGGTAGATTCCCATTCCGTGTTCTTTTGTGCTAAATTTATAACCTGTTTGAGTCAGAATCGGCTTCCCGAGTAAAGCTTAGATGTCATAAACCAGGGTTGTACATCAACAAGATCCTGCAAATCCACTGGGAGGACAGACGCACCAACATCAGTATTCTCACTCAAACAAACATTCCCAGCATCGAAGCACTGACCACACTCGACCAGCTCCATTGGGCAGGCCACATTGTCCAACATTCCGATACGAAATTCCCTCAGCAAGTGCTCTACTCGGAACTCCTACACGGTAAGCAAGCCCCAGTTGGGCAGAGGAAACGCTTCAAGGACACGCTCAAAGCCTCCATGATAAAGTGGAACATCCCCACCGGCACCTGGGAATCCCTGGCCCAATACCACCCTAAATGGAGGAAGAGCATCCGGGTGGTCGCTGAACACCTCGAGTCTCCTAGGCGAGAGCATGCAAAAACCAAGCACAGACAGCGGAAGGAACGTGCAGCAAACCCCACCCACGCTTTCCTTCAACCACTGCCTGCCCCACCTGTTACAAAGACTGTACTTCCCACATTGGATTGTACAGCCACCTGAGAACTCACTTTTAGAGTGGAAGCAAGTCTTCCTCGATTTCGAGGGACTGCCTATGATGATGACATCAACAATGTAAAAGTTCTTTCTTGAATAAATTTCTCTCAGTTCCACAAAATAACAACCAAATTCATCAGTTTAATTGTTTTTCAATTCCAGTGATGTATTTCTTGAGGAGCCTTAATTTTGGGTGCATTTTCCCTGGGGTTACCACTGCCTGGCTGGAGTACCCGCCTGAGTCAGGCAGCATGACCTTTTAATATGCAAATCTGAGTGTTATGGTGTACCTGGGGGTTTGCACGGTGCACACTTGGTTGAGTATCAGCTGGCAGTCTAGCTGAAGTGGAGCAAAAGAGCAGATGTTGTTTTTTCTGAGTCTTGTAGAATCAAGTTCTCCTCCGAGCACGATAAGTCCATCCTGGGTACCCACCACCAATGAGATCGGATCTCCCTGCCTATGGTCCTATGTCCTTTCTGCCTAAAATCTGCACTGGGGGAAAATCTACCCCCATTGTGTATTTTCTCTACAATGCTGAGCTAGCTCACATGAAATTACGATTCACCCTCTCTGTGCGATTTCTTGTAACAAGACTGTACATGTTAAAATATTCAGCACAGAAAGTCGGTATCTTTTTGTTATCAATTGGTTAACTTACTGAAATAGGTCGGTAGTCTTTTGGCGTATTCTAGACAGTAAGTGTTCTGAAAATTGTCGGAGCTTCTTGGTTTATAAAGCTCATAAATGGAATCTTAGAAGGTGAATTTCTCTGAGGCTCCTCCCATTGTGTTGCTGTAAATTTGGTGGAAAATCCCAGCTATGTGCGTAATGGGTGTTTCCGCCAAACTTTCACAAAATTTACGGTGACGGAGAGGATGATGTATTGAGGAAATTCACTTCCAGGAATTCCATTCAGGGGGTTTATATTACAGCCAAAATGAAATGTATAGACCATACTTGCTGTGGGTGCTGTTGATGTTGTTTTAACTGAGAAAGGTATTCAGCAATGTTAATTTACATAAATCAATCATTTGTCATTTGGAATCACAAATCAGAATGCCAAGTTAAGTTAATATCTGAAGTCTGACAGTCATTTCGTTCGATACAGCGACACATTTGAATCCTTTTTAAAGTATTTTGTTGCTTTTTCCATTTCATATTACTTTCCTCCTCAGATGAAGAATTATTGAGCAATTTTGGGGGCCTTATTGCATGTTTTAAGGAAGTAAATTAATACAGTCAACACCAACCAATCGGCCATAAAGTATTTTCTTTAACAACAAATTCATCAACCTAATTTTTAATTTCCCGCAGTAATTTTACTGCCTGACATTAGTCATAATGAAATGTACAGTACATACCTGTTGTTATTGGAGGTGTTGTTGGAGAAGCTCCTGAAAAAAAATTAGGAATGTAAATTTACACAAATAATATGAAGAATATTCAAGATTGGAATGAATTTCTTGCAGAAGAAGCCTTTTATCAGATCAGGTTTCTCTAAAATATTGCATTAGAATATTTCCTTCTTGTAGATTTCCACTCTAATCCAACATATCTGGTCTCTCCCTCCAAGTTTTCATATCTTTTTTATGATGTGATGATATATTCTCTCCAAATGTTGTGATTGTCTTCGCTAATTACCATTTCATATTTTAAGCACCTTTTCTAGGAAAACAATTGTTTCTACTTTCTCCATATATCCTCACATTTGTATCCTGATTTGAGGTCCCTTTTTATTAATTAGAATATTTCAGATATTTTCAATCCAAAACTCTGTCATAAATTTGGAATACTTCGATTCAATCCCTTTAACCTTCTCCTGTGAATACAGCCATGTTTTGATTAAATGATTCATTATTGCCCTCTGCTTTCATCAGAACATAAGAACAAAAGAACTTAAGAAATAGAAGCAGGAGTAAGCCATATGGCCCCTCGAGCCTGCTCCGGCATTTAATACGATCATGGCTGATCCGATCATGGACTCAGGTCCATTTCCCTGCCCACTCTCCATAACCCCTTATTCGCTTATCGTCTCAGAAAATGTCTATTTCTGTCTGAAATTTATTTAATGTCCCAGCTTCCACTGCTCTCTGAGGCAGCGAATTCCACAGATCCGCAACCCTCTGAGAGAAGAAATTTCTTCTCATCTCAGTTTTGAATGGGTGGCCCCTTATTCTAAGATTATGCTCTCTAGTTCTAGTCTCCCCTATCAGTGGAAACATCCTCTCTGCATCCACCCTGTCAAGCCGCCTCATGGTCTTATACGTTTTGATAAGATCACCTCTCATTCTTCTGAATTCCAATGAGTAAAGGCTCAACCTACTCAACCTTTCATCATAAGTGAACCACCTCATCTCCGGAATCAACCTTGTGAACCTTCTCTGAACTGGCTCCAAAGCAAGTCTATCCTTTCATAAATATGGAAACCAAAACTGCACGCAGTATTCCAGGTGTGGCCTCATTGATACCCTGTACAACTATAGCAAGACTTCCATGCTTTTTTCTCCATCCCCTTTGCAATAAAGGCCAAGATTCCATTGGCCTTCCTGATCACTTGCTGTACCTGCATGCTAACCTTTTGTGTTTCATGCACAAATACCCCCAGCTCCTGCTGTACTGCAGCACTTTGCAATCTTTCCCCATTTAAATAATAGCTTGCTCTTTGATTTTTTTCTGCCAAAATGCATGACTTTCCAACGTTATACACAATCTGCCAAAATTTTGTCCACTCATTTAGCCTGTCTGTGTCCTTTTGTTGATTTTTTGTGTCTTCCTCACACATTGCATTTCCTCCCATCTTTGTATCGTCAGCAAACTTTGGCTATGTTACACTCAGTCCCTTCATCCAAGTTGTTAATATAAATTGTAAATAGTTTGGGTCATCCTGATGATCCGCTTTTCCTCTTTTCCATGATTCCGAAATCCATTCCAAAATGAAGTGCATGCAATTGCACTCAACATTCACAATGTGGCACAGCTGATGCTTTGAACAATTTGGAATTTTGTGTCTTTGTTCTGGTATTCAAAACTAATTTACATAAAACCCAGGATCCCAGTTGCCCGCGTTGTGTCTTTGCCATCTTGTTCTTAAAGATCTATTATCTGCACCCACAGATCTCTCTGTTCCACCATTCAGAATTTTTTATTGATGGTAGATTCCCATTCCGTGTTCTTTTGTGCTAAATTTATAACCTGTTTGAGTCAGAATCGGCTTCCCGAGTAAAGCTTAGATGTCATAAACCAGGGTTGTACATCAACAAGATCCTGCAAATCCACTGGGAGGACAGACGCACCAACATCAGTATTCTCACTCAAACAAACATTCCCAGCATCGAAGCACTGACCACACTCGACCAGCTCCATTAGGCAGGTCACATTGTCCAACATTCCGATACGAAATTCCCTCAGCAAGTGCTCTACTCGGAACTCCTACACGGTAAGCAAGCCCCAGTTGGGCAGAGGAAACGCTTCAAGGACACGCTCAAAGCCTCCATGATAAAGTGGAACATCCCCACCGGCACCTGGGAATCCCTGGCCCAATACCACCCTAAATGGAGGAAGAGCATCCGGGTGGTCGCTGAACACCTCGAGTCTCCTAGGCGAGAGCATGCAAAAACCAAGCACAGACAGCGGAAGAAACGTGCAGCAAACCCCACCCACACTTTCCTTCAACCATTGCCTGCCCCACCTGTTACAAAGACTGTACTTCCCACATTGGATTGTACAGCCACCTGAGAACTCACTTTTAGAGTGGAAGCAAGTCTTCCTCGATTTCGAGGGACTGCCTATGATGATGACATCAACAATGTAAAAGTTCTTTCTTGAATAAATTTCTCTCAGTTCCACAAAATAACAACCAAATTCATCAGTTTAATTGTTTTTCAATTCCAGTGATGTATTTCTTGAGGAGCCTTAATTTTGGGTGCATTTTCCCTGGGGTTACCACTGCCTGGCTGGAGTACCCGCCTGAGTCAGGCAGCATGACCTTTTAATATGCAAATCTGAGTGTTATGGTGTACCTGGGGGTTTGCACGGTGCACACTTGGTTGAGTATCAGCTGGCAGTCTAGCTGAAGTGGAGCAAAAGAGCAGATGTTGTTTTTTCTGAGTCTTGTAGAATCAAGTTCTCCTCCGAGCACGATAAGTCCATCCTGAGTACCCACCACCAATGAGATCGGATCTCCCTGCCTATGGTCCTTTGTCCTTTCTGCCTAAAATCTGCACTGGGGGAAAATCTACCCCCATTGTGTATTTTCTCTACAATGCTGAGCTAGCTCACATGAAATCACGATTCACCCTCTCTGTGCGATTTCTTGTAACAAGACTGTACATGTTAAAATATTCAGCACAGAAAGTAGGTATCTTTTTGTTATCAATTGGTTAACTTACTGAAATAGGTCGGTAGTCTTTTGGCGTATTCTAGACAGTAACTGTTCTGAAAATTGTCGGAGCTTCTTGGTTTATAAAGCTCATAAATGGAATCTTAGAAGGTGAATTTCTCTGAGGCTCCTCCCATTGTGTTGCTGTAAATTTGGTGGAAAATCCCAGTTATGTGCGTAATGGGTGTTTCTGCCAAACTTTCACAAAAATTACGGTGGCGGAGAGGACGAGGTATTGAGGAAATTCACTTCCAGTAATTCCATTCAGGGGGTTTATATTACAGCCAAAATGAAATGTATAGACCATACTTGCTGTGGGTGCTGTTGATGTTGTTTTAACTGAGAAAGGTATTCAGCAATGTTAATTTACATAAATCAATCATTTGTCATTTGGAATCACAAATCAGAATGCCAAGTTAAGTTAATATCTGAAGTCTGACAGTCATTTCGTTCGATACAGCGACACATTTTAATCCTTTTTAAAGTATTTTGTTGCTTTTTCCATTTCATATTACTTTCCTCCTCAGATTAAGAATTATTGAGCAATTTTGGGGGCCTTATTGCATGTTTTAAGGAAGTAAATTAATACAGGCAACACCAACCAATCAGCCATAAAGTATTTTCGTTAACAACAAATTCATCAACCTAATTTTTAATTTCCCGCAGTAATTTTACTGCCTGACATTAGTCACAATGAAATGTACAGTACATACCTGTTGTTATTGGAGGTGTTGTTGGAGAAGCTCCTGAAAAAAAAATTAGGAATGTAAATTTACACAAATGATATGAAGAATATTCAAGATTGGAATGAATTTCTTGCAGAAGAAGCCTTTTATCAGATCAGGTTTCTCTAAAACATTGCATTAGAATATTTCCTTCTTGTAGATTTCCACTCTAATCCAACATATCTGGTCTCTCCCTCCAAGTTTTCATATCTTTTTTATGATGTGATGATATATTCTCTCCAAATGTTGTGATTGTCTTCGCGAATTGCAATTTCATATTTTAAGCACCTTTTCTAGGAAAACAATTGCTTCTACTTTCTCCATATATCCTCACATTTGTATCCTGATTTGAGGTCCCTTTTTATTAATTAGAATATTTCAGATATTTTCAATCCGAAACTCTGTCATAACTTTGGAATACTTCGATTCAATCCCTTTAACCTTCTCCTGTGAATACAGCCATGTTTTGATTAAATGATTCATTATTGCCCTCTGCTTTCATCAGAACATAAGAACAAAAGAACTTAAGAAATAGAAGCAGGAGTAAGCCATATGGCCCCTCGAGCCTGCTCCGGCATTTAATACGATCATGGCTGATCCGATCATGGACTCAGGTCCATTTCCCTGCCCACTCTCCATAACCCCTTATTCGCTTATCGTCTCAGAAAATGTCTATTTCTGTCTCAAATTTATTTAATGTCGCAGCTTCCACTGCTCTCTGAGGCAGCGAATTCCACAGATCCGCAACCCTCTGAGAGAAGAAATTTCTTCTCATCTCAGTTTTGAATGGGTGGCCCCTTATTCTAAGATTATGCTCTCTAGTTCTAGTCTCCCCTATCAGTGGAAACATCCTCTCTGCATCCACCCTGTCAAGCCGCCTCATGGTCTTATACGTTTTGATAAGATCACCTCTCATTCTTCTGAATTCCAATGAGTAAAGGCTCAACCTACTCAACCTTTCATCATAAGTGAACCACCTCATCTCCGGAATCAACCTTGTGAACCTTCTCTGAACTGGCTCCAAAGCAAGTCTATCCTTTCATAAATATGGAAACCAAAACTGCACGCAGTATTCCAGGTGTGGCCTCATTAATACCCTGTACAACTATAGCAAGTCTTCCATGCTTTTTTCTCCATCCCCTTTGCAATAAAGGCCAAGATTCCATTGGCCTTCCTGATCACTTGCTGTACCTGCATGCTAACCTTTTGTGTTTCATGCACAAATACCCCCAGGTCCTGCTGTACTGCAGCACTTTGCAATCTTTCCCCATTTAAATAATAGCTTGCTCTTTGATTTTTTTCTGCCAAAATGCATGACTTTCCAACGTTATACTCAATCTGCCAAAATTTTGTCCACTCATTTAGCCTGTCTGTGTCCTTTTGTTGATTTTTTGTGTCTTCCTCACACATTGCATTTCCTCCCATCTTTGTATCGTCAGCAAACTTTGGCTATGTTACACTCAGTCCCTTCATCCAAGTTGTTAATATAGATTGTAAATAGTTTGGGTCATCCTGATGATCCGCTTTTCCTCTTTTCCATGATTCCGAAATCCATTCCAAAATGAAGTGCATGCAATTGCACTCAACATTCACAATGTGGCACAGCTGATGCTTTGAACAATTTGGAATTTTGTGTCTTTGTTCTGGTATTCAAAACTAATTTACATAAAACCCAGGATCCCAGTTGCCCGCGTTGTGTCTTTGCCATCTTGTTCTTAAAGATCTATTATCTGCACCCACAGATCTCTCTGTTCCACCATTCAGAATTTTTTATTGATGGTAGATTCCCATTCCGTGTTCTTTTGTGCTAAATTTATAACCTGTTTGAGTCAGAATCGGCTTCCCAAGTAAAGCTTAGATGTCATAAACCAGGGTTGTACATCAACAAGATCCTGCAAATCCACTGGGAGGACAGACGCACCAACATCAGTATTCTCACTCAAACAAACATTCCCAGCATCGAAGCACTGACCACACTCGACCAGCTCCATTGGGCAGGCCATATTGTCCAACATTCCGATACGAAATTCCCTCAGCAAGTGCTCTACTCGGAACTCCTACACGGTAAGCAAGCCCCAGTTGGGCAGAGGAAACGCTTCAAGGACACGCTCAAAGCCTCCATGATAAAGTGGAACATCCCCACCGGCACCTGGGAATCCCTGGCCCAATAGCACCCTAAATGGAGGAAGAGCATCCGGGTGGTCGCTGAGCACCTCGAGTCTCCTAGGCGAGAGCATGCAAAAACCAAGCACAGACAGCGGAAGGAGCGTGCAGCAAACCCCACCCACGCTTTCCTTCAACCACTGCCTGCCCCACCTGTTACAAAGACTGTACTTCCCACATTGGATTGTACAGCCACCTGAGAACTCACTTTTAGAGTGGAAGCAAGTCTTCCTCGATTTCGAGGGACTGCCTATGATGATGACATCAACAATGTAAAAGTTCTTTCTTGAATAAATTTCTCTCAGTTCCACAAAATAACAACCAAATTCATCAGTTTAATTGTTTTTCAATTCCAGTGATGTATTTCTTGAGGAGCCTTAATTTTGGGTGCATTTTCCCTGGGGTTACCACTGCCTGGCTGGAGTACCCGCCTGAGTCAGGCAGCATGACCTTTTAATATGCAAATCTGAGTGTTATGGTGTACCTGGGGGTTTGCACGGTGCACACTTGGTTGAGTATCAGCTGGCAGTCTAGCTGAAGTGGAGCAAAAGAGCAGATGTTGTTTTTTCTGAGTCTTGCAGAATCAAGTTCTCCTCCGAGCACGATAAGTCCATCCTGGGTACCCACCACCAATGAGATCGGATCTCCCTGCCTATGGTCCTATGTCCTTTCTGCCTAAAATCTGCACTGGGGGAAAATCTACCCCCATTGTGCATTTTCTGTACAATGCTGAGCTAGCTCACATGAAATCACGATTCACCCTCTCTGTGCGATTTCTTGTAACAAGACTGTACATGTTAAAATATTCAGCACAGAAAGTCGGTATCTTTTTGTTATCAATTGGTTAACTTACTGAAATAGGTCGGTAGTCTTTTGGCGTATTCTAGACAGTAACTGTTCTGAAAATTGTCGGAGCTTCTTGGTTTATAAAGCTCATAAATGGAATCTTAGAAGGTGAATTTCTCTGAGGCTCCTCCCATTGTGTTGCTGTAAATTTGGTGGAAAATCCCAGTTATGTGCGTAATGGGTGTTTCCGCCAAACTTTCACAAAAATTACGGTGACGGAGAGGACGAGGTATTGAGGAAATTCACTTCCAGTAATTCCATTCAGGGGGTTTATATTACAGCCAAAATGAAATGTATAGACCATACTTGCTGTGGGTGCTGTTGATGTTGTTTTAACTGAGAAAGGTATTCAGCAATGTTAATTTACATAAATCAATCATTTGTCATTTGGAATCACAAATCAGAATGCCAAGTTAAGTTAATATCTGAAGTCTGACAGACATTTCGTTCGATACAGCGACACATTTGAATCCTTTTTAAAGTATTTTGTTGCTTTTTCCATTTCATATTACTTTCCTCCTCAGATGAAGAATTATTGAGCAATTTTGGGGGCCTTATTGCATGTTTTAAGGAAGTAAATTAATACAGTCAACACCAACCAATCGGCCATAAAGTATTTTCTTTAACAACAAATTCATCAACCTAATTTTTAATTTCCCGCAGTAATTTTACTGCCTGACATTAGTCACAATGAAATGTACAGTACATACCTGTTGTTATTGGAGGTGTTGTTGGAGAAGCTCCTGAAAAAAAAATTAGGAATGTAAATTTACACAAATGATATGAAGAATATTCAAGATTGGAATGAATTTCTTGCAGAAGAAGCCTTTTATCAGATCAGGTTTCTCTAAAACATTGCATTAGAATATTTCCTTCTTGTAGATTTCCACTCTAATCCAACATATCTGGTCTCTCCCTCCAAGTTTTCATATCTTTTTTATGATGTGATGATATATTCTCTCCAAATGTTGTGATTGTCTTCGCTAATTACCATTTCATATTTTAAGCACCTTTTCTAGGAAAACAATTGCTTCTACTTTCTCCATATATCCTCACATTTGTATCCTGATTTGAGGTCCCTTTTTATTAATTAGAATATTTCAGATATTTTCAATCCGAAACTCTGTCATAACTTTGGAATACTTCGATTCAATCCCTTTAACCTTCTCCTGTGAATACAGCCATGTTTTGATTAAATGATTCATTATTGCCCTCTGCTTTCATCAGAACATAAGAACAAAAGAACTTAAGAAATAGAAGCAGGAGTAAGCCATATGGCCCCTCGAGCCTGCTCCGGCATTTAATACGATCATGGCTGATCCGATCATGGACTCAGGTCCATTTCCCTGCCCACTCTCCATAACCCCTTATTCGCTTATCGTCTCAGAAAATGTCTATTTCTGTATCAAATTTATTTAATGTCGCAGCTTCCACTGCTCTCTGAGGCAGCGAATTCCACAGATCCGCAACCCTCTGAGAGAAGACATTTCTTCTCATCTCAGTTTTGAATGGGTGGCCCCTTATTCTAAGATTATGCTCTCTAGTTCTAGTCTCCCCTATCAGTGGAAACATCCTCTCTGCATCCACCCTGTCAAGCCGCCTCATGGTCTTATACGTTTTGATAAGATCACCTCTCATTCTTCTGAATTCCAATGAGTAAAGGCTCAACCTACTCAACCTTTCATCATAAGTGAACCACCTCATCTCCGGAATCAACCTTGTGAACCTTCTCTGAACTGGCTCCAAAGCAAGTCTATCCTTTCATAAATATGGAAACCAAAACTGCACGCAGTATTCCAGGTGTGGCCTCATTAATACCCTGTACAACTATAGCAAGACTTCCATGCTTTTTTCTCCATCCCCTTTGCAATAAACGCCAAGATTCCATTGGCCTTCCTGATCACTTGCTGTACCTGCATGCTAACCTTTTGTGTTTCATGCACAAATACCCCCAGGTCCTGCTGTACTGCAGCACTTTGCAATCTTTCCCCATTTAAATAATAGCTTGCTCTTTGATTTTTTTCTGCCAAAATGCATGACTTTCCAACGTTATACTCAATCTGCCAAAATTTTGTCCACTCATTTAGCCTGTCTGTGTCCTTTTGTTGATTTTTTGTGTCTTCCTCACACATTGCATTTCCTCCCATCTTTGTATCGTCAGCAAACTTTGGCTATGTTACACTCAGTCCCTTCATCCAAGTTGTTAATGTAGATTGTAAATAGTTTGGGTCATCCTGATGATCCGCTTTTCCTCTTTTCCATGATTCCGAAATCCATTCCAAAATGAAGTGCATGCAATTGCACTCAACATTCACAATGTGGCACAGCTGATGCTTTGAACAATTTGGAATTTTGTGTCTTTGTTCTGGTATTCAAAACTAATTTACATAAAACCCAGGATCCCAGTTGCCCGCGTTGTGTCTTTGCCATCTTGTTCTTAAAGATCTATTATCTGCACCCACAGATCTCTCTGTTCCACCATTCAGAATTTTTTATTGATGGTAGATTCCCATTCCGTGTTCTTTTGTGCTAAATTTATAACCTGTTTGAGTCAGAATCGGCTTCCCGAGTAAAGCTTAGATGTCATAAACCAGGGTTGTACATCAACAAGATCCTGCAAATCCACTGGGAGGACAGACGCACCAACATCAGTATTCTCACTCAAACAAACATTCCCAGCATCGAAGCACTGACCACACTCGACCAGCTCCATTGGGCAGGTCACATTGTCCAACATTCCGATACGAAATTCCCTCAGCAAGTGCTCTACTCGGAACTCCTACACGGTAAGCAAGCCCCAGTTGGGCAGAGGAAACGCTTCAAGGACACGCTCAAAGCCTCCATGATAAAGTGGAACATCCCCACCGGCACCTGGGAATCCCTGGCCCAATACCACCCTAAATGGAGGAAGAGCATCCGGGTGGTCGCTGAACACCTCGAGTCTCCTAGGAGAGAGCATGCAAAAACCAAGCACAGACAGCGGAAGGAACGTGCAGCAAACCCCACCCACGCTTTCCTTCAACCACTGCCTGCCCCACCTGTTACAAAGACTGTACTTCCCACATTGGATTGTACAGCCACCTGAGAACTCACTTTTAGAGTGGAAGAAAGTCTTCCTCGATTTCGAGGGACTGCCTATGATGATGACATCAACAATGTAAAAGTTCTTTCTTGAATAAATTTCTCTCAGTTCCACAAAATAACAACCAAATTCATCAGTTTAATTGTTTTTCAATTCCAGTGATGTATTTCTTGAGGAGCCTTAATTTTGGGTGCATTTTCCCTGGGGTTACCACTGCCTGGCTGGAGTACCCGCCTGAGTCAGGCAGCATGACCTTTTAATATGCAAATCTGAGTGTTATGGTGTACCTGGGGGTTTGCACGGTGCACACTTGGTTGAGTATCAGCTGGCAGTCTAGCTGAAGTGGAGCAAAAGAGCAGATGTTGTTTTTTCTGAGTCTTGCAGAATCAAGTTCTCCTCCGAGCACGATAAGTCCATCCTGGGTACCCACCACCAATGAGATCGGATCTCCCTGCCTATGGTCCTATGTCCTTTCTGCCTAAAATCTGCACTGGGGGAAAATCTACCCCCATTGTGTATTTTCTCTACAATGCTGAGCTAGCTCACATGAAATCACGATTCACCCTCTCTGTGAGATTTCTTGTAACAAGACTGTACATGTAAAAACATTCAGCACAGAAAGTAGGTATCTTTTTGTTATCAATTGGTTAACTTACTGAAATAGGTCGGTAGTCTTTTGGCGTATTCCAGACAGTAACTGTTCTGAAAATTGTCGGAGCTTCTTGGTTTATAAAGCTCATAAATGGAATCTTAGAAGGTGAATTTCTCTGAGGCTCCTCCCATTGTGTTGCTGTAAATTTGGTGGAAAATCCCAGTTATGTGCGTAATGGGTGTTTCCGCCAAACTTTCACAAAAATTACGGTGGCGGAGAGGACGAGGTATTGAGGAAATTCACTTACAGTAATTCCATTCAGGGGGTTTATATTACAGCCAAAATGAAATGTATAGACCATACTTGCTGTGGGTGCTGTTGATGTTGTTTTAACTGAGAAAGGTATTCAGCAATGTTAATTTACATAAATCAATCATTTGTCATTTGGAATCACAAATCAGAATGCCAAGTTAAGTTAATATCTGAAGTCTGACAGTCATTTCGTTCGATACAGCGACACATTTTAATCCTTTTTAAAGTATTTTGTTGCTTTTTCCATTTCATATTACTTTCCTCCTCAGATGAAGAATTATTGAGCAATTTTGGGGGCCTTATTGCATGTTTTAAGGAAGTAAATTAATACAGGCAACACCAACCAATCGGCCATAAAGTATTTTCTTTAACAACAAATTCATCAACATAATTTTTAATTTCCCGCAGTAATTTTACTGCCTGACATTAGTCACAATGAAATGTACAGCACATACCTGTTGTTATTGGAGGTGTTGTTGGAGAAGCTCCTGAAAAAAATTAGGAATGTAAATTTACACAAATGATATGAAGAATAGTCAAGATTGGAATGAATTTCTTGCAGAAGAAGCCTTTTATCAGATCAGGTTTCTCTAAAACATTGCATTAGAATATTTCCTTCTTGTAGATTTCCACTCTAATCCAACATATCTGGTCTCTCCCTCCAAGTTTTCATATCTTTTTTATGATGTGATGATATATTCTCTCCAAATGTTGTGATTGTCTTCGCTAATTACTATTTCATATTTTAAGCACCTTTTCTAGGAAAACAATTGCTTCTACTTTCTCCATATATCCTCACATTTGTATCCTGATTTGAGGTCCCTTTTTATTAATTAGAATATTTCAGATATTTTCAATCCGAAACTCTGTCATAACTTTGGAATACTTCGATTCAATCCCTTTAAACTTCTCCTGTGAATACAGCCATGTTTTGATTAAATGATTCATTATTGCCCTCTGCTTTCATCAGAACATAAGAACAAAAGAACTTAAGAAATAGAAGCCATATGGCCCCTCGAGCCTGCTCCGGCATTTAATACGATCATGGCTGATCCGATCATGGACTCAGGTCCATTTCCCTGCCCACTCTCCATAACCCCTTATTCGCTTATCGTCTCAGAAAATGTCTATTTCTGTCTCAAATTTATTTAATGTCCCAGCTTCCACTGCTCTCTGAGGCAGCGAATTCCACAGATCCGCAACCCTCTGAGAGAAGACATTTCTTCTCATCTCAGTTTTGAATGGGTGGCCCCTTATTCTAAGATTATGCTCTCTAGTTCTAGTCTCCCCTATCAGTGGAAACATCCTCTCTGCATCCACCCTGTCAAGCCACCTCATGGTCTTATACGTTTTGATAAGATCACCTCTCATTCTTCTGAATTCCAATGAGTAAAGGCTCAACCTACTCAACCTTTCATCATAAGTGAACCACCTCATCTCCGGAATCAACCTTGTGAACCTTCTCTGAACTGGCTCCAAAGCAAGTCTATCCTTTCATAAATATGGAAACCAAAACTGCACGCAGTATTCCAGGTGTGGCCTCATTAATACCCTGTACAACTATAGCAAGACTTCCATGCTTTTTTCTCCATCCCCTTTGCAATAAACGCCAAGATTCCATTGGCCTTCCTGATCACTTGCTGTACCTGCATGCTGACCTTTTGTGTTTCATGCACAAATACCCCCAGGTCCTGCTGTACTGCAGCACTTTGCAATCTTTCCCCATTTAAATAATAGCTTGCTCTTTGATTTTTTTCTGCCAAAATGCATGACTTTCCAACGTTATACTCAATCTGCCAAAATTTTGTTCACTCATTTAGCCTGTCTGTGTCCTTTTGTTGATTTTTTGTGTCTTCCTCACACATTGCATTTCCTCCCATCTTTGTATCGTCAGCAAACTTTGGCTATGTTACACTCAGTCCCTTCATCCAAGTTGTTAATATAGATTGTAAATAGTTTGGGTCATCCTGATGATCCGCTTTTCCTCTTTTCCATGATTCCGAAATCTATTCCAAAATGATGTGCATGCAATTGCACTCAACATTCACAATGTGGCACAGCTGATGCTTTGAACAATTTGGAATTTTGTGTCTTTGTTCTGGTATTCAAAACTAATTTACATAAAACCCAGGATCCCAGTTGCCCGCGTTGTGTCTTTGCCATCTTGTTCTTAAAGATCTATTATCTGCACCCACAGATCTCTCTGTTCCACCATTCAGAATTTTTTATTGATGGTAGATTCCCATTCCGTGTTCTTTTGTGCTAAATTTATAACCTGTATGAGTCAGAATCGGCTTCCCGAGTAAAGCTTAGATGTCATAAACCAGGGTTGTACATCAACAAGATCCTGCAAATCCAGTAAAAGGACAGACGCACCAACATCAGTATTCTCACTCAAACAAACATTCCCAGCATCGAAGCACTGACCACACTCGACCAGCTCCATTGGGCAGGCCACATTGTCCAACATTCCGATACGAAATTCCCTCAGCAAGTGCTCTACTCGGAACTCCTACACGGTAAGCAAGCCCCAGTTGGGCAGAGGAAACGCTTCAAGGACACGCTCAAAGCCTCCATGATAAAGTGGAACATCCCCACCGGCACCTGGGAATCCCTGGCCCAATACCACCCTAAATGGAGGAAGAGCATCCGGGTGGTCGCTGAGCACCTCGTGTCTCCTAGGCGAGAGCATGCAAAAACCAAGCACAGACAGCGGAAGGAGCGTGCAGCAAACCCCACCCACGCTTTCCTTCAACCACTGCCTGCCCCACCTGTTACAAAGACTGTACTTCCCACATTGGATTGTACAACCACCTGAGAACTCACTTTTTGAGTGGAAGCAAGTCTTCCTCGATTTCGAGGGACTGCCTATGATGATGACATCAACAATGTAAAAGTTCTTTCTTGAATAAATTTCTCTCAGTTCCACAAAATAACAACCAAATTCATCAGTTTAATTGTTTTTCAACTCCAGTGATGTATTTCTTGAGGAGCCTTAATTTTGGGTGCATTTTCCCTGGGGTTACCACTGCCTGGCTGGAGTACCCGCCTGAGTCAGGCAGCATGACCTTTTAATATGCAAATCTGAGTGTTATGGTGTACCTGGGGGTTTGCACGGTGCACACTTGGTTGAGTATCAGCTGGCAGTCTAGCTGAAGTGGAGCAAAAGAGCAGATGTTGTTTTTTCTGAGTCTTGCAGAATCAAGTTCTCCTCCGAGCACGATAAGTCCATTCTGGGTACCCACCACCAATGAGATCGGATCTCCCTGCCTATGGTCCTATGTCCTTTCTGCCTAAAATCTGCACTGGGGGAAAATCTACCCCCATTGTGTATTTTCTCTACAATGCTGAGCTAGCTCACATGAAATCACGATTCACCCTCTCTGTGCGATTTCTTGTAACAAGACTGTACATGTTAAAACATTCAGCACAGAAAGTAGGTATCTTTTTGTTATCAATTGGTTAACTTACTGAAATAGGTCGGTAGTCTTTTGGCGTATTCTAGACAGTAACTGTTCTGAAAATTGTCGGAGCTTCTTGGTTTATAAAGCTCATAAATGGAATCTTAGAAGCTGAATTACTCTGAGGCTCCTTACATTGTGTTGCTGTAAATTTGGTGGAAAATCCCAGTTATGTGCATAATGGGTGTTTCCGCCAAACTTTCACAAAAATTACGGTGGCGGAGAGGACGAGGTATTGAGGAAATTCACTTCCAGTAATTCCATTCAGGGGGTTTATATTACAGCCAAAATGAAATGTATAGACCATACTTGCTGTGGGTGCTGTTGATGTTGTTTTAACTGAGAAAGGTATTCAGCAAAGTTAATTTACATAAATCAATCATTTGTCATTTGGAAATACAAATCAGAATGCCAAGTTAAGTTAATATCTGAAGTCTGACAGTCATTTCGTTCGATACAGCGACACATTTTAATCCTTTTTAAAGTATTTTGTTGCTTTTTCCATTTCATATTACTTTCCTCCTCAGATGAAGAATTATTGAGCAATTTTGGGGGCCTTATTGCATGTTTTAAGGAAGTAAATTAATACAGTCAACACCAACCAATCGGCCATAAAGTATTTTCTTTAACAACAAATTCATCAACCTAATTTTTAATTTCCCGCAGTAATTTTACTGCCTGACATCAGTCACAATGAAATGTACAGTACATACCTGTTGTTATTGGAGGTGTTGTTGGAGAAGCTCCTGAAAAAAAAATTAGGAATGTAAATTTACACAAATGATATGAAGAATATTCAAGATTGGAATGAATTTCTTGCAGAAGAAGCCTTTTATCAGATCAGGTTTCTCTAAAACATTGCATTAGAATATTTCCTTCTTGTAGATTTCCACTCTAATCCAACATATCTGGTCTCTCCCTCCAAGTTTTCATATCTTTTTTATGATGTGATGATATATTCTCTCCAAATGTTGTGATTGTCTTCGCTAATTACCATTTCATATTTTAAGCACCTTTTCTAGGAAAACAATTGCTTCTACTTTCTCCATATATCCTCACATTTGTATCCTGATTTGAGGTCCCTTTTTATTAATTAGAATATTTCAGATATTTTCAATCCGAAACTCTGTCATAACTTTGGAATACTTCGCTTCAATCCCTTTAACCTTCTCCTGTGAATACAGCCATGTTTTGATCAAATGATTCATTATTGCCCTCTGCTTTCATTAGAACATAAGATCAAAAGAACTTAAGAAATAGAAGCAGGAGTAAGCCATATGGCCCCTCGAGCCTGCTCCGGCATTTAATACGATCATGGCTGATCCGATCATGGACTCAGGTCCATTTCCCTGCCCACTCTCCATAACCCCTTATTCGCTTATCGTCTCAGAAAATGTCTATTTCTGTCTCAAATTTATTTAATGTCCCAGCTTCCACTGCTCTCTGAGGCAGCGAATTCCACAGATCCGCAACCCTCTGAGAGAAGACATTTCTTCTCATCTCAGTTTTGAATGGGTGGCCCCTTATTCTAAGATTATGCTCTCTAGTTCTAGTCTCCCCTATCAGTGGAAACATCCTCTCTGCATCCACCCTGTCAAGCCACCTCATGGTCTTATACGTTTTGATAAGATCACCTCTCATTCTTCTGAATTCCAATGAGTAAAGGCTCAACCTACTCAACCTTTCATCATAAGTGAACCACCTCATCTCCGGAATCAACCTTGTGAACCTTCTCTGAACTGGCTCCAAAGCAAGTCTATCCTTTCATAAATATGGAAACCAAAACTGCACGCAGTATTCCAGGTGTGGCCTCATTAATACCCTGTACAACTATAGCAAGACTTCCATGCTTTTTTCTCCATCCCCTTTGCAATAAACGCCAAGATTCCATTGGCCTTCCTGATCACTTGCTGTACCTGCATGCTGACCTTTTGTGTTTCATGCACAAATACCCCCAGGTCCTGCTGTACTGCAGCACTTTGCAATCTTTCCCCATTTAAATAATAGCTTGCTCTTTGATTTTTTTCTGCCAAAATGCATGACTTTCCAACGTTATACTCAATCTGCCAAAATTTTGTTCACTCATTTAGCCTGTCTGTGTCCTTTTGTTGATTTTTTGTGTCTTCCTCACACATTGCATTTCCTCCCATCTTTGTATCGTCAGCAAACTTTGGCTATGTTACACTCAGTCCCTTCATCCAAGTTGTTAATATAGATTGTAAATAGTTTGGGTCATCCTGATGATCCGCTTTTCCTCTTTTCCATGATTCCGAAATCTATTCCAAAATGAAGTGCATGCAATTGCACTCAACATTCACAATGTGGCACAGCTGATGCTTTGAACAATTTGGAAATTTGTGTCTTTGTTCTGGTATTCAAAACTAATTTACATAAAACCCAGGATCCCAGTTGCCCGCGTTGTGTCTTTGCCATCTTGTTCTTAAAGATCTATTATCTGCACCCACAGATCTCTCTGTTCCACCATTCAGAATTTTTTATTGATGGTAGATTCCCATTCCGTGTTCTTTTGTGCTAAATTTATAACCTGTATGAGTCAGAATCGGCTTCCCGAGTAAAGCTTAGATGTCATAAACCAGGGTTGTACATCAACAAGATCCTGCAAATCCAGTAAAAGGACAGACGCACCAACATCAGTATTCTCACTCAAACAAACATTCCCAGCATCGAAGCACTGACCACACTCGACCAGCTCCATTGGGCAGGCCACATTGTCCAACATTCCGATACGAAATTCCCTCAGCAAGTGCTCTACTCGGAACTCATACACGGTAAGCAAGCCCCAGTTGGGCAGAGGAAACGCTTCAAGGACACGCTCAAAGCCTCCATGATAAAGTGGAACATCCCCACCGGCACCTGGGAATCCCTGGCCCAATACCACCCTAAATGGAGGAAGAGCATCCGGGTGGTCGCTGAGCACCTCGTGTCTCCTAGGCGAGAGCATGCAAAAACCAAGCACAGACAGCGGAAGGAGCGTGCAGCAAACCCCACCCACGCTTTCCTTCAACCACTGCCTGCCTCACCTGTTACAAAGACTGTACTTCCCACATTGGATTGTACAACCACCTGAGAACTCACTTTTTGAGTGGAAGCAAGTCTTCCTCGATTTCGAGGGACTGCCTATGATGATGACATCAACAATGTAAAAGTTCTTTCTTGAATAAATTTCTCTCAGTTCCACAAAATAACAACCAAATTCATCAGTTTAATTGTTTTTCAATTCCAGTGATGTATTTCTTGAGGAGCCTTAATTTTGGGTGCATTTTCCCTGGGGTTACCACTGCCTGGCTGGAGTACCCGCCTGAGTCAGGCAGCATGACCTTTTAATATGCAAATCTGAGTGTTATGGTGTACCTGGGGGTTTGCACGGTGCACACTTGGTTGAGTATCAGCTGGCAGTCTAGCTGAAGTGGAGCAAAAGAGCAGATGTTGTTTTTTCTGAGTCTTGCAGAATCAAGTTCTCCTCCGAGCACGATAAGTCCATTCTGGGTACCCACCACCAATGAGATCGGATCTCCCTGCCTATGGTCCTATGTCCTTTCTGCCTAAAATCTGCACTGGGGGAAAATCTACCCCCATTGTGTATTTTCTCTGCAATGCTGAGCTAGCTCACATGAAATCACGATTCACCCTCTCTGTGCGATTTCTTGTAACAAGACTGTACATGTTAAAACATTCAGCACAGAAAGTAGGTATCTTTTTGTTATCAATTGGTTAACTTACTGAAATAGGTCGGTAGTCTTTTGGCGTATTCTAGACAGTAACTGTTCTGAAAATTGTCGGAGCTTCTTGGTTTATAAAGCTCATAAATGGAATCTTAGAAGCTGAATTACTCTGAGGCTCCTCACATTGTGTTGCTGTAAATTTGGTGGAAAATCCCAGTTATGTGCATAATGGGTGTTTCCGCCAAACTTTCACAAAAATTACGGTGGCGGAGAGGACGAGGTATTGAGGAAATTCACTTCCAGTAATTCCATTCAGGGGGTTTATATTACAGCCAAAATGAAATGTATAGACCATACTTGCTGTGGGTGCTGTTGATGTTGTTTTAACTGAGAAAGGTATTCAGCAAAGTTAATTTACATAAATCAATCATTTGTCATTTGGAAATACAAATCAGAATGCCAAGTTAAGTTAATATCTGAAGTCTGACAGTCATTTCGTTCGATACAGCGACACATTTGAATCCTTTTTAAAGTATTTTGTTGCTATTTCCATTTCATATTACTTTCCTCCTCAGATGAAGAATTATTGAGGAATTTTGGGGGCCTTACTGCATGTTTTAAGGAAGTAAATTAATACAGTCAACACCAACCAATCGGCCATAAAGTATTTTCTTTAACAACAAATTCATCAACCTAATTTTTAATTTCCCGCAGTAATTTTACTGCCTGACATTAGTCACAATGAAATGTACAGTACATACCTGTTGTTATTGGAGGTGTTGTTGGAGAAGCTCCTGAAAAAAAAATTAGGAATGTAAATTTACACAAATGATATGAAGAATATTCAAGATTGGAATGAATTTCTTGCAGAAGAAGCCTTTTATCAGATCAGGTTTCTCTAAAACATTGCATTAGAATATTTCCTTCTTGTAGATTTCCACTTTAATCCAACATATCTGGTCTCTCCCTCCAAGTTTTCATATCTTTTTTATGATGTGATGATATATTCTCTCCAAATGTTGTGATTGTCTTCGCTAATTACCATTTCACATTTTAAGCACTTTTCTAGGAAAACAATTGCTTCTACTTTCTCCATATATCCTCACATTTGTATCCTGATTTGAGGTCCCTTTTTATTAATTAGAATATTTCAGATATTTTCAATCCGAAACTCTGTCATAACTTTGGAATACTTCGATTCAATCCCTTCTCCTGTGAATACAGCCATATTTTGATTAAATGATTCATTATTGCCCTCTGCTTTCATCAGAACATTAGAACAAAAGAACTTAAGAAATAGAAGCAGGAGTAAGCCATATGGCCCCTCGAGCCTGCTCCGGCATTTAATACGATCATGGCTGATCCGATCATGGACTCAGGTCCATTTCCCTGCCCACTCTCCATAAACCCTTATTCACTTATCGTCTCAGAAAATGTCTGTTTCTGTCTCAAATTTATTTACTGTCCCAGATTCCACCGTTCTCTGAGGCAGCGAATTCCACAGATCCACAACCCTCTGAGAGAAGAAATTTCTTCTCATCTCAGTTTTGAATGGGTTGCCCCTTATTCTAAGATTATGCTCTCTAGTTCTAGTCTCCCCTATCAGTGGAAACATCCTCTCTGCATCCACCCTGTCAAGCCGCCTCATGGTCTTATACGTTTTGATAAGATCACCTCTCATTCTTCTGAATTCCAATGAGTAAAGGCTCAACCTACTCAACCTTTCATCATAAGTGAACCACCTCATCTCCGGAATCAACCTTGTGAACCTTCTCTGAACTGGCTCCAAAGCAAGTCTATCCTTTCATAAATCGTGCAGTATTCCAGGTGTGGCCTCATTAATACCCTGTACAACTATAGCAAGACCTCCATGCTTTTTTCTCCATCCCCTTTGCAATAAAGGCCAAGATTCCATTGGCCTTCCTGATCACTTGCTGTACCTGCATGCTAACCTTTTGTGTTTCATGCACAAATACCCCCAGGTCCTGCTGTACTGCAGCACTTTGCAATCTTTCCCCATTTAAATAATAGCTTGCTCTTTGATTTTTTTCTGCCAAAATGCATGACTTTCCAACGTTATACTCAATCTGCCAAAATTTTGTCCACTCATTTAGCCTGTCTGTGTCCTTTTGTTGATTTTTTGTGTCTTCCTCACACATTGCATTTCCTCCCATCGTTGTATCGTCAGCAAACTTTGGCTATGTTACACTCAGTCCCTTCATCCAAGTTGTTAATATAGATTGTAAATAGTTTGGGTCATCCTGATGATCCGCTTTTCCTCTTTTCCATGATTCCGAAATCCATTCCAAAATGAAGTGCATGCAATTGCACTCAACATTCACAATGTGGCACAGCTGATGCTTTGAACAATTTGGAATTTTGTGTCTTTGTTCTGGTATTCAAAATTAATTTACATAAAACCCAGGATCCCAGTTGCCCGCTTTGTGTCTTTGCCATCTTGTTCTTAAAGATCTATTATCTGCACCCACAGATCTCTCTGTTCCACCATTCAGAATTTTTTATTGATGGTAGATTCCCATTCCGTGTTCTTTTGTGCTAAATTTATAACCTGTTTGAGTCAGAATCGGCTTCCCGAGTAAAGCTTAGATGTCATAAACCAGGGTTGTACATCAACAAGATCCTGCAAATCCATTGGGAGGACAGACGCACCAACATCAGTATTCTCACTCAAACAAACATTCCCAGCATTGAAGCACTGACCACACTCGACCAGCTCCATTGGGCAGGCCACATTGTCCAACATTCCGATACGAAATTCCCTCAGCAAGTGCTCTACTCGGAACTCCTACACGGTAAGCAAGCCCCAGTTGGGCAGAGGAAACGCTTCAAGGACACGCTCAAAGCCTCCATGATAAAGTGGAACATCCCCACCGGCACCTGGGAATCCCTGGCCCAATACCACCCTAAATGGAGGAAGAGCATCCGGGTGGTCGCTGAGCACCTCGTGTCTCCTAGGCGAGAGCATGCAAAAACCAAGCACAGACAGCGGAAGGAGCGTGCAGCAAACCCCACCCACACTTTCCTTCAACCACTGCCTGCCCCACCTGTTACAAAGACTGTACTTCCCACATTGGATTTTACAGCCAACTGAGAACTCACTTTTAGAGTGGAAGCAAGTCTTCCTCGATTTCGAGGGACTGCCTATGATGATGACATCAACAATGTAAAAGTTCTTTCTTGAATAAATTTCTCTCAGTTCCACAAAATAACAACCAAATTCATCAGTTTAATTGTTTTTCAATTCCAGTGATGTATTTCTTGAGGAGCCTTAATTTTGGGTGCATTTTCCCTGGGGTTACCACTGCCTGGCTGGAGTACCCGCCTGAGTCTGGCAGCATGACCTTTTAATATGCAAATCTGAGTGTTATGGTGTACCTGGGGGTTTGCACGGTGCACACTTGGTTGAGTATCAGCTGGCAGTCAAGCTGAAGTGGAGCAAAAGAGCAGATGTTGTTTTTTCAGAGTCCTTCAGAATCAAGTTCTCCTCCGAGCCCGATAAGTCCATCCTGGGTACCCACCACCAATGAGATCGGATCTCCCTGCCTATGGTCCTATGTCCTTTCTGCCTAAAATCTGCACTGGGGGAATATCTACCCCCATTGTGTATTTTCTCCACAATGTTGAGCGAGCTCACATGAAATCACGATTCACCCTCTCTGTGCGATTTCTTGTAACAAGACTGTACATGTTAAAATATTCAGCACAGAAAGTAGGTATCTTTTTGTCATCAATTGGTTAACTTACTGAAATAGGTCGGTAGTCTTTTGGTGTATTCTAGACAGTAACTGTTCTGAAAATTGTCGGAGCTTCTTGGTTTATAAAGCTCATAAATGGAATCTGAGAAGGTGAATTTCTCTGAGGCTCCTCCCATTGTGTTGCTGTAAATTTGGTGGACAATCCCAGTTATGTGCGTAATGGGTGTTTCCGCCAAACTTTCACAAAAATTACGGTGGCGGAGAGGATGAGGTATTGAGGAAATTCACTTCCAGTAATTCCATTCAGGGGGTTTATATTACAGCCAAAATGAAATGTATAGACCATACTTGCTGTGGGTGCTGTTGATGTTGTTTTAACTGAGAAAGGTATTCAGCAATGTTAATTTATATAAATCAATCATTTGTCATTTGGAATCACAAATCAGAATGCCAAGTTAAGTTAATATCTGAAGTCTGACAGTCATTTCGTTCGATACAGCGACACATTTTAATCCTTTTTAAAGTATTTTGTTGCTTTTTCCATTTCATATTACTTTCCTCCTCAGGTGAAGAATTATTGAGCAATTTTGGGGGCCTTATTGCATGTTTTAAGGAAGTAAATTAATACAGTCAACACCAACCAATCGGCCATAAAGTATTTTCTTTAACAACAAATTCATCAACCTAATTTTTAATTTCCCGCAGTAATTTTACTGCCTGACATTAGTCACAATGAAATGTATAGTACATACCTGTTGTTATTGGAGGTGTTGTTGGAGAAGCTCCTGAAAAAAAAATTAGGAATGTAAATTTACACAAATGATATGAAGAATATTCAAGATTGGAATGAATTTCTTGCAGAAGAAGCCTTTTATCAGATCAGGTTTCTCTAAAACATTGCATTAGAATATTTCCTTCTTCTGGATTTACGCTTTAATCCAACATATCTGGTCTCTTCCTCCAAGTTTTCATATCTTTTTTATGATGTGATGATATATTCTCTCCAAATGTTGTGATTGTCTTCGCTAATTACCATTTCATATTTTAAGCACCTTTTCTAGGAAAACAATTGCTTCTACTTTCTCCATATATCCTCACATTTGTATCCTGATTTGAGGTCCCTTTTTATTAATTAGAATATTTCAGATATTTTCAATCCAAAACTCTGTCACAATTTTGGAATACTTCCATTCGATCGCTTTAACTTTCTCCTGTGAATACAGCCATGTTTTGTTTAAATGATTCATTATTGCCCTCTGCTTTCGTAAGAATATAAGAACAAAAGAACTTAGGAAATAGAAGCAGGGGTAAGCCATATGGCCCCTCGAGCCTGCTCCGCCATTTAATACGATCATGCCTGATCCGTTCATGGACTCAGGTCCATTGCCCTGCCAACTCTCCTTAACCCCTTATTCACTTATCGTTTCAGAAAATGTCTATCTCTGTCTCAAATTTATTTAATGTCCCAGCTTCCACTGCTCTCTGAGGCAGCGAATTCCACAGATCCGCAACCCTCTGAGAGAAGAAATTTCTTCTCATCTCAGTTTTGAATGGGTGGCCCCTTATTCTAAGATTATGCTCTCTCGTTCTAGTCTCCCCTATCAGTGGAAACATCCTCTCTGCATTCACCCTGTCAAGCCGCCTCATGATCTTATACGTTTTGATAAGATCACCTCTCATTCTTCTGAATTCCAATGAGTAAAGGCTCAACCTACTCAACCTTTCATCATAAGTGAACCACCTCATCTCCGGAATCAACCTTGTGAACCTTCTCTGAACTGGCTCCAAAGCAAGTCTATCCTTTCATAAATATGGAAACCAAAACTGCACGCAGTATTCCAGGTGTGGCCTCATTAATATCCTGTACAACTATAGCAAGACTTCCATGCTTTTTTCTCCATCCCCTTTGCAATAAAGGCCAAGATTCCATTGGCCTTCCTGATCACTTGCTGTACCTGCATGCTAACCTTTTGTGTTTCATGCACAAATACCCCCAGGTCCTGCTGTACTGCAGCACTTTGCAATCTTTCCCCATTTAAATAATAGCTTGCTCTTTGATTTTTTTCTGCCAAAATGCATGACTTTCCAACGTTATACTCAATCTGCCAAAATTTTGTCCACTCATTTAGCCTGTCTGTGTCCTTTTGTTGATTTTTTGTGTCTTCCTCACACATTGCATTTCCTCCCATCTTTGTATCGTCAGCAAACTTTGGCTATGTTACACTCAGTCCCTTCATCCAAGTTGTTAATATAGATTGTAAGTAGTTGGGTCATCCTGATGATCCGCTTTTCCTCTTTTCCATGATTCCGAAATCCATTCCAAAATGAAGTGCATGCAATTGCACTCAACATTCACAACGTGGCACAGCTGATGCTTTGAACAATTTGGAATTTTGTGTCTTTGTTCTGGTATTCAAAACTAATTTACATAAAACCCAGGATCCCAGTTGCCCGCTTTGTGTCTTTGCCATCTTGTTCTTAAAGATCTATTATCTGCACCCACAGATCTCTCTGTTCCACCATTCAGAATTTTTTATTGATGGTAGATTCCCATTCCGTGTTCTTTTGTGCTAAATTTATAACGTGTTTGAGTCAGAATCGGCTTCCCGAGTAAAGCTTAGATGTCATAAACCAGGGTTGTACATCAACAAGATCCTGCAAATCCATTGGGAGGACAGACGCACCAACATCAGTATTCTCACTCAAACAAACATTCCCAGCATTGAAGCACTGACCACACTCGACCAGCTCCATTGGGCAGGCCACATTGTCCAACATTCCGATCCGAAATTCCCTCAGAAAGTGCTCTACTCGGAACTCCTACACGGTAAGCAAGCCCCAGCTGGGCAGAGGAAACGCTTCAAGGACACGCTCAAAGCCTCCATGATAAAGTGGAACATCCCCACCAGCACCTGGGAATCCCTGGCCCAATACCACCCTAAATGGAGGAAGAGCATCCGGGTGGTCGCTGAGCACCTCATGTCTCCTAGGCGAGAGCATGCAAAAACCAAGCACAGACAGCGGAAGGAGCGTGCAGCAAACCCCACCCACGCTTTCCTTCAACCACTGCCTGCCCCACCTGTTACAAAGACTGTACTTCCCACATTGGATTGTACAGCCACCTGAGAACTCACTTTTAGAGTGGAAGCAAGTCTTCCTCGATTTCGAGGGACTGCCTATGATGATGACATCAACAATGTAAAAGTTCTTTCTTGAATAAATTTCTCTCAGTTCCACAAAATAACAACCAAATTCATCAGTTTAATTGTTTTTCAATTCCAGTGATGTATTTATTGAGGAGCCTTAATTTTGGGTGCATTTTCCCTGGGGTTACCACTGCCTGGCTGGAGTACCCGCCTGAGTCAGGCAGCATGACCTTTTAATATGCAAATCTGAGTGTTATGGTGTACCTGGGGGTTTTCACGGTGCACACTTGGTTGAGTATCAGCTGGCAGTCTAGCTGAAGTGGAGCAAAAGAGCAGATGTTGTTTTTTCTGAGTCTTGCAGAATCAAGTTCTCCTCCGAGCACGATAAGTCCATCCTGGGTACCCACCACCAATGAGATCGGATCTCCCTGCCTATGGTCCTATGTCCTTTCTGCCTAAAATCTGCACTGGGGGAAAATCTACCCCCATTGTGTATTTTCTCTACAATGCTGAGCTAGCTCACATGAAATCATGATTCACCCTCTCTGTGCGATTTCTTGTAACAAGACTGTACATGTTAAAACATTCAGCACAGAAAGTAGGTATCTTTTTGTTATCAATTGGTTAACTTAATGAAATAGGTCGGTAGTCTTTTGGCGTATTCTAGACAGTAACTGTTCTGAAAATTGTCGGAGCTTCTTGGTTTATAAAGCTCATAAATGGAATCTTAGAAGGTGAATTTCTCTCAGGCTCCTCCCATTGTGTTGCTGTAAATTTGGTGGAAAATCCCAGTTATGTGCGTAATGGGTGTTTCCGCCAAACTTTCACAAAAATTACAGTGGCGGAGAGGACGAGGTATTGAGGAAATTCACTTCCACTAATTCCATTCAGGGGGTTTATATTACAGTCAAAATGAAATGTATAGACCATACTTGCTGTGGGTGCTGTTGATGTTGTTTTAACTGAGAAAGGTATTCAGCAATGTTAATTTACATAAATCAATCATTTGTCATTTGGAATCACAAATCAGAATGCCAAGTTAAGTTAATATCTGAAGTCTGACAGTCATTTCGTTCGATACAGCGACACATTTTAATCCTTTTTAAAGTATTTTGTTGCTTTTTCCATTTCATATTACTTTCCTCCTCAGATGAAGAATTATTGAGCAATTTTGGGGGTCTTATTGCATGTTTTAAGGAAGTAAATTAATACAGTCAACACCAACCAATCGGCCATAAAGTATTTTCTTTAACAACAAATTCATCAACCTAATTTTTAATTTCCCGCAGTAATTTTACTGCCTGACATTAGTCACAATGAAATGTACAGTACATACCTGTTGTTATTGGAGGTGTTGTTGGAGAAGCTCCTGAAAAAAAAATTAGGAATGTAAATTTACACAAATGATATGAAGAATATTCAAGATTGGAATGAATTTCTTGCTGAAGAAGCCTTTTATCAGATCAGGTTTCTCTAAAACATTGCATTAGAATATTTCCTTCTTGTAGATTTCCACGCTAATCCAACATATCTGGTCTCTCCCTCCAAGTTTTCATATCTTTTTTATGATGTGATGATATATTCTCTCCAAATGTTGTGATTGTCTTCTCTAATTACCATTTCACATTTTAAGCACTTTTCTAGGAAAACAATTGCTTCTACTTTCTCCATATATCCTCACATTTGTATCCTGATTTGAGGTCCCTTTTTATTAATTAGAATATTTCAGATATTTTCAATCCGAAACTCTGTCATAACTTTGGAATACTTCGATTCAATCCCTTCTCCTGTGAATACAGCCATGTTTTGATTAAATTATTCATTATTGCCCTCTGCTTTCATCAGAACATAAGAACAAAAGAACTTAAGAAATAGAAGCAGGAGTAAGCCATATGGCCCCTCGAGCCTGCTCCGGCATTTAATACGATCATGGCTGATCCGATCATGGACTCAGGTCCATTTCCCTGCCCACTCTCCATAACCCCTTATTCGCTTATCGTCTCACAAAATGTCTATTTCTGTCTCAAATTTATTTGCTGTCCCAGATTCCACCGTTCTCTGAGGCAGCGAATTCCACAGATCCATAACCCTCTGAGAGAAGAAATTTCTTCTCATCTCAGTTTTTAATGGGTGGCCCCTTATTCTAAGATTATGCTCTCTAGTTCTAGTCTCCCCTATCAGTGGAAATATCCTCTCTGCATCCACCCTGTCAAGCCGCCTCATGATCTTATACGTTTTGATAAGATCACCTCTCATTCTTCTGAATTCCAATGAGTAAAGGCTCAACCTACTCAACCTTTCATCATAAGTGAACCACCTCATCTCCGGAATCAACCTTGTGAACCTTCTCTGAACTGGCTCCAAAGCAAGTCTATCCTTTCATAAATATGGAAACCAAAACTGCACGCAGTATTCCAGGTGTGGCCTCATTAATACCCTGTACAACTATAGCAAGACTTCCATGCTTTTTTCTCCATCCCCTTTGCAATAAAGGCCAAGATTCCATTGGCCTTCCTGATCACTTGCTGTACCTGCATGCTAACCTTTTGTGTTTCATGCACAAATACCCCCAGGTCCTGCTGTACTGCAGCACTTTGCAATCTTTCCCCATTTAAATAATAGCTTGCACTTTGATTTTTTTCCTGCCAAAATGCATGACTTTCCAACGTTATACTCAATCTGCCAAAGTTTTGTCCACTCATTTAGCCTGTCTGTGTCCTTTTGTTGATTTTTTGTGTCTTCCTCACACATTGCATTTCCTCCCATCTTTGTATCGTCAGCAAACTTTGGCTGTGTTAGTCCCTTCATCCAAGTTGTTAATATAGATTGTAAATAGTTTGGGTCATCCTGATGATCCGCTTTTCCTCTTTTCCATGATTCCGAAACCCATTCCAAAATGAAGTGCATGCAATTGCACTCAACATTCACAATGTGGCACAGCTGATGCTTTGAACAATTTGGAATTTTGTGTCTTTGTTCTGGTATTCAAAACTAATTTACATAAAACCCAGGATCCCAGTTGCCCGCGTTGTGTCTTTGCCATCTTGTTCTTAAAGATCTATTATCTGCACCCACAGATCTCTCTGTTCCACCATTCAGAATTTTTTATTGATGGTAGATTCCCATTCCGTGTTCTTTTGTGCTAAATTTATAACCTGTTTGAGTCAGAATCGGCTTCCCGAGTAAAGCTTAGATGTCATAAACCAGGGTTGTACATCAACAAGATCCTGCAAATCCATTGGGAGGACAGACGCACCAACATCAGTATTCTCACTCAAACAAACATTCCCAGCATCGAAGCACTGACCACACTCGACCAGCTCCATTGGGCAGGCCACATTGTCCAACATTCCGATACGAAATTCCCTCAGCAAGTGCTCTACTCGGAACTCCTACACGGTAAGCAAGCCCCAGTTGGGCAGAGGAAACGCTTCAAGGACACGCTCAAAGCCTCCATGATAAAGTGGAACATCCCCACCGGCACCTGGGAATATCTGGCCCAATACCACCCTAAATGGAGGAAGAGCATCCGGGTGGTCGCTGAGCACCTCGAGTCTCCTAGGCGAGAGCATGCAAAAACCGAGCACAGACAGCGGAAGGAGCGTGCAGCAAACCCCACCCACGCTTTCCTTCAACCACTGCCTGCCCCACCTGTTACAAAGACTGTACTTCCCACATTGGATTGTACAGCCACCTGAGAACTCACTTTTAGAGTGGAAGCAAGTCTTCCTCGATTTCGAGGGACTGCCTATGATGATGACATCAACAATGTAAAAGTTCTTTCTTGAATAAATTTCTCTCAGTTCCACAAAATAACAACCAAATTCATCAGTTTAATTGTTTTTCAATTCCAGTGATGTATTTCTTGAGGAGCCTTAATTTTGGGTGCATTTTCCCTGGGGTTACCACTGCCTGGCTGGAGTACCCGCCTGAGTCAGGCAGCATGACCTTTTAATATGCAAATCTGAGTGTTATGGTGTACCTGGGGGTTTGCACGGTGCACACTTGGTTGAGTATCAGCTGGCAGTCTAGCTGAAACATAGCAACATAGAAAATAGGTGCAGGTGTAGGCCATTCGGCCCTTCTAGCCTGCACCGCCATTCAATGAGTTCATGGCTGAACATGCAACTTCAGTACCCCATTCCTGCTTTCTCACCATACCCCTTGATTCCCCTAGTCGTAAGGACTTCATCTAACTCCTTTTTGAATATATTTAGTGAATTGGCCTCAACAACTTTCTGTGGTAGAGAATTCCACAGGTTCACCACTCTCTGGGTGAAGAAATTTCTCCTCATCTCAGTCCTAAATGGCTTCCCCCTTATCCTGAGAAGTGGAGCAAAAGAGCAGATGTTGTTTTTTCTGAGTCTTGCAGAATCAAGTTCTCCTCCGAGCACGATAAGTCCATCCTGGGTACCCACCACCAATGAGATCGGATCTCCCTGCCTATGGTCCTATGTCCTTTCTGCCTAAAATCTGCACTGGGGGAAAATCTACCCCCATTGTGTATTTTCTCTACAATGCTGAGCTAGCTCACATGAAATCACGATTCACCCTCTCTGTGCGATTTCTTGTAACAAGACTGTACATGTTAAAATATTCAGCACAGAAAGTAGGTATCTTTTTGTTATCAATTGGTTAACTTACTGAAATAGGTCGGTAGTCTTTTGGCGTATTCTAGACAGTAACTGTTCTGAAAATTGTCGGAGCTTCTTGGTTTATAAAGCTCATAAATGGAATCTTAGAAGGTGAATTTCTCTGAGGCTCCTCCCATTGTGTTGCTGTAAATTTGGTGTAAAATCCCAGTTATGTGCGTAATGGGTGTTTCCGCCAAACCTTCACAAAAATTACGGTGGCGGAGAGGACGAGGTATTGAGGAAATTCACTTCCAGTAATTCCATTCAGGGGGTTTATATTACAGCCAAAATGAAATGTATAGACCATACTTGCTGTGGGTGCTGTTGATGTTGTTTTAACTGAGAAAGGTATTCAGCAATGTTAATTTACATAAATCAATCATTTGTCATTTGGAATCACAAATCAGAATGCCAAGTTAAGTTAATATCTGAAGTCTGACAGTCATTTTGTTCGATACAGCGACACATTTTAATCCTTTTTAAAGTATTTTGTTGCTTTTTCCATTTCATATTACTTTCCTCCTCAGATGAAGAATTATTGAGCAATTTTGGGGGCCTTATTGCATGTTTTAAGGAAGTAAATTAATACAGTCAACATCAACCAATCGGCCATAAAGTATTTTCTTTAACAACAAATTCATCAACCTAATTTTTAATTTCCCGCAGTAATTTTACTGCCTGACATTAGTCACAATGAAATGTACAGTACATACCTGTTGTTATTGGAGGTGTTGTTGGAGAAGCTCCTGAAAAAAAAATTAGGAATGTAAATTTACACAAATGATATGAAGAATATTCAAGATTGGAATGAATTTCTTGCAGAAGAAGCCTTTTATCAGATCAGGTTTCTCTAAAACATTGCATTAGAATATTTCCTTCTTGTAGATTTCCACTCTAATCCAACATATCTGGTCTCTCCCTCCAAGTTTTCATATCTTTTTTATGATGTGATGATATATTCTCTCCAAATGTTGTGATTGTCTTCGCTAATTACCATTTCATATTTTAAGCACCTTTTCTAGGAAAACAATTGCTTCTACTTTCTCCATATATCCTCACATTTGTATCCTGATTTGAGGTCCCTTTTTATTAATTAGAATATTTCAGATATTTTCAATCCGAAACTCTGTCATAACTTTGGAATACTTCGATTCAATCCCTTTAACCTTCTCCTGTGAATACAGCCATGTTTTGATTAAATGATTCATTATTGCCCTCTGCTTTCATCAGAACATAAGAACAAAAGAACTTAAGAAATAGAAGCAGGAGTAAGCCATATGGCCCCTCGAGCCTGCTCCAGCATTTAATACGATCATGGCTGATCCGATCATGGACTCAGGTCCATTTCCCTGCCCACTCTCCATAACCCCTTATTCGTTTATCGTCTCAGAAAATGTCTATTTCTGTCTCAAATTTATTTAATGTCCCAGCTTCCACTGCTCTCTGAGGCAGCGAATTCCACAGATCCGCAACCCTCTGAGAGAAGAAATTTCTTCTCATCTCAGTTTTGAATGGGTGGCCCCTTATTCTAAGATTATGCTCTCTAGTTCTAGTCTCCCCTATCAGTGGAAACATCCTCTCTGCATCCACCCTGTCAAGCCGCCTCATGGTCTTATACGTTTTGATAAGATCACCTCTCATTCTTCTGAATTCCAATGAGTAAAGCCTCAACCTACTCAACCTTTCATCATAAGTGAGCCACCTCATCTCCGGAATCAACCTTGTGAACCTTCTCTGAACTGGCTCAAAAGCAAGTCTATCCTTTCATAAATATGGAAACCAAAACTGCACGCAGTATTCCAGGTGTGGCCTCATTAATACCCTGTACAACTATAGCAAGACTTCCATGCTTTTTTCTGCATCCCCTTTGCAATAAAGGCCAAGATTCCATTGGCCTTCCTGATCACTTGCTGTACCTGCATGCTTACCTTTTGTGTTTCATGCACAAATACCCCCAGGTCCTGCTGTACTGCAGCACTTTGCAATCTTTCCCCATTTAAATAATAACTTGCTCTTTGATTTTTTTCTGCCAAAATGCATGACTTTCCAACGTTATACTCAATCTGCCAAAATTTTGTCCACTCATTTAGCCTGTCTGTGTCCTTTTGTTGATTTTTTGTGTCTTCCTCACACATTGCATTTCCTCCCATCTTTGTATCGTCAGCAAACTTTGGCTATGTTACACTCAGTCCCTTCATCCAAGTTGTTAATATAGATTGTAAATAGTTTGGGTCATCCTGATGATCCGCTTTTCCTCTTTTCCATAATTCCGAAATCCATTCCAAAATGAAGTGCGTGCAATTGCACTCAACATTCACAATGTGGCACAGCTGATGCTTTGAACAATTTGGAATTTTGTGTCTTTGTTCTGGTATTCAAAACTAATTTACATAAAACCCAGGATCCCAGTTGCCCGCGTTGTGTCTTTGCCATCTTGTTCTTAAAGATCTATTATCTGCACCCACAGATCTCTCTGTTCCACCATTCAGAATTTTTTATTGATGGTAGATTCCCATTCCGTGTTCTTTTGTGCTAAATTTATAACGTGTTTGAGTCAGAATCGGCTTCCCGAGTAAAGCTTAGATGTCATAAACCAGGGTTGCACATCAACAAGATCCTGCAAATCCACTGGGAGGACAGACGCACCAACATCAGTATTCTCACTCAAACAAACATTCCCAGCATCGAAGCACTGACCACACTCGACCAGCTCCATTGGGCAGGCCACATTGTCCAACATTCCGATACGAAATTCCCTCAGCAAGTGCTCTACTCGGAACTCCTACACGGTAAGCAAGCCCCAGTTGGGCAGAGGAAACGCTTCAAGGACACGCTCGAAGCCTCCATGATAAAGTGGAACATCCCCACCGGCACCTGGGAATCCCTGGCCCAATACCACCCTAAATGGAGGAAGAGCATCCAGGTGGTCGCTGAGCACCTCGAGTCTCCTAGGCGAGAGCATGCAAAAACCAAGCACAGACAGCGAAAGGAGCGTGCAGCAAACCCCACCCACGCTTTCCTTCAACCACTGCCTGCCCCACCTGTTACAAAGACTGTACTTCCCACATTGGATTGTACAGCCACCTGAGAACTCACTTTTAGAGTGGAAGAAAGTCTTCCTCGATTTCGAGGGACTGCCTATGATGATGACATCATCAATTTAAAAGTTCTTTCTTGAATACATTTCTCTCAGTTCCACAAAATAACAAGAAAATTCATCAGTTTAATTGTTTTTCAATTCCAGTGATGTATTTCTTGAGGAGCCTTAATTTTGGGTGCATTTTCCCTGGGGTTACCACTGCCTGGCTGGAGTACCCGCCTGAGTCAGGCAGCATGACCTTTTAATATGCAAATCTGAGTGTTATGGTGTACCTGGGGGTTTGCGCGGTGCACACTTGGTTGAGTATCAGCTGGCAGTCTAGCTGAAGTGGAGCAAAAGAGCAGATGTTGTTTTTTCTGAGTCTTGCAGAATCAAGTTCTCCTCCGAGCACGATAAGTCCATTCTGGGTACCCACCACCAATGAGATCGGATCTCCCTGCCTATGGTCCTATGTCCTTTCTGCCTAAAATCTGCACTGGGGGAAAACCTACCCACATTGTGCATTTTCTCTACAATGCTGAGCTCGCTCACATGAAATCACGATTCACCCTCTCTGTGCGATTTCTTGTAACAAGACTGTACATGTTAAAATATTCAGCACAGAAAGTAGGTATCTTTTTGTTATCAATTGGTTAACTTACTGAAATAGGTCGGTAGTCTTTTGGCGTATTCTAGACAGTAACTGTTCTGAAAATTGTCGGAGCTTCTTGGTTTATAAAGCTCATAAATGGAATCTTAGAAGGTGAATTTCTCTGAGGCACCTCCCATTGTGTTGCTGTAAATTTGGTGGAAAATCCCAGTTACGTGCGTAATGGGTGTTTCCGCCAAACTTTCACAAAAATTACGGTGGCGGAGAGGACGAGGTATTGAGGAAATTCACTTCCAGTAATTCCATTCAGGGGGTTTATATTACAGCCAAAATGAAATGTATAGACCATACTTGCTGTGGGTGCTGTTGATGTTGTTTTAACTGAGAAAGGTATTCAGCAATGTTAATTTACATAAATCAATCATTTGTCATTTGGAATCACAAATCAGAATGCCAAGTTAAGTTAATATCTGAAGTCTGACAGTCATTTCGTTCGATACAGCGACACATTTGAATCCTTTTTAAAGTATTTTGTTGCTTTTTCCATTTCATATTACTTTCCTCCTCAGGTGAAGAATTATTGAGCAATTTTGGGGGCCTTATTGCATGTTTTAAGGAAGTAAATTAATACAGTCAACACCAACCAATCGGCCATAAAGTATTTTCTTTAACAACAAATTCATCAACCTAATTTTTAATTTCCCGCAGTAATTTTACTGCCTGACATTAGTCACAATGAAATGTACAGTACATACCTGTTGTTATTGGAGGTGTTGTTGGAGAAGCTCCTGAAAAAAAAATTAGGAATGTAAATTTACACAAATGATATGAAGAATATTCAAGATTGGAATGAATTTCTTGCAGAAGAAGCCTTTTATCAGATCAGGTTTCTCTAAAACATTGCATTAGAATATTTCCTTCTTGTAGATTTCCACTCTAATCCAACATATCTGGTCTCTCCCTCCAAGTTTTCATATCTTTTTTATGATGTGATGATATATTCTCTCCAAATGTTGTGATTGTCTTCGCTAATTACCATTTCATATTTTAAGCACCTTTTCTAGGAAAACAATTGCTTCTACTCTCTCCATATATCCTCACATTTGTATCCTGATTTGAGGTCCCTTTTTATTAATTAGAATATTTCAGATATTTTCAATCCGAAACTCTGTCATAACTTTGGAATACTTCGATTCAATCCCTTTAACCTTCTCCTGTGAATACAGCCATGTTTTGATTAAATGATTCATTATTGCCCTCTGCTTTCATCAGAACATAAGAACAAAAGAACTTAAGAAATAGAAGCAGGAGTAAGCCATATGGCCCCTCGAGCCTGCTCCGGCATTTAATACGATCATGGCTGATCCGATCATGGACTCAGGTCCATTTCCCTGCCCACTCTGCATAACCCCTTAATCGCTTATCGTCGCAGAAATTGTCTATTTCTGTCTCAAATTTATTTAATGTCCCAGCTTGCACTGCTCTCTGAGGCAGCGAATTCCACAGATCCGCAACCCTCTGAGAGAAGAAATTTCTTCTCATCTCAGTTTTGAATGGGTGGCCCCTTATTCTAAGATTATGCTCTCTAGTTCTAGTCTCCCCTATCAGTGGAAACATCCTCTCTGCATCCACCCTGTCAAGCCGCCTCATGATCTTATACGTTTTGATAAGATCACCTCTCATTCTTCTGAATTCCAATGAGTAAAGGCTCAACCTACTCAACCTTTCATCAGAAGTGAACCACCTCATCTCCGGAATCAACCTTGTGAACCTTCTCTGAACTGGCTCAAAAGCAAGTCTATCCTTTCATAAATATGGAAACCAAAACTGCACGCAGTATTCCAGGTGTGGCCTCATTAATACCCTGTACAACTATAGCAAGACTTCCATGCTTTTTTCTGCATCCCCTTTGCAATAAAGGCCAAGATTCCATTGGCCTTCCTGATCACTTGCTGTACCTGCATGCTAACCTTTTGTGTTTCATGCACAAATACCCCCAGGTCCTGCTGTACTGCAGCACTTTGCAATCTTTCCCCATTTAAATAATAACTTGCTCTTTGATTTTTTTCTGCCAAAATGCATGACTTTCCAACGTTATACTCAATCTGCCAAAATTTTGTCCACTCATTTAGCCTGTCTGTGTCCTTTTGTTGATTTTTTGTGTCTTCCTCACACATTGCATTTCCTCCCATCTTTGTATCGTCAGCAAACTTTGGCTATGTTACACTCAGTCCCTTCATCCAAGTTGTTAATATAGATTGTAAATAGTTTGGGTCATCCTGATGATCCGCTTTTCCTCTTTTCCATGATTCCGAAATCCATTCCAAAATGAAGTGCGTGCAATTGCACTCAACATTCACAATGTGGCACAGCTGATGCTTTGAACAATTTGGAATTTTGTGTCTTTGTTCTGGTATTCAAAACTAATTTACATAAAACCCAGGATCCCAGTTGCCCGCGTTGTGTCTTTGCCATCTTGTTCTCAAAGATCTATTATCTGCACCCACAGATCTCTCTGTTCCACCATTCAGAATTTTTTATTGATGGTAGATTCCCATTCCGTGTTCTTTTGTGCTAAATTTATAACCTGTTTGAGTCAGAATCGGCTTCCCGAGTAAAGCTTAGATGTCATAAACCAGGGTTGTACATCAACAAGATCCTGCAAATCCACTGGGAAGACAGACGCACCAACATCAGTATTCTCACTCAAACAAACATTCCCAGCATCGAAGCACTGACCACACTCGACCAGCTCCATTGGGCAGGCCACATTGTCCAACATTCCGATACGAAATTCCCTCAGCAAGTGCTCTACTCGGAACTCCTACACGGTAAGCAAGCCCCAGTTGGGCAGAGGAAACGCTTCAAGGACACGCTCAAAGCCTCCATGATAAAGTGGAACATCCCCACCGGCACCTGGGAATCCCTGGCCCAATACCACCCTAAATGGAGGAAGAGCATCCGGGTGGTCGCTGAGCACCTCGAGTCTCCTAGGCGAGAGCATGCAAAAACCAAGCACAGACAGCGGAAGGAGCGTGCAGCAAACCCCACCCACGCTTTCCTTCAACCACTGCCTGCCCCACCTGTTACAAAGACTGTACTTCCCACATTGGATTGTACAGCCACCTGAGAACTCACTTTTAGAGTGGAAGCAAGTCTTCCTCGATTTCGAGGGACTGCCTATGATGATGACATCAACAATGTAAAAGTTCTTTCTTGAATAAATTTCTCTCAGTTCCACAAAATAACAACCAAATTCATCAGTTTAATTGTTTTTCAATTCCAGTGATGTATTTCTTGAGGAGCCTTAATTTTGGGTGCATTTTCCCTGGGGTTACCACTGCCTGGCTGGAGTACCCGCCTGAGTCAGGCAGCATGACCTTTTAATATGCAAATCTGAGTGTTATGGTGTACCTGGGGGTTTTGACGGTGCACACTTGGTTGAGTATCAGCTGGCAGTCTAGCTGAAGTGGAGCAAAAGAGCAGATGTTGTTTTTTCTGAGTCTTGCAGAATCAAGTTCTCCTCCGAGCACGATAAGTCCATCCTGGGTACCCACCATCAATGAGATCGGATCTCCCTGCCAATGGTCCTATGTCCTTTCTGCCTAAAATCTGCACTGGGGGAAAACCTACCCACATTGTGCATTTTCTCTACAATGCTGAGCTAGCTCACATGAAATCACGATTCAACCTCTCTGTGCGATTTCTTGTAACAAGAATGTACATGTTAAAACATTCAGCACAGAAAGTAGGTATCTTTTTGTTATCAATTGGTTAACTTACTGAAATAGGTCGGTAGTCTTTTGCCGTATTCTAGACAGTAACTGTTCTGAAAATTGTCGGAGCTTCTTGGTTTATAAAGCTCATAAATGGAATCTTAGAAGGTGAATTTCTCTGAGGCTCCTCCCATTGTGTTGCTGTAAATTTGGTGGAAAATCCCAGTTATGTGCGTAATGGGTGTTTCCGCCAAACTTTCACAAAAATTACGGTGGCGGAGAGGACGAGGTATTGAGGAAATTCACTTCCAGTAATTCCATTCAGGGGGTTTATATTACAGCCAAAATGAAATGTATAGACCATACTTGCTGTGGGTGCTGTTGATGTTGTTTTAACTGAGAAAGGTATTCAGCAATGTTAATTTACATAAATCAATCATTTGTCATTTGGAATCACAAATCAGAATGCCAAGTTAAGTTAATATCTGAAGTCTGACAGTCATTTTGTTCGATACAGCGACACATTTTAATCCTTTTTAAAGTATTTTGTTGCTTTTTCCATTTCATATTACTTTCCTCCTCAGATGAAGAATTCTTGAGCAATTTTGGGGGCCTTATTGCATATTTTAAGGAAGTAAATTAATACAGTCAACACCAACCAATCGGCCATAAAGTATTTTCTTTAACAACAAATTCATCAACCTAATTTTTAATTTCCCGCAGTAATTTTACTGCCTGACATTAGTCACAATGAAATGTACAGTACATACCTGTTGTTATTGGAGGTGTTGTTGGAGAAGCTCCTGAAAAAAAAATTAGGAATGTAAATTTACACAAATGATATGAAGAATATTCAAGATTGGAATGAATTTCTTGCAGAAGAAGCCTTTTATCAGATCAGGTTTCTCTCAAAACATTGCATTAGAATATTTCCTTCTTGCAGATTTCCATTCTAATCCAACATATCTGGTCTCTCCCTCCAAGTTTTCATATCTTTTTTATGATGTGATGATATATTCTCTCCAAATGTTGTGATTGTCTTCGCTAATTACCATTTCATATTTTAAGCACCTTTTCTAGGAAAATAATTGCTTCTACTTTCTCCATATATCCTCACATTTGTATCCTGATTTGAGGTCCCTTTTTATTAATTAGAATATTTCAGATATTTTCAATCCGAAACTCTGTCATAACTTTGGAATACTTCGATTCAATCCCTTTAACCTTCTCCTGTGAATACAGCCATGTTTTGATTAAATGATTCATTATTGCCCTCTGCTTTCATCAGAACATAAGAACAAAAGAACTTAAGAAATAGAAGCAGGAGTAAGCCATATGGCCCCTCGAGCCTGCTCTGGCATTTAATACGATCATGGCTGATCCGATCATGGACTCAGGTCCATTTCCCTGCCCACTCTCCATAACCCCTTATTCGCTTATCGTCTCAGAAAATGTCTATTTCTGTCTCAAATTTATTTAATGTCCCAGCTTCCACTGCTCTCTGAGGCAGCGAATTCCACAGATCCGCTACCCTCTGAGAGAAGAAATTTCTTCTCATCTCAGTTTTGAATGGGTGGCCCCTTATTCTAAGATTATGCTCTCTAGTTCTAGTCTCCCCTATCAGTGGAAACATCCTCTCTGCATCCACCCTGTCAAGCCGCCTCATGATCTTATACGTTTTGATAAGATCACCTCTCATTCTTCTGAATTCCAATGAGTAAAGGCTCAACCTACTCAACCTTTCATCATAAGTGAACCACCTCATCTCCGGAATCAACCTTGTGAACCTTCTCAGAACTGGCTCCAAAGCAAGTCTATCCTTTCATAAATATGGAAACCAAAACTGCACGCAGTATTCCAGGTGTGGCCTCATTCATACCCTGTACAACTATAGCAAGACTTCCATGCTTTTTTCTCCATCCCTTTTGCAATAAAGGCCAAGATTCCATTGGCCTTCCTGATCACTTGCTGTACCTGCATGCTAACCTTTTGTGTTTCATGCACAAATACCCCCAGGTCCTGCTGTACTGCAGCACTTTGCAATCTTTCTCCATTTAAATAATAGCTTGCTCTTTGATTTTTTTCTGCCAAAATGCATGACTTTCCAATGTTATACTCAATCTGCCAAAATTTTGTCCACTCATTTAGCCTGTCTGTGTCCTTTTGTTGATTTTTTGTGTCTTCCTCACACATTGCATTTCCTCCCATCTTTGTATCGTCAGCAAACTTTGGCTATGTTACACTCAGTCCCTTCATCCAAGTTGTTAATATAGATTGTAAATAGTTTGGGTCATCCTGATGATCCGCTTTTCCTCTTTTCCATGATTCCGAAATCCATTCCAAAATGAAGTGCATGCAATTGCACTCAACATTCACAATGTGGCACAGCTGATGCTTTGAACAATTTGGAATTTTGTGTCTTTGTTCTGGTATTCAAAACTAATTTACATAAAACCCAGGATCCCAGTTGCCCGCGTTGTGTCTTTGCCATCTTGTTCTTAAAGATCTATTATCTGCACCCACAGATCTCTCTGTTCCAGCATTCAGAATTTTTTATTGATGGTAGATTCCCATTCCGTGTTCTTTTGTGCTAAATTTATAACCTGTTTGAGTCAGAATCGTCTTCCCGAGTAAAGCTTAGATGTCATAAACCAGGGTTGTACATCAACAAGATCCTGCAGATCCACTGGGAGGACAGATGCACCAACATCAGTATTCTCACTCAAACAAACATTCCCAGCATCGAAGCACTGACCACACTCGACCAGCTCCATTGGGCAGGCCACATTGTCCAACATTCCGATACGAAATTCCCTCAGCAAGTGCTCTACTCGGAACTCCTACACGGTAAGCAAGCCCCAGTTGGGCAGATGAAACGCTTCAAGGACACGCTCAAAGCCTCCATGATAAAGTGGAACATCCCCACCGGCACCTGGGAATCCCTGGCCCAATACCACCCTCAA